>NC_133779.1:30541815-30604700 GCF_003597395.2 Chelonoidis abingdonii
ACCCTGGGGGGGCGGGGCTGCGCCCCCCTGTTACACACCAGCCACACGTCCCACCCACCCTCCCCCAGCCCACCTTCCCCCCCACCATCCCACTGCCCACGCTAACCAGCCCAAGTGAGCAGGGCCGTGGGGGCGCGGCGTGTGCCCCAGTGAAAGGCCCCTACCTTGAAATGTCCCGGGCAGCAATGCACTGCAGTGGAAGCAGATTGTAAGTTCTCCTGGGAGAGTAGAGCGCCCATGAGGGGACTTCCCTGGCCAGGCACAGGAGACACCTGCGGGTGAGGGCAGAGAGCCGGGTGAGTGGGCAAGGCACAGGGGGGCAAGGCGGAGGTGGGGAGCAGCAACTCACTGTACATTAGGACTCCTCCTCGGGCATCTCTTAAGGCCCTTACTGTAGCTCGCCAGGTCGCTGGGCTAACTGGGAGAGAGCACGGGCAGGTCAGCCCTGGAAACGAGCCCCCCTCTCCACCCCCACCGGGTCTCTGCCCGGGGCTGCCATCAGCCTGGGGCCACTCAGAGCCCCCTACACTAGGCACCATCCCAAGGGCCTATCAGCCAGCTCAAGATTTGCCTGAACTAGACGACCCCTGACCGGGTGAGGGTAGGGGGCAGGGGAGGAGGCACATCGCAAGACCTGATGGACGTGTGGCACACGGGGAGTTGTCCCAATTTCCCTGTGCGCTGGGGGATGGATCCGCCGGACAGCCCGCACTGCCAACCCCGCTCGCAGGAAGTGTCCCTGCTGGCAAGCTCGGCACAGCCAGTGCTAATCGAGGTACCTGGCAAATGATGGCCAACCCCCACTCCAGCAACCCATCTTAATACAACCCTATTCAGGCATCCCCCACCGCAGGTATCCACCCCAGCACGCACCCCGCACGCCCTGCCCTGGCCCCTCCCAATCTCCCCGAGGTATCCCAAACTCACCCTAGTAACCATCCCACCCTCCCAACCCCCAGCCATCCATCCCAAACCCTTGTGCCCATACGCCAGCCCCATCCTGTGCCCCATCCCCAGTCCGGGGGGGACTTACAGAGGGACGGTGGCCTCTGCCTGCCCAGGGTCGGGGGCTGCCTTTTCCTCGGCTTTGGAGAAGATGGGGTCGAGGAGTCTTTGATCTGAAAATGCACCAGAAGCCAAAGTGAGCAAGGCAAAGCCCAGGCGCGGTTGGGGGCCCCACAGCAGGGCTGGCCTTGCGGGTGGCAGCAGCATGTAGGGTGCCACAGTTTCGGTTTTGACTCACAGAAGGCCGGTTGAAAAGGACCCTGGCGGCTCTGATCAGCACCACCGATACCGCGCCGTTAAAAGTTGCGGTCAGCAGGCTGCAGGCTAAGGCAGACTCGTCCCTACCTGTCCTGGCTCCGCGCTGTGCCCTGGAACAGCCAGACGGTCCGCTCCTAGGCCAGAGGACCACAGGGTCTGCCGTGCACGCGGCTCCGCACTCCCATTGGCCGGAACCAGCCAATGGGAGCTGGGGGTGCAGTGCCTGTGGGCAAGCCCCTCAAGCGTGGGCAAGTACAGCGCCGGACCTACTGCCGCTTCTGGCATGAGTGCAGCGCGGGGCCGGGCCAGGTGGGATAGCCCTGCCTAGCCTGCAAGCCGGCCACTGACACACCATCGTCAATGATTCAAACTGCCATCACGTTACTGGACAGACAAACGGACTCCGATATCCCCGAGACTAATCAATCACTGCCACCAACACTGGCGTGACAGCCATTGCACCAACACAGCCTGACACTCAACGATAGACACCTCATAACACAGCTCTGAGTCCTGGGGACCAAACAATCGGGGGGGGGGGTGTCCCTGGCCTTGGGGTCCTTGCCCCTCCCTGAGCAGGAGTGATGCCATGAGCAATGGGCCCATCACCCGCTGGCCCCCTCTCGCCCCGCAGGTGGTGATCCCCGTCTCCTCCATCGCCATCCTCAAGAAGGCCAACACGGCGCTGCTGGTGCCCAACGCCCTCAGCATTCGGACCGCGGAGGGCGAGAAGGTGCGAGCAGAGGGCAAGGCACATGGTGCATCCACCCACCACAGCACCAGGAGCAGAGTGAGCCCTGGGCAGCCCATGCGGTGCCCCCCCCCCCCATGGCACTGGGAGCAGAGTGAGCCCCAGCACGGGGCAGATCATGGGGTGCCCCCCCATGGCACCGGGAGCAGAGGGAGCCCCAGCACGGGGCAGACCATGCGGTGCCCCTCCCCAATGGCACCGGTAGCAGAGTGAGCCCTGGGCAGACCATGCGGTGCCCCCCCATGGCACCAGGAGCAGAGGGAGCCCCACACTGAGGGTTGGGGGAGTGCAGTGGTGAGGGGCTGGAAGGATGAGCTGACGGGCAGTGATGGACAAGCGAGCCCCTCTGACCAGCCTGGGACAGAGAGAGCCACATGGGTGGGGACCCAGCTCCCAGCATGGGGGGTGGGCCCGGGAGTGGTGGAGGATGGAGGCTGCGGCTGGGCGCTCCCCAGGAATCAGGCCAATCCCTTCCCTCTCTCTCCTCCTGCAGTTTCTCTTTGTCTCAATGAGGACTCGGGAGGCCACGTACCAGCTGCTGCGATCGGTCTGCAAACACCTGCAGGTGGGGACTGTGCCAGGCGGCAATTGTGCCCCTTCTCCCAGGTCTCTGGCTGCACGGGCTGGGACCCTTCTGGGAGGGGTGGCAGGAATGCTAGGGCACATCTGCTAAGGCCCCACCCTCCTGATCCCCAGCTAGTCCAGCCCTGGGCTCCCCTTACGCTCACAGCTCCGCTGATGCCCCTCAGTCCCCATGGCCATGCCAGCCCTGGTCCCCCTGACACAGGCACTGGGCCAATGCCCCTCAGTCCACAGAGCAATGCCAGCCCTGCCCCCCCCACAGGCACTGGGCCAATGCCCCTCAGTCCCCCTGTCGCACTGCCCCCCCCCCCCCCCGCACGGGGCATGGGCTTGATTGCCCTGTCACGAGTCCCGGTGCTGCCTGGAACTGCTCCCACAAGCCAGGCAGGACTTTTGGGGAGCCTCCTCTCCCTTGGAGCAGCGACTTGTTCAGGGCAGAAGCTCACACGGCTTCACCTCCTGGGTCTCTCCTTGGAGCCTCTGCCAGATACTTAAGAACTGCCTAGGGGACACTGAGGCACCAACACAGTATTCAGAGAAAACATTAAGAACATTCCCAGTTCGTCACAGCCCCTCAGTCCCCAGGGCCATGCCAGCCCTGGCCCCCCCCGACACAGGCATTGGGCCGATGCCCCTCAGTCCCTAGGGCCATGCCAGCCATGCCTCCCCGACACAGGCACTGGGTCGATGCCCCTCGTTCCTGCCCCTGGCCCCGGTGCTCCAGAGCAGAGGGCGTGAGTCAGGCTAACGTACTCAGTGAGGAAGAAGGTCCCAGAGGTGACCCATCCTGGGCCTCCTTGTGCCTGGGAGCCGCTCGCCAGGTCAGGGGAAGCCCCCATCTCCTGTGCACTGCGCAGCACAGGGCTGGGCTGGCCAGCGGCTCGAGGGCTCTGCTGCCAGCCTGGGGCTCACTCTCCTCGTTCTCGTTGTCCAGGACAGGAGCACCAGCAGCAGCCCCCCGGCCTCGCCCGCCAACACCATCTCCGAGCTCTGCAAAAAGTCTCTGGTAAGGTCCCCGACCCCCTGGCTGGTGGCACAGGCTGTGGGCAGCAGGGCAGAGGGGCTGGCGCCGCTGTTAGCAAACCATGGAGATTCCTGAGAGCTGGGCCAGCTGCTCCTGGGCAGCCCAGTGCCCACTCGGCACCCGGCTGCCAGGTCACGGGGTGTATGTGTATGTGAGTCTCTAAGCCAGACGTGGACAAACTACAGCCCACGGGCCACATCCAGCCTGTGGGACCATCCTTCCCAGCTGCTGAGCTCCCGGCCAGGGAGACTCACCCTGGCCCCTCCCTTGCTGTCCCCCCGTCCCCACAGCCATGCAGGCCATGCTCTGGCCCACTGGGCAGCGTGGGGAGCGCAGCTGGCTCTGGCTGGGCGTCCTGGCTGCAAGCTCCTGCTGCTGGTAAGGGGTTGGGGAGCAGGGGGTTGGGTAAGAGAGTGGGGAGGTCCTGGGGGCAGTCAGGGAGGACAGGGTGGAGGTTGTGGGGGGCAGTCAGGGAGGAGGGGAACAGGGAGGGTTGGGAGTAGGAGTCCAAGGGGGCCTGTCAGGGGGCAGGGATTTGGATAGGGATCGAGAGAGCAGTCAAGGGACAGGGAGCAGGGGAGGTTGGATAAGGGGGTGGGATCCTGGGGGGCAGTTAGGGGCGAAGGGTCCCTGGAGGTGGTGGTCAGGGGACAGGGAGCAGTGGGGTTGGATAGGGGGTGGGTTCAGGGGGGCGGTTAGGGGCAGGGATCCCGGGAGGGGGTGGTCAGGGGACAAGGAGCAGAGGGCAGTTGGATAAGGGGTGGGAGTCCCAGGGGGCCTGTCAGGAGGTGAGGATGTGGATAGGGGTCGGGGCAGTCAGGGGACAGGGAACAGGGGGGTTGGATAGGGAGTGGGTCTCAGGGGGCGGTTAGAGGCAGGGATCCCGGGAGGGGTGTGACGATGCGGTTCTGGCGGGACCCAACTGAGAGTGCCAAATCAGGACCAATTGCTCAAACAGGGCAGTCACAGCCCAAGGCTGGGGTTTTTCCACCTCTAAGGAAAACCAAACCAGCCAGACAAAAATGACTTCGGTGTCACCCCACTGGCTAACCACAAGTTCACACAAGCATTTCCTTAGACACTCCATGTCTCCCAGTATCACCACCGCGCACCCTCCTGGGGATGAATGGTTATGAAAACAACACCCCAGTAAAGAAAGAGTTCTCTTATCCCCCAAAGGACCAAGTCCCAGACCCAGGTTTCATATAACACCAGATCTTACCCACAAAATCCGCTGTGCATCTTTTAGAATCTAAAATCTAAGGTTATTTTCATAAAAGGAAAAAGATAAGAGGTGAGAGCTAGAATGGATATATCGGACATCAATGCATACAGTATTGGCAAAGTTCTTAGTTCGGCTATGTAGCAGTGCTGGAGTTAAACTGCAGTGGTTCAAATTAAGTCTCTGGAGAACATCCGCTGGGATGGGTCATCAGTCTTGTGTAGAGCTTGCTAGTTAGTAAGTCCCCAGAGGTAGAAGCAGCGATTGATAGACAAGATAGGAGATGAGCCCTCTGCCTTATATAGACTTTCCTAGTTGTAAGAACAACTCCTTTGTTTCCTCCTGTGGAAAGTTACAGCAAAATGGAGTTTGCAGTCACATGGCCAGTTTCTGCACACCCTCTGAGTCACAGGGCAGTAATTGCCTTCTCTTGATGGTCAGTTGTGTCAGCTATTGGTCCTTAAGGGCCATCAGCAGGCTAAGCAGAGCTTGACACAAACTTGTCGTGGGATCTTCCCCATTAACACAGCACAAGTTTGAAATACAGACAGCACCAGCCAATATTCATAACTTCAAACTACAAAATGAACAAGACATAAGACAGCATAATCATACCAGTAACCTGAAACCTGGTCTTAGGACAACCTTACATGACCCTTACATAGGATTTGGTGCCACTACAGGACCTTGGTTGCAACCATGTTCTATATGTCCCAGTTTAATATCAAATAAAGTCACAAGTGCAAGTCAGAAAGAAAGCGGGGGTTGATAGGGGCAGGATTCTGGGGGGCGGTCAGGGACAAGGAAAGGGGGATTGGATAGGGGTGGGTTCCAGGGGCGGAGGGGCAGGGATCCAGGAGGGGCAGTCAGGGGACAGGGAACGTGAGTTGGAATGGGTGGGGTTCTGAGGGGCAGGGTCAGGGGACGGAGCAGGGGGTTCGATGGGGGTGGGAGTCCCAGATGCTGTCAGAGGTGGGGGTGTGGATTATTGGGTCGGGCAGTCAGGGGACAGGGACAGGGGTTGGTAAGGGGCGGGGTCCTGGAGGGGGCAGTCAGGGAACAGGGAAGCAGGGGGTTGGATGGGGGTGGAGTCCGAGAGGGGCGGCAGGGGAGGGGCAGGGGTTGGATGGAGGTGGATTCCTGGGAGGGGGGCGTCAGGGACACGGAGCAGGGGAGTTGGATAGGGGGTGGGAGTCCCGAGAGGGGGCGAGTCAGGGGACAGGGAGCAGGGGGGTGCGAGTAAGGGGGGGGCGGTCAGGGACAGACGGTGGAGGGTGGGAATCAGGAGGGGCGTCAGGGAAGGGACAGGGGGGTTGGGTTAGGGGGGAGTCCTGAGAGGGGGTGGTTACGGACAGGGAGCAGGGGGTTGAGTAAGGGGAGTCCTGGGGCGGGCGTCAGGGGACGGACAGGGGAGTTGGATAGGGGGTGGCGAGACGGTGACAGCAGTTGGAGCAGATCCGAGGGGGCGTAGGGGCCGGGCTGTAGTGGGAGCTGGGGGCGGTCAGGAGACAGGGAGCGGGAGTTGGTGGAGGTTGTGATCGAAGGCGCGGGACATGTAGGGGGAGTCCGAGAGGGCGGCTCAGGGACAGGGAGCAGGGGAAGTTGGATAGGGGGCGGGGTCCCCTGGGGGGGCGTCAGTGGACAGGGAGCAGGGGGGTTGGATTAGGGGTGGAGTCCGAGAGGGGCGGTCAGGGGGACAGGGAGCAGGGGGGTTGGATAGGGGTGGGAGTCCGAGAGGGGGCGGTCAGGGGACAGGGTTAGTGGGTTGAGTAAGGGGCAGGGGCGGTCAGGGACAGGGAGCAGGGGGGTTGGATAGGAGGCGGGAGTCCTGGGAGGGGCGTCAGGGGACAGGGAGCAGGGGGTTGGATGGGTCAGGAGTTCTGAGGGGGGGCAGAGGGCAGGAAGTGGGAGAGGGCGGATGGGGGTGGGGGCCAGGCTGTTTGGGGGGCACAACCTTCCCTACCTGGCCCTCCATACAGTTGCAGAACCCCGATGTGGCCCTCCGGCCAGAACGTTTGCCCGCCCCTGTTTAAACCCTGTGTGCGCAGGAACACACCTGCCTGGGCACCCTGGCAGCTTGGATGTGCCCCCGGTTGCCCAGCTGCTGCCCAGCTCCAGGGGCTTGGGCTTCCCCAGGACTGGTGCTGTCTGGCCCGGGTGGCTGCCGGCCAGCTTTCCTGGCTGCCTGGGGCGTCTCCATGCCCCCTTCTGCCACTCTCGACTGGGCTGCTCGAGTCAGAGGGACCCTGTGGGGCAGCTGGAGCAGCCCGGCCTGTGAGCCCAGGGCACGTGAGACTGTGGGCAGAGCCCAGAGCTCAATCTCCCAGGTGGGGGAGGGGCTCTGAATCCCAGCCCCAGGCTGAGGCAGACCCCCGAGCTGGCCCCCTGCTCCTCGGTGCCCCCCCCTTGCCTTGGGGATCCCTGAAGCCAAGGCTTCTCCTTTGCCACTTAAACCCATTGGCACTGCTAGTGTCTTTGCAAAGCACTTGGGGAGCCAGGCGCCCCCGGCAGGACGCTGAGCAGGGCATTTCTGAATGCAGCCCCCTGCCCAGTGTAACCCAGGGCTCTGGCATCCCTGCCCTTCGCCACAAAGCCCTTGGCAAGCCCAGCCCGATGGGCTGGCACGATAGAGGTGTGATTGCCCCAGAGCGGCTGAGCTGGCCTCATGCTTGTTACGGATTAGTGCCCCTTGCCTGAGGGGTGCGGCAGTGCCCAGCTCAGACCCGGGAGCCTGCAGCGGCGTGAGTGGCTCGGAAGCCGCCCTGGGCTGGGAGGGAGCAGCTGGTGGAGCCTTGACGGAGCTGCTGGGCGGGGGCTGCCCAGGATCGGGGCTGCAGTTCAGCCCACGTCAGCAGGGCTGGCTCCAAGTTTTTTGCCACCCCAAGCAAAAAATTTTCCCGTGCCCCCCGGCCCCACCCCAACTCTGCCCCATTCCAACCCCTTCCCCAAATGCCCAGCCCTGCCTTCTCCCCCAGGCGCGCCGCATTTCCCCTCCTATCTGGGGAGCAAGCCTGCAGGGGTGGGGGGGGAAGCGGCGCGGCGGAGCGCTCGAGGGAGGAGGCGGAGGGGAGCTGGGAGGCAGCGGGGCCCAGGCCCAGGAATTTAGGTGCTGAGGGAATTTTGGCCTGAAAGTTGAGGTGCTGAGGGAGGTCAGGCACCTGCAGGGAGAGGCAGGAGTTTTGTGCACCTCAGGACCTGGGTGTCGAGCTGCTCTGAGCAGCCAGGCTGGAGCGGTGCTGTGCCGCGGGAGGGGGAGCGAGAGCAGGTTGGGGCCGGGGCTGGGCGAGATGGCAGGAGGCAGAGCCCAGCGAGCGGTGGGCAGGGAGCGCGGGGCCCTTTTGTGACCTGCAGCTTTTCCCCTTCCAGACCTCGAGCCAGTCGGACCTGGAGCTGAACCCCCCCGAGTCTGATGGCCTCCTGGACCAGCAAGGTGAGCCAGGGCCCTCAGCCACGCCCCTACCCAGAGCCTGGCCCCCCAGCCCTCGCACACTCAGCAGCCCACGTGCAAATGAGCATGCAACGAGGAGCTCCCTAGGGGCCTCCTTTCTCTTTCTCTTCCATTCCGGGCAGCATCCTGCGCCCTCGGCCTGTGTCTGAGTGTCGCAGCCTCCGGCCAGGAGCCTGGCTCCAGCCACAGCCACTTCTATTAGATGGAATGAGTTTGACCAGCCTCCACTCAGCCCCCGCCAGCGCCATGGCGGGGTGAAGCTGGTGACGGCTGGCACTGTGCCCCAATCCCCTGCCCTGCCTGGGACAGCAGGACCCCAAAGGCAGGCAGAACACGCCATGCCCGGCCCACAAGCCATGACCCCCCAACCTCCCTGGGGGCAGCACACGGGAGCCTGGCACCAGGGTGGGCACAGGCAGCGCCAGTGACTGGGTATCCTGTTGTGTGTGCAGACGGGCTGGGCCCAAAGCAGAGCAGAGAGGATGAGGGCGAGGCGACAGCAGCGCTGAGCAAAGGTAAGCGGATCCCTCCGGCCCAGGCTCAGGGTGGGGGTGCCCAGGCAGGACCCCGTGCTCCTGCTCTCCTGTGGGCACTGTGCCCCGATACAGAGCTGAGGTGGTTGCACAGACCCTCCCCAGTGCCCATCCCTGGCACCCGCCCGCAGCCACTCAGGGCACTGAGACAGGTGCAGCCCTTGTAGCTGTGGGCAGCTGGGAAGGAGGTAGCTGGCATCCCCTGGCTGCTGAGCCCCCATCCCGGCTGGTCCTGGCAGGTCCCAGATGTGCCTCCCAGCTACACGTCTGCCCATGGGGCAAAAAGCTGCTGTTGCGGTGTTTGCTGCCAGGCATTGGCACATCACCCCCTTGTCAGCCTTGCTGCAGGGTCAGGGCCAGAGTCTGAGCAAGCTATGGGAGCCCTGCTGGTCTCAGTGCAATCACCCCAGACTGACACTTGGCATGGGCCCAACGCAGGCTGTCCCGCAGCTCCCTTGGCTGCCAGCTGGTACACACAGCGGGCACCAGGCCGAGGAGCCAGTCCCCGGAGGACTGGGTGATGTACGGCACCTGCCCAGACGTCGTCTGGATGGGCTCTGAGGGGGCACAAGCTGCAGAGCGTGAGCCCCTGGGCTTGGCAGCCCCAGCGGGGGTCGGGGGTCCTTTGTCCTCCGGGCTGCAGAGGGTGGCTGCTATGCAGGCTCCTTAGGGGGCGCTGGGCAGTGGGGGCTCGGGGGCAGGGCAGTGGGGTTTGGGAGGGGACTGTGCAGTCCTGGGGGGCTGGGCAGTGGCAGGTCCCCCCGATCCCTCCCAGGGTAGCTAAGGACCACAGCCCTGCTTCCCCCGTCAGTGACGGCTCCTTTTCCTGGCAGGGGGTGTGTGGCCAGGCAGGCAGACGAAGAAGAAGCCCAGGGGCTGGTGGGCACAACTGAGCACCCTCAACGTCGTCATCCTCATCTACCTGCTGCTGTGAGTCCCGGGGCAGTTGGGCCAGGGGGCACCAATGTGGCCTAGCCGAGTGTGGCACCGGGCAGCGCTAATAGCAGGGCACTCCCCCACCTGCCTTAGCTCCAGTGCCCATGGACTCAGCCTGGTGCTCCTGGCACAGGGGCAGAACGTGCTGATCTCTGGTCTGTGCCCCAAAGCCCCAGCCGTCCTGGCTGCCGGCTCTTCCCCTGCTCTGGCTCCTGCCCGCGGCTCCCTCCCCTGCTGTGCCTGGCGCCATGCAGGGACAGTCCCTCTCGCTGTGTGGGTGGCATCTGGGGGCAGCAGGCTGCTGTGTTCCCCAGCTCCCCGCCTGGCTGTGCCACTCCCAGACGGAGCTCGGCGGCTCCCAGCGCTGTGGGGCTAACTAACCACTGTCACACGAGAGCTGGGAGTACGCGGTTCTGCTCCGGCTAAGCCCAGCTCCTGTGGGCAGCCTGCCCTGGGTTCCGGGCTCTAAGCAGCTATTTGTGAGCCTGGCTCTGCCAGGCAATGCCGCTGCCCGGTGTGCCAGGCCAGCCCGGCTCTGCCAGGTGCATGCCCCACCCCCTGCCCGGTGTGCCAGGCCAGCCTGGTTCCGCCAGGTGCATCCCCCCCCACGGGTGGTTTGCCCAGCCGGCCCGGCTCTGCCAGGTGAATGCCCCCACCCGGTGTGCCAGGCCGGCCCTGCTCTCTGCTCACGCTGCCCTCCCCCCAGGGTGGTGGTGCTGCTGCTGTCCTCGGGGTACATCGGCCTGAGGATCGTGGCACTGGAGCAGCAGCTGATGTCAATGGGGGCTTGGCCGGAGCCTGACCTACACCAGTGAGTAGCAGGGCCCCGCGGGGGAGGGCTGGGGGAGCAGGGACCCAGCGAGCGGGAACGGCCCCAGCCCCCGCTCCCAGCCATGGTCCAGGGGCCAGGGCAGCAGCGGGCCCCCAAACCCTGGGTCCCTTGGGCAGGTCATGTCCCCTCCTCAGGCTGTTTGAGGGGCGGCTGCTGTCTCGTGTCTGTGCTGGGCCTGGCACAAGGGGAGATCAAGCAGCCAGACAGCTCCTGCTGGCCGGGCGTGTTGGGGGACGCGCAGCCCCCCATGGAAAACACGGGGCCCTTAACTCAATGACTCCCACCAAGCACCACGGCAGCTGGACCCCAGCTTGGGGTCTTGGCCCTTGGGGTGGCACCGTGCTGTTTGCAGGGGTCTTTGCTGGGAGCCGGAGAAGGCAGTGCCCAGCTGCTGGCGGGCCGAAGGACTCACTGGAGCCTGCAGCTGTTGGCCCTGCGGAGGGCAGGTGCTGGGGGCACATCCAAGTTGATGCAAGACCAGGCATGGAACCCAGGAGTCCGGGCTCCCAGCTCCATGGCCCAGGGGGCAGCAGGCAGCCATGCTCCTGCCAGGGCTGTGCAGGGCGGGTTAGTTCTTTAACAGGCAGAAACGCAGGTAAATTTCCCTGGCTCTGGGCCCATGGTTGCAAAGCCGCTCGGCCTTTTCCTGCTGTTCCCGTTCCGCTCATTTCACATGGGGCGCGTGTGGGGGCAGAGGAGGCCCCAGCCGCAGAGCAATTGGCTTTCTGCCTCCCCGTCCCCTCCTGGAGAGCCGTGATCCCCACTCCTGGCACAATTCCCGACCTGCTTGGGGTTAGCAGGAGGTCGCCTCGCTAGCACCCAATCACCGTGTAGGGAAACAAAGGCAGGGGGACACCCAGAGCCCCCACTGGTGGGGCTGGACCTGCTCCTGGCCTGCTGCGCTGTCCCCCCAGCTCCATGCCAACTGGAGGGTGCTCATCACCCCCCACGCCGGCCTCCTTGGTCAATGGCAGTTCTGGGCTGGGTGGGGAGGCAGAGCTGCGTGGGGGCTGAGAACAATGCCTGTGATCAGTGCTGGGGTCATCACTGGAGCAGTAATTAAACCCCATTTAGTCAGCAGTGAGCGATGGGAAGTGACTGAGCTGTTCCCCAGCAGGCGCTGCTAGCGGGCTGGGAGGCCAGGCCCCTGTAGCCATCACAGCTTGCCCGCTTGTGAGCAGCACTAGCCCCAGGCTGGCAGGCTCGGCTGAGCCGGGAGCCCTGGCCCGTCGGCTGTGGGCATTCCACCAGCAGGACGCTTTGTCTGCAGCCCCCCCTCGGGTTACTCCCCCCGCCGCAGCCCCAGGACCCTGCACCCAACAGCCGGGGGATTTGTTAGCTGGCCGAAAGGCGGGGTCACCAGCCCCTGCAGGGGGGAGGCAGCTGTGGTTTCAGACCTTGGCCCCCCAGTAACGGGGGGGATTCCATTTGCTTACGGAGGAGGGGCTGAACCCCCCAGGTGCCCAGCCCTGGCCCCAGCCCCCTGAGCCAGCCTGTCTTCTCACGCTCTTGCTGCCCCCCGCAGCTGCACTAATTTGCCCCGCTTATTTGCTTAACCAGATTTCTCTTGTTTATGTAAAGATACAAGACGACCTGAAAGCAGGGCGGAGTCAGGCTGCACTCAGCACCGGAGCCTCATGCCCGAAGGCCCAGGCTTGCTGCTGGCAGATGCTGCCCCTGCCAAACGGACTGGAATCCCGTGGCCACTCCTCAGCTCTCCCCCTCGTCCTGAGCCGCGTCTTGCCCTCAGCAGAGCTGGGGCTGATTTTTAAGGCGACCAGGGGAGGGAAACAAAGCGACAAGACCTGGCCCAGGACCAGCTCCTGGCTGATGAAATGCAGACAGAGCAGTGCTGGTGCCGATGCAGGGGTCAAGCTGAACTTCTCCTTCTGAGCGGTTGGGCACTTAAACCGTGTGCCTTAAAGAGCCCCTGTGCTGCGTGTTAATAGCGCACCAGCTTTCCCTTGGTGACCTGCAGAAGACCCGATGCAGCTGGCCTGTTGCTCTCAGGATTCCTGCTCAGCCGCAGGGTTTGCAACCTCAGCTGTAATGGACGCAGGGCCTGACCGCACTGAGCAAGCAACTTTTACGCAAACTTCAGCTGAGGCAGCAAAACCTGGATGGGCTCATTCCAGATGCCGTGTCCTTGTGCCAAGGAAATGAACGTTTTCACCTTCCGCCCTCGGCCACTGGAGACCGTGAGACTATTCAGCCGGGCCGGGCGGGGAGCATCGCTGCCTCACTCTCACAGCAGCTGTGCAGTGGGAGCTGGCCTCCCGGGCCCAGACGCAAGGCACAAGCCTCCTGCTGACCTCCCCCGGGTGTTTCACTCCTCCAGCACTGAGCATCACCCCCTGCTGCTGTCTGAGCCCTCCTGGGGGGAGATGTGCTGCCTGGGCTCCAGCGGGGCTCCCTGCGGGCACGAGCTGCTGTGGGAGGCAGCTGCTGTCAGCCTCCCGGGGTGCCAGCCAGGCCTGGAATGCACCTCTGCCCACCCGTGGGAGATGGGGTTGCTAGGTCCCCTAGGGGTTTGCGGGTCCCCTAGCACCGCTGGTCGCACTGCTGGGAGGACTGTGGTAGAGCTTGGGCTGCGGGTTCTGGTCAGTTACAGGCAGGGGGCTGGGGCAGAGCACTGAACCGGTGGGTACAGCCCCTGGCCCGTTCCTCGAGGAACCAAGCCCAGTGCCCCGGTGCCCAGATGGCACATAGAGCAGAACAAGGGCCCAGACCAACGCGCTGGCGCCAACCGCCCCAGGCTGGGATGAGCCTCCAGCTTGGCCTCAGGCCCTGTGCTCCATGGGCCAGACGAGCCGGCCCCTCCCCTGCTCTCCATTCAGCTGGTGCTGCAGGCCAGCGCTCAAATGGTGCCAGGGGAGAGGCTGGGGCAGCACCGCAGGGCCGTGCCCCAGGCTGGGCAATGCCAGACGCTCACCTGTGTCATCCCCCCCAGGGCCATGAGAGGAGGCTCTGTTATTAATAAAGACAAGCCAGCCATGCGCTCCAGCTCCGGCTTGTGTGTCTGTGGCAAAGCTCTAGGCCTGCAGGGAGGGCTGGGTGCCCAGGACAGAGGGACCCCCTGGGTGGGGGAGGAGGGGACCACTTGAGTCCCTGCTATCCCCCTGCCCTGCAGCAGGACCCTCCAGCCTGGACCCATCAGACCCAGGGAGGGGGGGACATTGGGCACTTGCGGGAGGGATAGCTCAGTGGTTTGAGCATTGGCCTGCTAAACCCAGGGTTGTGAGTTCAATCCTGGAGGGGGCCATTTAGGGAACTGGTGCAAAAATCTGTCTGGGGATTGGTCCCGCTTTGAGCAGGGGGTGGGACTGGATACCTCCTGAGGTCCCTTCCAACCTGATATTCTATGAGTCTGTGGGGGTGCAGGTGGGGGAGTGGGTCCCGGAGAGATTGGGGGCAGGTAAGCCCAGCTGCCCAGGCAGGAGAGTCCTGGGGCCTGGAGATGGTCTCAGCAAGCTGCTAGGGCAGAACGGCTGCCAGTCCTGGGGGCTGCCTGCAGCGGGAACAACGCAGTGGCAAGATGGTGGGTGAGCCCTGCCCTGGGCACGGCCAGCTCAGAGCAGCAGCAGTGGTGCCACCAAGGAAGAACAGAGCTGTGAACCCTGGGGGGGGCGGAACCCCTGCCCCCAGCATCAGCCATGTCCCCTACAAGGCCCCAGGCCAGTGTGGGAGGAGCCCAGAGCAGGTTCTGCCCTTGGCACCTGCTGCCAGGGGAAGGGAGGCCACGGAACGGGGCCCACATGCAGCGCCAGTGCCTGGCCGGGGCAGAAACAAACAGCGGGGGGCTGTTAACTCCTCCGGCTGCTCCTCACTCCGGCTCCAGGGCTCGGCCCTTAGGCAGAGCTGGGAAGGCAAATGGGAGTTTCTTACGAGGCGAGGCTGTCCCTGGGGGAGCCCGTTGGGGGTGGCACGGCGGCTGAGGCAGGTGCATGGGTGGCAAGGGCCTGCTTGCCAGCTCAGCCTGCACAGCCACAGGCCTGGCACAAGTACTCAGGGCTGCTGGCCACACCTCCAGCTAGCCACAAGCCCAGAGCCAGGCTCATTGCAAGAGGACACCCAGGGGGCCCCTGGCAGCCCAGCGACTTGTGCCATGGGGGCGACTCAGCTCGCAGCCCCCGTCGCCCCCCCAGCTCCACCTGCTTCCTCCCACAGCCCCCACGGAGGCAGCCTGGGACACAGCAGCGTTTACTGGTTGGTGGACGGCTGGTGGCTGAAGAGCGTCCAGGTGCGGTGGTCCCTGGTGGTGAAGGTGGGCGTGTGGGCAGCCAGATGGGGGACATAGCCAGCGCAGCCCTTCAGCTCACGGTTACGGTTGACAACTGGCGAGGGGAGGAGAGAGCAGGTGAGTGGGGGGCACAGGAGAGACGTTGAGAGCAGCCAGCGGACCCGGGCCTGCCCGGCCAGACCTTGCCCCTGGTTTAACACTGCTGGTCCCTTCCCCAGGGCGCTCCGGAGCTGCTTCATGGCTGGGGGACAGGAGAAGGGATGTGCCCCACGTGTGAGAGGCCAGGCTGCACCCAACCCCACCTCCCCCTTTACATGCTCTCAGGCTAATGGCATGAGACGGGTACCCGGGCAAAGGCTGGGCCGGATCAATAGCCCTGCCCAGAGCGGGGAAGCCATTTGCCCAAGGCAGCTGATGGCAGCGTGAGGGGCAGAAGCCAGGAGTCTCCAGCCCACTGCCTCCGGGCCCCTGCTTGCGTGTGTGTGGAGGGGACATGGCGAGTGGGGGAGAGGGAGGAGACTCGGAAGCAGCAAAAGGTCCCTCCGGAGTCAGAGTCAGTGACCTGCTCTGCCCCCTCCCTCCCCCAGCCCTAGAGATCCAAGCCCCACACTCTTACCATGCTCCTTTCCTAGGACAGGTCTGTCTTGCCACCGGAAGGCCCCCCACCTGGTACTGGGCTCCAGGTACTGAGCAGGGAGCACAGGGTCAAACCACGACACCTCCCGCAGGTGCTGGGCATAGGCTGTTGGAGCAACACAAGCACAGCGTTGTCACCGGGGAGCCTGCTCCAGCACCCGTTACCAGACGGAGTGGGACTGAGTGTCACAGCAGGGGCGCTCCTGAGCTCGGCCAGGTAGCGATGGGTCCATGCCTTGAACCCGCCGCTTCACCTGCCTTATAATTATTTACCATCCTACTGAACAACTCTGGCCAGTCCTAATAACCACAGCTCTGAGCCTTGTCCTGTAGCCATGTAAACTCCGGCCACATTACTGTCTTGTGGCAAGGGGTTCCACTGGCTGCTTAGCCACCATCACATGCAAAGTATGAGATTTTACAGCCCAAGCATCCTGCAATCACCCATGTGCAAAATACTGGGTTTAAACGCATAGACAATACATTTCCTTGGCCACTCCCCCACTGCCTCAGCTTGTCAGTTTCTTGAAAACTGATTTCCCCGAAACAGCTCAGTCACCGGGGGTCAGGGCCTGGCACAGACAATTTCAGCCCCAAAGGAGACTTTCCCAGGAGGTCACAGGCAAGCGACTTTGTGTCTTGTAACCCTCACGTGAAGCACAAGAGATTTCAACGCTGAGCCGGCGTTCCCTGAAGAGGGAGGAGCGGGGCTCTGGAAAGATGGGCTGGTGGGGGGCGTAGGCAAAGCAGCAGCCAGGGCATGGGGCAGAGACAGTTCTCAGGCCCAGCCGATGCAATTTTGCATCACACCATCAGCGTGCCTCACGCCATGAGCTGTGGTGACCGGCCCCGGGGCCTGAGTCCTGCGGCAGTGCAGAGGAGAGCTCCTTCTCCACCTCCAAAACAGGTACCCAAGCTCCCAGCACAGCTCTCCAGGGCCTTCCTGCTGCTGTGCAAAGAACGTGAGCACCCCCTGCTGGACCGTTGGTGCATTGTACTGACCCCACGTGCCCAGTGTGCAGCACGGCCCTGATTCCCTGACACGCCCCCGAGGGCCCCGGCACGTTCCCACAAAGGCAGATACGCAGCAGCAGCGATGGGTGTGTGACTCACGTGGAGCATCAGAGCCTCAACTTGCTCCCACTTCCCACAGTCTTAGGGCACGCTCGGCCCTGGCCCTCCCCACCCCAACCACTGCCTGCAGCGTCACTTGCATACGGCACGGCCTTGACGCTGCCCCTGGGGAAGTCCTGCGTTTCCCCTGGCCTTGACTACAGCAGCTCTGGTGCAATCCCTGCCCCTACTCCCACGAGGGCCGGCTAGCCAGGTTCCCACCTACATGCATGGTTAGAGGGAGTCCTGCGGCCCTGCCTGGGAATCAGGGTCAGCTCCAGAAGTTCCTTTACAAAAAGCCACCAGCAATTAGGCCGCTGGTTGTGCTGCTCAGTGCTGTGTTTGCGTGGGCTCATCTGGCGGCCTGTATCCAGCCGTTGTCAGGGCCGCCCAGAGGATTCAGGGGGCCTGGGGCAAAGCAATTTCAGGGGCCCCTTCCATAAAAAAAATTGCAATACCATACAATACTATATTCTCTTGGGGGCCTCTGTGGAGAACGGCGCAAATTGCCCCACTTGCTCCCCCCACACGGGCGGCCCTGGGAAAAATAAACCTTCTGCATCTCGGCACAAACCCAATTTTGAGAAAACTTCTTTACAAGGCATCACTGGTTCTCAGCATCAGCTAGTGCTAAAAGGCACTAAAGCTCATTAAAAGGGTTGGACAAATATTTTTCATCAAAACTTTTTTTGGATCAAAAACTAGGTTTTTTTTTTAAAAAGCAGAAAAAATCACAGACAATGTCTGCTTTCCTTCAAAATTTGTTGTGGTTTTTTGAATTGAAAAGCTTAAATTAGTCTGCCAAAACCTGAAGATGGTTTGGGGTTTCAGAAGTGTGCGGCCAAATATTTGCTACTTGCTGAGTTTGATTGTTTAAAGAAACAATAAAAAAATTCTGCTTAAGAAAAAATCCGAAACTTTTGAACCACCTCAGCTTGTGATCAAACGCCTGAGCCCATCCAGTCAGAGATTTTTTTTTTTTTTTTTCTTTTTTTTCAGGTTTTGATACCGCCTGCTCTTGACTCATATTGTTCTCCAACTTTTGGGTTCATTTAGGTTAGACATAAAAAACGGCCAACACTGGGTCAAACAAGTCATCCAAGCCCAATCTTGTCCTTGCGACAGTTTCCAATGCCAGGTGCCCCAGAGGGAGTGAAACTTAACAGTAATGATCAATGTGATCTGTCTCCGCCCATCCATCTACCACCTCTTTGGACACACAGAGTGGCTTAGGGACAACATTCCTTCTCATCCTGGCTAATAGCCATTAAGTGACTTAGCCCCAGGCTTACCTGTTTTCCCTAAGAGATGACTGGCCTTCCACTCGGGTCCCTCTCACAAACACTGGAGATGTTACTGTGGGTTGTCTTTCTAATAGCCTTATGTACATATCCACGAACTGAGCATATTGAGCTTTCCAGAATCTGGGATGAGCTATATTGGTGAAACCCTGAATCTCAAAATAGCACATGCTTGTTGGAGGACACAGGTGCTAAAATAAATTACCCGGGGTTTCAAAAATCAGACCTGGGGGTCAGGACCCTCAAGGGGTCACGAGGTTTATATGGGGTTCGAGCTGTCAGCCTCCACCGCAACCCCGCTTTGCTTCCAGCATTTATAAAGTGTTAAACATAAAAGATTTTCATTTCACAAGGGGAGGAGGGTGCAACTCAGAGGTTCTAGTGAATGGGGTCACCAGCTATAAAATTTGAGAACCACTTGAATTAACCCTCTGGAGCCGCTCAGGGAAATGCGAGGGGGTCTCACCTGTAGGGTTGGGAAGGATATTGCCTTCTCATGTTGATTCCCTCCCAGGGCCTTAATTTAAAATGAACTACAAGCTTCTCCCTGCATGGAATCTCCTAATGGCACGATAAGTAAATAGACTATAATTGCGGCATTGAGAAGTGAACAGGGAGGTGCCCTAAGAAAACTAAGCACTGGCTTCTTCCTGCCAAGCCTCAAACTGCTGAACGAGCATTCAGGTAGGGAAGGCAGTGCCTCAGACCAAACAAGCCTGGCCGCCCCTATCCAACCCCCACACCACTTTCCTGCCCGATGCATCACCCCTCGCAGAATCCCCGACACACATCCTGCTCCTTGTCCCCTCCCGCCCGAGAGACCCACCATCGCTCCCTGTCCCCTGAACTGCCCCGACCCCTATCCACGCCCCACTGAGTCTGAAGACCCCGGAACGCCTACAATGCCCAACCCCCATTTCTCTGTCCCCTGACCACCCCCCCAACCTCTGCCCCCTCCCTGTGCCCTGACTGTCCCCGTGATTCCCTGCCCCTTAGCCAAACCCCCACCCCCCCGGCCCCTTACCCCCATCTCTGCCCCTCTCACGGAGCGTCAGCCCATCCAGGAGCTTCTGGACAGCGTTGCAGCATGGCTCCGGTGGGTCCCCTGAGCTCTGCCCTGCTCAGAGCTGCATGCTAAGGGGGCAGGGCTGCGAGCTCCAGACCGAGTGGACAGAGCTCAGGCCCCGCTGGAGCTCGCAGCCCTGCCCCCTTAGCATGTGGCTCTGAGCGGGGCACAGCTCAGGAGCCCCACCGGAGCCACACTGCCGCTGTTGAGCGAAGCTCCTGGATGCGCTGAGTCGGGCTGGAGCCAGGGAGCGAGCCTCAGCCGTTCTCACGGAGGCCCCTGCAGAGTCCAGGGCCTGGGGCAAACTGACCCACTTGCCTCCCCCTCTGGGCGGCCCTGGCCGTTGTCTTGTCTTGGCCAGGCGCGCACGTGCGCGCACACACACACACACACCTCATCATCTAGGCAGAGGGCCATTGCCACACTCGACTCAGCCCCTAACGGAGCCTGGCACAGAAAGATGGCCCATGCCATGAATTTGCATTGGAGCCACATCACCTTCGCGTTCATTGGAGATGAGACTCCCAGGGCCTATAAAACTGCAGACGTGATTCCCCTGTTGCTCCGACCCCGGGGCAGAGCGAGCGCAGAACTGGCCTGAGGCGCCGTTGACCTGCAGCTGGGGTTGTGCAGACACAGGGCAGCAGGCAGTCAGCCCAGTAGCTTTTAGGGCATTGGTTGGGGCTACAATTCAATGGCTCCTCCAATGACGTGGTTAACACGCATTGAGCCAAACAAAAGGAGGAGAAGCTGCAAGGTCGTCACTCAGGTTTCTTTCAGCGCATCGTAGTCATGTTCTTAGTAGTTGTTTTTATTAGTGAAGGCCGTGGGGCACGTCTACACTGCAAGACCCTTGGCCCCCGGCAGTGAGTGTAAGAGGCCAGGGCTACAGCCCTGTTCCCCCAGGGTCTGTGCTCCCAGGCTGGAAACAGTCTCAGAAGGCAAACGGCAGAGTCTGCACGGCTGTTTCCAGGCCCAGGGCACGAGGCCAAGTTTGAAGCCCTGGACTCAAGAGACTCGCTGCTGCAGGGTTTTGTTGCCATGCCACTGGAGTCCTGGTCCGTGACTCCCGTTTCTGTGTGCTAGGGGCTGGACACACAGAACACGAAGCCAATCCCCTGCCGCCGCAAGCCTCAGCAGAGATTTTTGAAAAGGACGATTAGCTGATGTTCTATTTCCCAGCTAAGTAGCCTGCCAGCTGCGATCAGTAGCCCGATGCCTCAGGGAATGCAGCACCAATGAGCGTCTGAGCAGAAAGCTTTCAAGGAAGGTTCTGTCTAAGCCCCTGCTCTCCTCTGGATTCCAGTGCCAAGCAGCATAGCCCCAGCTGGGAACCTGGCATGGGAGGGGCATTCAGAGAGACTGGCATGGAAATACGATTTTAACTTTATCAATGATTATCGGCCTTTGCACTTCCACAGCCCTATTCATCAGAGGATCTCAAAGGGCTGCAGAAACATTTAGCTTCACGACTCTTTTTACGGGTAGGGAAGCCAAGGCACAGAGTGGTTCGGTCACCGACCCACAGGTCCCACAGCGAGTTGGGGGCAGAGCTAGAATGGAACCCAGGATTCCTGCCACAGTGCAAGACCCAGAAGTGAGCAGCCACCCTGCACATTCACCCCCAGTTACTGTGTCCTTGCTGGTGCTGCATTCCCCCGGGCAAGGTGCTAGAAACGCCGGGGTCACCCCCGTGGTTCTTGGCGCTGCACTGAGCTGTTGCAGGTATTGTGGGAAAACTCGCCTGTCCTTGCTCAGCACCAGGCCCATCTGCAGAGCGAGACCTGTCCAGGCGATACCCACAGCTGCCTCCTGTCATCAACAGGATGAGTTTTGGAAACAGGCGGCTGGTGCCCTGCCCCAGGGGAGGCATTTTGGCAGTGGCTTGTCGCCCTGTGCAGGCAGCGCAGGGTTTTGCAAGGGGCTCCCATGGGGCCAGGCTGCAAGTGGACATGGAGCAGTGGCCATAGCAGCTGCAGGGTTTAGTGGCTGTTGTGTCCCCTGTACAGACCAGCTCTGGGAATGGTCTCGCTCTGCAGATGGGCACGGTGCAGAACATGAGACGGAGGGCGGGTTTCCAGCTCTCCGTCTCCACACGGCGCCCCTGCCCCACCTCCTTACCAGGGGGCAAGCTCTTCTGCTCTCTCTCGGCATGGGAGCGGGCCCAGCGGTGGTAGGACTCGCGGCTCAGGCCGCTAGTGAGCGTGTACCAGGCGTCTCGGTTGTCTCTGTTGGTCAGCCCTGTATACCAGGCCTGGGGGATGGCGTCTCGGCCCATGGGGGTGCACTTCCAGCGCACGGCCTGCTTCAGGACGGGGGCATTGCGGGGCCCGTGGAGCGTGAGGTACTCGTCACTGCAGGGGAAAGGAGCCGTCACTGTGCTAGCTCCCGCCGAAGGAGGGATCGCACACACACACACACGTATCCTTGGTTCACCCAGGGGTCAGAACACACGTGTGCATGTGCACACACACACGTATCCTTGGTTCACCCAGGGGTCAAAACACACGTGCGCACACACACACACCCCCACACACGTATCCTTGGTTCACCCAGGGGTCAGAACACACACGTGCACACACACACACCACACACGTATTCTTGGTTTACTCAGAGGTCAGAACACACGTGCGCACGCGCACGTACACAGGCGAAACTTCCACCTTGCGCCCTCCCCCATCCCGGAGCCCCCGCCCTGAGGCGCCCCTCTCCCCGTGGCAGCTCCCCATCCCCCACCCTCTGCCTTGAGGCACCCCCTTGCCCCAGCTCACCCCTGCTCCGCGCACGAGCATGAGCACCCCGAGCACGCCGTCACTGCTTCACTTCTCCCGCCTCCCAGGCTTGCGGTGCCAATCAGCTTAAGCGCCAGAAGCCTGGGAGGCGGGAGAAGTGAAGCGGCCGCGCTGTGCTTGGGGAGGAGGCGGGACAGGGGTGAGCTGGGGCAGGGAGTTCCCCTGCGTGTCGCCCCCCCCGCCTTTACTTGCTGCAGGCGGCCCTCCCCCGCTCCCCTGCCCCAGCTCCCTCTGCCTAAATGCCAGTCGCTACCAGGGTGGCCGAATATAACGGCGCCCCCCAAATCCTAGTGCCCTCGGTGACTGCCTAGGTCGCCTAAATGGTTGCACCGGCCCTACATGTGTATCCTTGGTTCACCCAGGGCTCAGAGCGCGCACACCCACACACACGCGCACATGCTAGCAAGTAACCAATTGCTGTCTAAAGGAGGCTAAGGCTGCCTGCCAGCCACACGCAACAGGCAGGAGCCAGAGATTTACATGGACTGGGGGCAGGGGGGTCCACTGAGAACGTGGTAATGAAGGAGAACAGCCGGCAGTGAGGGATAGTGAGGGGCTGGTTTCAGGATTGCGTCCCATTCCCGCTGAAGAGGTATTTCTGTTCCCTCTTGGCCGCCTGGCACAGACCCCCCCACGGCATTCTGGGAGCAGCCCATCATCCCCACTCTACGACTGGGGAAACTGAGGCCCAGCGAGGCGAAGTGAGAGAGCTGGGATTGGGACTCAGGAGGGCCTGGCCCCCAGCTGGCGAGGGATTCCGGGTATTAGAAGAGCCAGAGACCCGCTGGCAGACGCCGGCGAGCCTCTCACCTGTACAACGGGGTCGGGAAGTCTGTCTCCAGAGTCCCCTGAGGGACGTATGGTCGATCTGCCTCCAAATCCATACCCTCCGTGCCCGCCTCCTGCAGGCCACGGCGCCCCTGCCCGGGCAGCTGCTGGCTCCCTGCTGCGGCCAGTCAGCCTCCTGGGCTACTGTTGCCCAACACAAGCCTGGCAACCATCCCCTAGCAACCAGGCAGGCTGGCAGAGCAGGAAGCAGCTAGACTGTCTGCCAGGAGGGTGCCCAGAGCGGGGAGTGGCAGGCTTTGGGTGGCCACCCTGGGGGCGGGATTCAGGACCATCCCGTCTGGGGGAATGGGAAGGTTTTCTTCTGGCTCCTCAGTACGTCCTTGCAGTACGAGGCAGGGTGCCCTAGGATCGGATCCGGCCAGAACCTGCCTTAACACCACCCTCCCATGAAAAGGGTCACAGATCGCAGCTAGAGGCAGCGGCAACCACCGGCGCAGAGACCGTCACTGGCTGTTTTGTCATCACTTCCTCGCCACAGGCAGCACTGCAGTCGTCCCAGCCTGGGCTGCCAGACCAACCCCAGGCTATGTTACAGCCTCGTCAGTTCGACTCACTAAGTTCCCACCCCCTCAACACGTGAAAGCTTCTGGCCCGGCTGCAGAGAATTCAGTTTTCACCCCAATGTCCAGATCCTACCTCCAGCAGAGAAGCCTCCCTGCAGCACCTCACCCACCTAGACAGGATGCCCAGTACAGCATCACACCCACTGGAGTAGGGTAGATAGTGCACAGGAGAAAAGTGAGGTACAGGGGACTCCAACAGCAATCAGCTCCCTCAATTCTGTCTTTCAAGCACAAAATATTTGAACTCACAAGGGAAGCGGAAACTCCTTTAGCTCTGCTGCTTTAGCCAGCCATTTCAAACCTCCCTCCACCACAAAGAGCATTCTAGCGCGCTCAATGGGCAAGCTGAAATCTGCACTTCTTCCTTAATGGGAGACAACAGCCCGTCTATACGCAGTGCCTAGCCAGGTGTGCCCAGTAGCGCCTATGGGAAACCGATTCCTTCCTGACCCCTGTGATCAGTTTATGTCCTGAAGCATGAGGATTTGGTTGTCCCTGTCTTGGCGCACACAGCCGCATGGATTATTATTGTTTAGTAAGACGAGTGTGACAAAGTGGGGATTTTCCCTTGTTATGTTGTATGTGAGTCTTACTGTTTTGCATGAATGTTGTGTGTGACTTTTGCGGACACTGCTCCAGCTGCCCGCATGGGACTAGTCAATAGGTGGCCCATGGTCCAAATCCAGATGGCAAGAGTCTTTTCAGAGGATCACAGGGCTCACTGGGGCTCAGGGCTTCAGTCCTGAGGTGCTTCTTAGGGGGCTGCAGCTCAGATTCCTGGTGGCTGAAGCCCCGAGTCCAGGCGCATGTACCATGGGGCTGATGCCCCACTGGAGGCCCATGCCCCACCAGATGCCCACAGGGAGTTGAGACTTCAGTCGTGCTGGGAAACACACTGGGACTGCAGCCCAGCCTGAGGTGCGCTGCGACTGGGGCAGCCCTACTAGCAGCGTGTGGGACTCCAGGCTTCAGTCCTGCCTGAGGCTCGCGGGGACTAGCGCTTCAGGCCGGCAGGAGACACAAGGGTTCCCAAACATTGATCCAGCTCCAATCTGTGCACCTGAATTTAAACCCTGACAGTGGTAGCCCAGCTGCCTGGGGGTGGGAGCCAAGCAGCCCCTGGAATGCTACCCACTGCCCCAAAATCTAAAATGGCACAGCTGGATTACAGACCCTGCAATTAAAAATGTCTGAGGCTGTCCATTTCCTGTCTGTCTTGGAGAAACCGCTTGGGAGTGGCTGTTTGTCCCCTTGCTGCTAATCAGGGCTGCCGCAGGAAGCAGCTGATGCCCTCTGCCCCTATCCCTCAGCAGGTGCCATTTTACAGGAGAGAGGAAACAGTTCAGGGGCTTGCAGCAGCTCTGCTCTTCCCCTCCTTCTACTCTTGGGACAAGGAGAGGGCTCTTGTGCCTCTCCCTCTTTCCCCTGCACCCCGTCAGCCCTGCTGGGAATCATGGCTTCAGCCCTGCCTGGAATCATGCCGGGACTCGGGGCTTTGGAGGGGTAAAGCCAGACTGATTCTGTTGAACAGATCGATGACACGATAGCGACATGATATTTAAGATCCCAAAGAAAAGAAAACACTGAACCAACAGCTGCCTCAGCATTTCAACTCAAAAACCAATGTCAAATGTTTTCATTTTTGAAAATATATTAATTCTGATGGGGGCTTATGAAAACGGCTCCCAGAGAGTATTTTAATATCAAAAATATACCAGAACTGTAGGAGCAGCAAAGGGGACCCCAGGGAATCCTGCTGCCAGGGCTTTCAAGGACGTGTCATAGCACTGTGTTTAAAAATGGCAGCATAAAAAGGAAAGTTGACACTGAAAACTGTTCATTTAAAGCAGAGGGGGGTCAATGCCGACTTATTTTCCCACAACACCCAAAGGGTCGACCAGTGTGTTTAATTTGCATAGAGACTGGCTGGTGTTAAAAGCAGGCATATCAAACCACAACTGCTCACTGGCTTCCCAGTTAAGATGAGACAAGATTGCTTCATTAACGGATGCATATTTTCAGAGCACAAATATTATTTTAGAGGCTACTTGTGCTCAGGAAAAGGCAACAAACTTCATCAAGGTGTACGTGGGTAATGTCAAAACACAGGAAACCTTTTACGGATGCGGATATTATTAAGCAGTGTTTGGTTACTACAGCTGAAACCCTTTTTACAGAGAAGAAAGACAGCGTTGTTGTCTTCAGACAACTGCCATTCTCAGACTCAACTGGGGAGATGCTGCATTTCCCATAGTTGCTAAGCTGCCGGGATGTGCAGATGTGAATCAGATGGCATCATCTCTAGCCAGGCTTCTTCAAAACTTCCAGTAGAGGTTCCAAGAATTTGAAAACGTTAAAGACATTGCCCTGTTTGTAAGGAACCCATCCGTGGTACAAGCAAACGGTATTTGGTGGGATCAAGCAAAAGCACCTTTCCAGATGTTGAAAAAGCAACACTCCAGCTGGAGCCTACTGATTTACAAGCGGATGATGTGATTAAGATGCGGCACTGAGACTACATCTGAAACTTTCTGGACAACCCTTGTGCCGGACTTTACGTATCCACACTCGAGGAAGGTGGCATTTACCATTTCGGCTGTGTTTGGTGTGACGTGTGCGAGAGTCGCATTCGCAAGACTGAAACATTAAATCTCGTAATCGCTCTGTTCTGACTGATCATCATCTGTGCAGTCACCTCCGGCTTGCCTGGACTGAACTCACTCTAATCTTCCAGGCCCTCGTCCAGCAGAGGAGCTGTCACTTTTCCCACTGCCGGGGAGCACTAGAGTTGTTATATATTATTCACGCCTATTTCATTTTAAATTGTGTTGCTGTATAAAATTACATTTTCAGTGGTGATACTAGTTTTAACAGGGATTTCGCAGTAATTCAAATTTCATTTTTGCTTAAACATGTAGGTGGGTGTGCATTTGTTACTGGAAAGACTTGAATCATAAAAGATAAAGAGAGGCAAGGTTTGTATCTGCTTAACAGTGCTGACAAATGCTAAGTGGACAGGTCCTGGGTCTATATGGGTAAGAGCAAGAGCCAGACTGGCAGGCCAGTCAACATACCTGTTCCTTCTGTCTTATTAGGGCAACAGAAGCCATCATGGCCATGGGAGAAGGGACTGAGCAAGACAGATTCCATCCTGGTTTGCACAGCATTAAAAACTGCTCGCCAGCCCCAGAATCCTTAGCCGGGGTTTTCAGATCACAGCAGGGGGAGGGTTTTTTGTTATCTCTTTGGGGTTTTGGGGGGGGGGGGGCGGAGAAGAGGATGAAACATCACTTGATTTGTACACTAGTGAAAATGGTTTGGAATAGAACATTTTGAAAAGTGACACAGTCACTTTCTCTCTGGCCCTGCTTCTCCAAACCAGACCCTCGCCCCAGGGAAGTCCACGCAGCTGCGTGAGTGAAGGGCACACTCACGTACTTGAGCACAGGATCCACACAGCACTTTAAAGCACAACATCACTCACGAGTTTCATGTGAAGCTTTAAACAAAGTGACACCAGGCTTAAATCCACAATGTATTTAATGCCAGTTACATTGCTTGACATGAAAAGTTACAATGGTCTCTATACTCTTTTTTCACCATATGATGCTTTATATGTAACAATGCCACAAGTTCTTAGAATTTACCTGCATAAACTCTGGGGAGACCTTTCAAACTGCCTGAACTGTACAAGTCAGAAATGTTATGGTTCATACATTGAAATAAGTGTACGTGAGTTTTTCTTCCATTTACAACACTATTGAGCACACTCCAGACAGTCAAATCGCTTCACACAAGTTGCATACATGAGATTCTGGACACAAACACCCCCAGGACCGCCCCCCGCCCCCGAAAGATACCTTTTGAGGACACTCCACTAGCCCCAGCAAACTACCTCCTTTAGCAACTGCATGGGAAACAGGGAATTTGTGCTGGTATTTTTTTTTTTTTTGATATCCACTAAACACAGTTTTTAACATTGCTCTCCCACCAACCCTCCCGCCGGGTAGCCGATACACTCAACCATAAACCAGCTATGGGATCGAGAATCAGCTACTCATCCTTGCTAAGCAGAACTGTAGGAACACAAAGTAACCTGTCCTGCTCCCAAGGCAGGGGTCAGCCCAGCCTTCCGAGCAGAGGATTAGGAACGCACAGAGCAGAGCAGAGAATTAGGAACGCAATCGTTCTGAAACACTGACAGAAATAATGTCGTTAGAAGCAGAGAATGACAAACTGAGTGTTTAGAAGGATGCTCCCTCTTGACCGAGATCTCTGTTGAATCCAATTCTCTGCTTGAGATTTCAGTGCGACACACAAGAAAGCTCCCATGCGTAACTGCAGCACAGACCCCAGAGCATCTAGATTTCTCTATGGTATTTCCTCCCTCCACTCCATTATATTTCTGGGGATTACTTCAAAACCAAAACCAAACCCAACACTGCAGACCTAAAGGAAGGGGACTGTCTGCTCTCCTCTCCTTTCCAAGCAAACCCTCCTCAATAAAAAGCAAAGCTCGTCTTACCCTGAGTTCGAATGTTCCTTTTACCAGCTGCCTCAGCAAGCGTGGCCCTCTGATGTAGGGCACACAAGCTTAGGCTGATCACACGCTTGACAAACAAGAAAGCTTGATCCTCTCTAGCGTGTGGTATTGGGGAGGGAGGGAGGGGCAGAGGGGATTACTGGCAGGATAGTTATCAGGACCACTGCACAACCTCTAGTCTGTACTGCTCCCTCCCGGCCCCCAGCCATCCCTGCACCCACCATCAGACTTTCCACCTTCCTTCTGCACAAGACACTTTCCGTTTTCCTCCTTGTTAAGTGAACACTTACACAACTTGAGCAGAGACAAATTTACTCCCCTTGTTTCCCTCCATTTACAGATTTTTCTCCAGGAGGAAAATGTTTTTGTGGGTGGTTTGGACATTGAGCTAACGGACTGGGGAACAGTTATCCCAAAGCACAGATGGCAAATGAGAAACTAAGCCACATTCCCTCTCCTCCTACTCTCTGACTGAAGACATGCATTACTTCCCTCTGGTCCTTTCTCCATAATTGCCCCAGGGGGTGGAACAGGCACCCGTTACAGACCACAGTTCAATGCCTTGAATTCAGACATGCCTGCCTGCCTGACTTAATGATCTGAAAGGTTAACAATTCCTTAGTGCTTTAGTGATGGGACGGTTGAGGATGCCAAACACGTACAAGCAGCAAGAGAGGAATCAGGAGACCATTTTGGCAGTGCCTTGGAATTTTATGGCAAGAACCAGAGTAAAGCAGATCTGGGCTGAAATGGTTTTTTGGAGGAGCATGGGAAGGGGGCGGCAGGATTATTCAGGTCCCATTTTTGGCTTTAAGGGCTTCAATGCCATCAGCTTTGCTACAGAACCCCGTGTCGAGAAGCACTCAGTCCCCAGAGCCCAACAGCCACGCGCTAGCTGGAAATGGCACGCTCAGCCAAGGCTGTAGTGAAATGGAACCACAGTTCACAGCAATTTTCTCTGCCAGACTGGCTACCTGAAATTTGCCCTTTCTAAAGGAGGTGGCTGCTGCTCTAGAGGAGCAAGTATCTCCCACACCTTCCCTCCCCCACCCCCACCTGGGCAGGCTGGTTTCGCAAGAAGGTATCTGCCTACACACTATGTACAACAGGACAAGGTCTATATACACAATAGCCAAGAGAAGAGACAGCACTTACATCCACACATTTTACAAACGGAGGCGAGAGGTGGGCTGAATAGCCAGATGCACAGCAGGCGAGCATTGGCACATGTACAAAGTAGACAGGAACTGGCTGCTGCAAGCATAACAGCTTCTCTTTAAATTAAAAGCAAGACACACACACACACACACACAAGTGCTTAGCATCACACCTCACTGCATTATTCCAACAAACTGGCAGGATCTCTCTCTTCCTGAAACTTAAAAATGGGCCTCTGGCTCTGACCTAATTGAAGTTTAAAAAAAAAAAAAAAAAAAGGCAACACTTCGCCCTTGCCTAAAATACCTTGCACACAGACTCACAAACACATGATGTTTCTTCTGTCCCATGTGGAAGACAGGCAACAATCTTAAAGAACCTTTGTCTTTGAAAACAGATCACAAGAGTCTTTCTAAATCCATCTCAACTGCTTTTGTTCTCATAAAGACACTGCAGCAATCAGTCTGCAATAATTGGCACAGCATAAAGCTCTAAATAAATACTCTTGGGTCTTTAAAAAAAAGCCATTGTTTCCCCATTAAACTAAAAATCTTGAGACCAGCTTTGAATGTGTAACATCAATAATTCTTTTTAAAAAAATAATCATCTCTTTGGATTGTGCAGTAATCTTTCCTTCAGAAGAGGCAGCCGCTGTTAAAATCTTTTTAAAAAATTCTCAGCTCCGTTATTTTAGCCAGATACTAAGTGTGCTGAAAATTAAACTCTTAGGTGAACGTCCATGTCAAGTATTAGCCATTTTTTTAAACAGAAGAGAAAACTGTGTGTCTGAGGAAAATAAGCAGTTCTCCTTTTTTCTACTTGGAATATTAGTCCCAAGCAAAACCAATACCCATTCTACATGCGAGAGGCTTCTTCCCACCTCTAACTTTTGTCCTCTCCCACCAGTAAAATTTGATCCAGTCTGGCTAACTCTGGCTTCCGAAGAAGTGTGTCAAATCAGAGAACGATGAAGAACCCAGAGCAGCATTCCAAACCCTCCTCACAAACAAACCCACCCCCTCACAGAGTACTCATCTCTCACAGACGTTACAAAGCAGCAGTTGGCATGTCCTTGGCCTAACCTTCCTTATCATGGTCCACATCACACAAGTTCGACCCAATGTATAAAATTAGACACTTTAGTTTTTCCCTCTTGCACTTGTTCCCCTTTATGAAGAATGAATTCTTAACCTTTTGATAGTTGCATCACCCTCCCAGCCCCACCCCAAATACTGTCCAATATGGTTCGCAATCATGTATTTAAGAAGAATCTTGAAAGTCCATCCTCCAAACCCACTGGCACCACCCTTCCCCTCTTCTGGTTGATAGCGAGAAGTTCCATGCACGCCAAGTTAGTGGTTTTCTCGTGGCACATCGTACCAGGGTCTCCTGGTGTGCAATGCGGGGTTTACCGTATCCTGGTGAAGAGATTCAGGACAGACACAGACTCCTGAAAAGAAATGAAGAGAAAAGTTTTGAACTCAAGATCTCCACTCTAAATACACCTCCACCCCGATAAAACGCTGTCCTCAGGAGCCAAAAAAAATCTTACCGCGTCATAGGTGAAACCGTGTTATATCAAACTTGCTTTGATCTGCCGGAGTCCGCAGCCCCACCCCTCAGAGCACTGCTTTACCATATTATATCCAAATTTGTGTTATACTGGGTCACGTTACATCGGGGTAGAGGTGTATTCACTGAGAAAATGAGTTAGGCACAGACAGCTCCAGCACCCTGCCTCAGCCCTATCCCACACACATTCTTTTCTGCCATGAAGCCAGGGCTCGAGGCAAACCATGCCTATGGAAATGGGTCTGGGGCTTGGCCGACATTAAAGGGCAAAGCTTTATAAGCACCCCTAAGATTGATGTTGATCAGAGATCAACCTTCCTGTGCCCATGCACATACATGGGGTACATGGAGCGTGAGCACGGCAGAAGACGGTATGGGCTAGTTTTGCAGTACAAGTTTCTGTGAAACAGGGACTGCTGTGCATGTCCTATTACAAAGCCACCAGAAACCAGGTGGAGACTGTCCATCAATCCTTTAACTGCTGGTCTCGGTCTCTCCGTGGTCCCTCTGCATGGAATCTTGGTTCCTGGTCACCTTTGCTATCTCTCCACCTCTGCTCAAGATGCCTTGAGACTACTTTTCAAAAAGAGCCCTGCAGAAACTTTTTGCTGACCCTTACTGAGAAGTCATCTCTAGAATGGTGACAGTTCTCAGGGACTTAAGGGAGTTTGATCCTGTCTCCTAAAGCCATTGTGCCAGAACTGAAGAATATGTAAACAAATGACACTGCAACGGTGTATTAAAATGCTAGGAAGGAACAGGCTAAGGTGGACACCCTACACCACTGCTACTTAAAACGAGTGGTGTGGCATGGAACGGCACCAGCGTAACTACCAACGGGTCAACCTTAAGAATGTGACACCCAGCCTTAAATGGAGACCGATGGCCTTTAGAGTATTACTTACTTTACTTATTCTGTGCAGAGGCCTCAAAAATCACTACTTGCAAGTGAGGACCACAAACCCCTTAGCATTTGATCAAGACTCAATCCCCCGCAGCTGCTAAAAGAGAAGCATTGGGTGTCTGATCATTGTACACATAGGTAAGTGGAGGAACACAAAAGCAGTGAAGTGACTGTCCAAGGTCACACAGCAAGTGACTAGAGCTGGATAGACAATCCACAGCCTCCCTCCTAGACGACTCTCCCTCACTGGGCAGCGCCTGCTGCAGAACCAGGAACGAACTAGCCGCATAGATGAGCAATTTACCTTTGTTGAGCGGGTTTTGCTGAAGACATTCCAGAACCTTAGAGTTTCATCTCCTGCTCCTGTAACTATGGCCTCCCCATCAGGAGACATTGCCTAAGGCGAGAAAGAAAACAAAAAGCACAAACTGTCTTCAAAATACATGTTCACATGTTGCTGAACAGTAGTTTAAAATGGAGGCCTCCCCCCCACCAGAATATAAACTTCCCTTCTCCTCACCTCCCTTCAATTCCCTTCACCTTCTCTCTAATGGAGGTAAACCAGGCCCAGCTGCCTTTGCTTTCCTCCTGCCTTGTCACCACTGCCATAGGCAAGATGCAGAACTTTGGAAACAAGTCCTAGTTTATGCTGCTACGGATACATAAGGGTCATTCACATTATCTCTAGAATCGCACTTCTCTTTATAAAGCCAGGAGTAAGCTGTTAAGATGCCAAAATCACCCTACACATTGTTAACAAATGAACTAGCCACAGTCTCTAGAACAGCATGAGGCAGGCTCAGCTGATCCCATTCTGTGCTGAAGCTTCCTGATCAGATAAGAGATGGAACTGGATTAAAACAGGACTGGAGGTTTTAATGCACAACCATGAAGAGGAAAAACAGCAGGTGGAATAAGGAGGAGGATTAAAAGAAGTCTTACTCCAAAGAAACTTTCAGCTTTCATAAATTTCCCTTAAGATCTGTTTGCTGTACCAGGTATCTGGGCTCCTCAGAAGTGAGAGGAGCTGGAGTTTGACAGTCTGGGGGGCATGTCCAAAGGTTAATTTGTGTCACTTTTTGTCAAGTGGTGCAGAAGAATCCCTCACTCCAGTGTCAGCAAGCAGGGACAGCCAGACCCCAAATGCTGCTGTTGAGCGTAGTGAAGCTTAGTCTTGATTGTTTCACTAACCAAACCCTGGGTAGCTAGGAACCAGCAGATACCAGTACCAGGCAGTGTGGGTTCTGTCTCAGTGCACAACCCAGTCGCAGCAGAACCAGAAGCAGTAGGAGAGATAACTAAGCAAAGAGCATGGGTTATAGCTTACCAGGTATAAGACTCTGTACGAATGCCCTGTTAATTTTGCTACTTGGGTTAACGAGGGATATTTCCAGACGAGAATCTGGTTCTGCGAGTATCCATGGGTACTCACCTGTAGGGGGAAGACAAGAATTACAAGAGAGTCAGCGCTGACAGTTCCTGACCCAGGGAAGCTCAGCAGCAGGACTCCAACCCCCGGTTCAACTTACTAGTTCATTGGCATGTTTGGACCAAGCCAGATTGCACACTTGTGACCCAGTATCAATGCACTGCAAGGGCTGCCCGGTCAGTGTGTTCCAGAACCGAATGCAGCGGTCAGCTGTCCCACCGCCCGAGGCCAACAGGCCATGCTGGTGTGGAGACCACGCAATAGCTTTCACTGCTGCTAGGTGCTCTGTGTATTGCTGGACAGGACTCAAGCTGGAGTGATTCCACACAAGGAGCTGGTGGAGAGAAGAAACAAGACTAATTAACACACAAGTCCAACCTCTGCTCCCCTGCCCTCCAAACCGAGGAGATAGCACCGGCTAAACCCCAGTCTGGTGAAGCTTGCCCTGCACAGCTCAGCCAATGCACCTCCATCTTAACGATTAGCGATTCCTGTACTGGGGCCTCTCCCTCACGGACAGCCAAACCTGCTCAACACTGGGGTCCTTTCGCAATTTGGGGCTCGAGTAAGATCTACAAACTCGTGTCACTTGGGCTATATGCAGTGCTTGAACTCTGGTCTCTTGACATGAAAGACTGACTAATCCAGCCATAATCAAAACCTTTGGAAATCTGTTCTCCCTGCCCCCCCCCCAGTGAATGAGAGTAGACGCTGAAAGGGCTTGGGACACAGTATCTTCCATCATATCAATGTCTGGGGAGTTAATTGTGCAGGAATCTATCCCAAGATGCTCTCAGAACTGTTCTTGGTACCATATTAACCATTCTTTGTTCTCTGGTAAATAGCAAACCTGAGGTGTGCCTGTTACAACAGAACAAACGCGCAGAAGGGAATTTCAGCATCAACGAAGTTAGTTAAAACTGTGAAAACGTCCTTCACTGCCCACCGCCTAACTTCATGTTTAAGTGGAGCCTGTTTAAACCAGCGTCACTGAAACTTAACACCCTTCAGGCCAGACATACAGGTGGAGATACCCAAGCACACGAGGAGCAACAAAGCACAGTGAAGGTGCCCTATTGATTTTTACCTATGACGGACACTAGAAAGTTGTAGGATAGTCTAGTTTAGCCATATTGGGGGACGGGGTGGAGGAATGGTCTGTCAAATCGCCTTGTTAGTAACAAAAAGGCATCGTCAGAGAAGAGAGAGAGGCTGGAATTAACAGCTGACATATCTTTGAAAGATGGCAGCTTTTAAGACAGGGCGCACAGGTTCAGCGATGAGGCCAAGCCCACACCCACAGCAATCAGTACTATACCTTGTTATCATTTCCACCGGACGCTAGGAGCTGGTGGTCTGTGGACCACTTCAGCCCACACACCTCCTGCCTGTGGCCCTGAAGCCGTCGCTCAGACTGTAGTGGAGGGGTCCGGATGTCTCTCTGAAGAATCATTCTGTCCCGACTGCCAGAAGAAAGCTGGTCTGCATTCCACGCCAAAGCACCTGAAATGCAGGCAAAGGAACAGAGTGAGAATTGCAGGCAGCCGTCAGTGCAGGATTCCTGGGGGTAAGTACCAAGCCATTATAGCCAGAGGAGGACTAAACAAATCTCTTATTGAGCAACTTTTGTTGGAAGATCAAAAAGCTTTTTACATACACAAACCCTATGGAAGTTCATATTACACCCACTTTACAGCTGGGTAAACTGAGGCACGAGTGGTGTAACAACTTTCATGAGGTCATCAGAACTCATGGGTTGTCCCGACTCCCAACCCCTGACACGGTCACCAGTTCACACTGCCTACTTGTAAAAGCTATTCCCTGAAAAGCAGGATGAACTGGAATCCTCAAGCAGCCAGCCTGGAGGGTTGAATGTCATTGGTTTCAACAAGGCGTATTAACAGGACACACCTAGGGTGCCTCATCACACAACACCCTCCACAACTGTATGTGTTCGATGATTCATAGTATCACTACCCCCAAGAGCAGGCCAGTGCAATTTAAAAGGACTTCTCTTTAAAAAAAAAAAAAAAAAAAAAATGCTATTTCATAGAAGGCTTGGGGAAGGAGTGACCGTTCCCACACTCCCTTTTGGATCATAAATGAGAGCAATACTGCAATATTAACATGGCCTTATGGGATCCCTCTTCTATGTTAGCAAATGCCATTTTCAAATGGTAAACTGAATTCAGCTCTCTTGCCTCCTGTTCTTCCTTACCCACTCTGGCTGTGTGACCCTCAAGCATGGATAATTTCTTCCCTGCAGCTGCGTCCCAGATCTGTACAAAGCCCTTGTGAGTTCCAACTGCTACCAAGTTTCCCTAAATACACAAAAAGAAAACTTGCAATCAATAAAATCAGTAAGAAAATGTACAAAGAGATCCAAGAGCCGCACGACAGATTCTGAGGGCTTGTCTTCACTACAGGGGTAAGTTGACCTAAGTTATGCTACTCCAGCTACGTGAGTAATGTAGCTGGAGTCGATGTACCTTAGGTCGACTTAGCGCAGTGAAGACACCGGAGTGTGTCGACAGGAGGCGCTCTCCGGTTGATTTCCCTTACTCTTCCAGGATCAACTGGAGAGCACTCTGCCATCGATTAAGCAGGTCTCTGCTAGACCCTCTAAATCAATCCCTCCTGCATCAATTGCAGCAGTGTCAATCTCCCCATAGTGATGACTAGCGCTCAGTCCCTGAAAGGCAAAGGGAGCGGGAGGAGTATCATCATCTCTGGAGATTACACATCTTAGAAGATCTGTCCTGCTCAAAGGAACTCCAGCTGTTAATCAGCAACGAGTTGAATGAAGATGCAATTTCTGCAACACCTTAACGCACAGCTATTAAAAGAAGATCTGTAGAAATGAAAACTGAAAAGTATCATAGATCCTTTTAAAGATAGATAATATTGGTACTTCTTTATAGAGCACCTTTTCCCCAAGGCCCTCTAAGATTTTTATAATCATTACCTAATTACATCTTTACACACACACCCCAGACCCCAAGATGTTTTAACAGATAATGCATGTGCCTCAGTTTCCCTAATTGACTTGCCCAACATCATACAGTGAGCTATTGGCTGAGTTGGAAACAGAACCCAGGAGGCAGTCTTGAATCTTTGTCTTCCACCCTAAACTTCATGTGAGTGCTTGCTAAAGAGACAGTGAATACCTGTCCACACAAGCTATTGGTTTAAACAGGATGGGGGATGTTGCTGAATTCCTTTGCAATGGGATACGTCACTTTGGCCTCAACCAACCAGCCACACAGAGCATCAAACAGAGCATCTGGAGGTTCTGCTTCACAAAAAGCTTTTCTAGCAGGATGCCGGGCTCTTTTATCCCAAGCCTTCTCTGGAACGAGGAAGACAAATTTGGCATGATAGGAATATGGAGAGTAATTAGAACAAAGACACTGAGCATGTCAGTTCATGCAGAGCATCTCTCCAGAACAAGCAGTAGTTCGGAACCTCTTTCTAAGAGCACTCCCAGGGAGTTGCACTGCAGCAATGGCACAGTGTGTACAAGAGCACGGCTCACTCACATTCAGATATATTTGTGGTCAATGTTGGAGGCAGTTCTACACTTACAGACCAGTCCACGTCCATCCCCGCTATCCTGCTATGTAGGCAAGGCTCTTTTTTGGGGGGGGTGGGGTGGGTGGGAAGGGGGTCCGGAGGAACACACCTCAAGTGCATACATCTTAGGCTTTAACAAAAAAAAGCAGAGAGAAATGTCTTCGGTATCTCGACTGAGGTCATGTGTTGCTCACTGAACTTAATCTAGGTAGTTCTCACTCCAGTGTGAGACTTTGTGTATTCCTATCAGCTAAGGAGTGTCTCTAGTGACATACAGAGGATCAGAGGTTCTGAAATGTTGAGCTCTTACGAATGCAAATGAAGTTAACAGGAGCTTTGGGCGCTCAGCATCTCTGAAAAGAATGTCCTAACGGTCTGTGTGGTAGTATTATACTGACCCGTTCTGACCAGCCCACTGATGTCACAGAATCGCCTTCCACAGACAGATCACACAACCGGGTTACCTTGAAAATTAGGAAATAAAATGGAAATTATGACTAAAGAGGCAAACTAGGAGATCAGCTGCCTAGCAGATTAAGTATTTGGAACTAAGAGCACTAGTACCTTGCACCTGCATAGATGGTACATTCCAGGGTACTGGAAAGAGTACTGCAGCAGAATACGAAACCCAAAGGCCGATCCAACTGACCCGCAGTCCATTTTACTTTCTCCCACAGCAGCAAAGAAAGGGCCATGCCTTACCTGGCTAGTACAAGCACTCCATAGGTAAACACAGGTACCGAGGCCAACACTGAGAACATTGAGAGAAGACCAGTCCACTAGGTTCAGGTAGAAGTCATCCTGCAGCTCTGGAGCGTCCAGCACTTTGAAAGGAATCTTGGAGATTTTTCTTGTTGGTTTTCGAGGTGATCTTAGCAATTTCTGACTGTTCACACAAATAGAGACGTGATTGTTTTATGAGGCTTTGAAGGTACAAAGAAATTTAGAGAAATTCCTACTGTTTTGATCATTGCCTTTCTACAGAAATGTCGAGATTGAAAGAGATTGCACTATTCCTTCAGTGCTGCCACTCTCCTGAGGCGAGCAGCTAGAGGGAAGTAATGGACACAAAATGAAAAAGAGGGAAGCTGCCCACAGCAAAGCTGCCCTGTGATACTGAGCCAATGAGGGTTAAGTAATCAACAGGCTAAGTGACCCAAAATCAATCTTTAATAATACATTAGAGGAGTACTGAAATGGTAAACAGGGCTATTTCTTGTAGATTGTCGTCAAAGCCATGCTAAGCAGACTCAGGCTTTGTCTACACTAGCACTTTTGTCGGACAGGAGTGTGGAAATAGCCTTAATTTTTTGAAATGTAAACCTATATTGTCAGAGAATTAGAAGTAGATACTAACTGTATTTGTCTGTGTTTACCTATATCTGTTAAGTTTACCAGTGTGATCTAATTAGCTTGTAGATAATAAAACTTCTGTTCCTGTTGTTACTATAGTCTATTGATTCAGAGATCAAAAAGGAATGTTAACATTTAGAGGAAACTTGTGGTGTATTAACATCATTACTACAAATTTCAAAGAGAAAGGTAGACAGACTGTCTATGAACTACTTGAATGGTTAATTACCTTGTGCTAATGAATGCAGCTAGTTACTAGTGTGTGACTAAGAGAGATATTTACTTCAAAGCAACAATAGGTATTGCCTATCCTTCATCCAAGAACGCCTGCTGTGATGTCTGCTGTCAAGATGCTACCGTAGCATGCTAGAAAACTACAAGAGAACTCTAGGGCCTGAAACTTTTTATCTCAGATCTGCTCAAACTTCATCAGAGGACGTTCAAGTCACAAGGCTGAGGTCTCCAGGTGTGCCCTGGACTATCCTTGCAAATTCTCATGGAAGAATTTGAACAAATTCTACACATGGACTAAACTATTGGACCAATTCTAAAAAGACTTTTACAAATGAGGAGCTCGCCATCTCTTCTATGAAAATGACCCGAGAACTTTATTCACATCTTACCCTGGGGGAATCCTGCGCTACTCGGCATGTGCATAATTAATGAGCCACATGTTTCCAATTGTTTGAGCAGAAAAAAGCTTCTGCTGAAATGTTGCTGCAGTTCCCCCTTTTGCCCACCAGAGGGCACTGTGCCAATAGACCACAGCAGCAGCTCCTGGCTAGCTAGGGAAGAGAAAGAGCCTGCCTTCTTCCCACGGTCTGTCAGGTCCGGTCAGGAGACAGGGACAATGGGGAGACAGACAGCATGGTGCTGGGGGTGGTCTGACAGACTCATAAGGGCTAGTGGGAGAGGACAGACTGGGGCAGGGGCTGAATGGGAGTGGAGGCACAGCGCCACGGGGGAGGGCGGTGCAGGACCACACGGGGATGGGGGAAGGTGGTGTCTGAGTGGGGGTGGAGGGACATGTGGACAGAGATGCAGGAACACATGGGACAGAGGCAGATGTGCCTGACTGAATGGGAGAGGCTAGGAGCCAGCCAGGGTCTCCATGGCGGAAGCTCCCTAACAATCCCTCCCTACCCCCCCCCCCACAAAAAACCTGTTCCACACTTTTCCCACCCATACCCAACAACCCTCTAAGTTCACACTCAGGCTCCTTCCCAGCAATTTACTTCCCTCTCCCTTAGCTACTCCATTATCTCTAACTCCCCAAAGCCTTTGCACTGCTTCTGAGGGGGGCGGGAAATACAGTTCTGCATTGTAGTTTAAACGAATTCCTACTCAGAGTTCTGTAGTGATAAGCTTAGTAAGGAATCCATTTGTCAAAAAACATTTCCTGACTCGTTTTTGTTGTCCATATTGTTACACACATACTTGCTGACAGGTATTTTGAAATAAATGACCAAAAATAATTTAAAGTGGTGTGATTATATTGTGTTATTTATTTTAAAATATTGTGCCCGTAACTTTATTCTGGGGAGCAGAATTACCCCAGGAGTAATATCTGTGTGTATAATGATCTTTTACCCATAGCAACTCTGTTGATTCTTTTTTTAAATAAAACTTAAATTAATTAATGAGAATTGGCTCTAAGAATGTATTTGGGTAAGATCTGAAGTATTAATTGACCTGGTGGGTAATGTGTCTGGTCTCTTGGGATTGGTAGAACTTTATATATAGTGAATAAGATTTTAAGTAATCCTCACTATATTAGACTTAGCTGTCCAGGTGGGAGCCCAGGGCTGGATTGCTTAAGGGGAACTGTGTTTTAGCTTCTGGGTAACCAGTGTGGTATTACAGAAGCTATTTTGTTACTGGCTTGGAGAATCCAATTATAAGAATAAACCATCAGTTTTGGGGATTGTCTGCCCCATCCTTTGCAGCTTGCTCTGACTGAGCGATCTCCGTGTGGCCCCTCCAGCGACCACAGTAACATGCCCAAAAAGGGGAGGCCACTTAACATTCCTGATATTAACAACTTCTGGTTAATAGCAACATTTTGCTGGGAACCAATCCCATCTCATTAGACTACAATGTTAATTGGATTCAGACACTAACAGGCATGCTGCTTTTTGACAGTCTTTTGACATGTTTTTCTGGCTGCAGCCCTGCAAATCTGCCTGCTGTTTGGGAGGATGCCAGGCTTTTCATGAGAGCAGGAGCTTGGGGGTCCAATGGGCTGCATGGTACCACGGTGCTCTCCAGGCTGTGCCCTGCCCTGGTACCAGAGGCCCAGGTTGGCATGTCCCAGTGCTTCCTTCCCTGACTATAGCCCTGCAAACCTGCCTTCAGGGATGTGGCAGGGAAGAGAGCACTCAGACATGCTGAGCATCAGCCACAGGCAGGTTTCAAGAGCTGCGGCATGGAAATGCATATCCCAGTGCTGGCTAGAGCCTCACAAACCTCCCCTCCAATTTCCAGCCCACAGCCTCCCCTCCCAGCTGCCAGCACTGCCTTCCCTGGTTGCAGCCCTGCAAACCTGCCTTTTGCTTACTGGCAGCCTCTGGATAATAATAGCAGTTGCTGGGAACTAAGAGGTTGCCAACAAGTGGAATCTACTGTATTTCTAAGATTGTTTGCACAGAGACAAGATCCTTGCTCCTTAGGTGTCTGACTACTCCTGCTGCCCGCTTCCCCTCCTGAAATCCCATAGCTGTACAGAAACCAATTATAACATTAGTCAGAGAGCTCCTGAAGAACCCCAGCCCCCATTTTTTCCCCACCCATAGCTAGCCAGCATTACCTTTTGTTGCTGACAGGTGACAGGGAATATGGGGAGACCTCATTGCCATCATCTGGACTGGAGCGTTTGGTGCTGAGCGAGTACTGCACAAAGAAGAAAGCATTGGATACAAAAACCCCACACAGTACAGGTCCTGACGTGCCAGAGGTTTACAAGATCACCTACAATGTAATTAATTAACATACATTACCTAATCAGAGATGCCTCCAAAACCCTGCATTGTGGTGGCCCCACTGTGTTTTACTTTCTACCCTCTTCAGTCCCTTCCCTTAAAGATTCCTTTAACTCTTGCTCTACAACAGGGGTCGGCAACCTTTCAGAAGTGCTGTGCTGAGTCTTCTTTTATTCACTCTAAATTAAGGATTACGTGTGCCAGTAATACATTTTAATGTTTTTAGAAGGTTTCCTTCTAGAAGTCTATAATATATAACTAAACAATTGTTGTATGTAAAATAAATAAGATTATAAAAATGTTTAAGAAGCTTCACTTAAAATTAAATTAAAATGCAGAGCCCTCTCGGACTGGTGGCCAGGACCCGGGCAGTGTGAGTGACACTGAAAATCAGCTCATGTGCTGCCTTCGGCACCCCTGCCATAGGTTGCCTACCCCTGCTCGACAGCAATACTGAGAAACTAATTTTTGTTGAATCTCAAAACCTCCCCTTCATTTAGGGAACACATCAAGGCCATATATTAAATTGCCCACATCCTTTCCAAAACAATCTTTCAAATCCTCTGTCATAACTCAGGAAGGAAGGATTTCTGCAGCAAGCAGCAGTTCCTCATGCTCTCCGTGGAGTCAGTGGACAGTGTCCACTGGATTTTGTCACTAACACAACCCATCCCAGTCATTCCATACTATTGATGATTCACTTTAAATGTTGGCTAGACTTCTTAATATGGCTACTACACTATGCATCAGCTACCATATTTGAGGAGTGTCCAACTCCTCTCACATAAGCAATGCGGACCGATGCACTGCTAGCCACGCTTACCGTGAAGAGGCTCTTTTTCTCCGGCGTGGATGGCTGCAGTCTCCTGTCCTCTGTCTGCGGGTCTTGCACTTTCTCAATCCCTGCTCCCAGCAGTTCATTCTTTAGCAAGGCTGAGTAAGCAAGGCCATCTGTGCGAACATACAAACGAGTTCTTGAGCAGAGTGTCCTACGCTAGTGGTTCTCAACCGGGGTATGCAGTAGCCTTCAGGGGGGTATGTCAACTCATCTGAATGGGCTGTGGAGACCAAGGTATCATATTCCCTGTGATGGGGCCTCTGGTCAGGGCTGTGGCCCAGTAGCTAGGGCAGCAAGCGAGATGCTTGCATTGCTGTTGCCCATGTTATATTTGACTTCAGTGTCAAATCAAAAGCTAGACACGAAGGAACAAGTGGTACAAAGCATATCTACCTTTGCCATTGTCTGAGGTAGCATCCTTTGCTTTTCTGTTTTGACTTGGTGACTTTTCGTTTTCCTAGAGGGGGGGAAATATATTCTAACAAACACTCCAGTCACTGCAAACAAAGATCTCACAAAATTCATCTTTCTCCCCACCCACAGTAATGGGAAAAGCACCACCACCTTGAAAAATCTGCAGCAATCGATTGTGATGCTGAGGCATCGAATAGTGAAGCAGTAAAAGAGATGGAGGGCAGAAGGTGAACCAGTGGGGAGGGCAGGGGAGGGGGAAGGTAATACTCTACTAGTCCTCTGAAGCAGTTTTCCTGCCAAACAAACTTCTTTAACTCCATGCAAACTCCCCCATCCTGCTAAGAAAAATACCTTGTGCTGTGTAACTCGGAGGTAATACTCACATTTATTCTGTGAAAGTTAATGCTCCAGTTGGCCCCAGCTCTTGAGGGAATGAAACGGTCTCCATGTTTACTGGGGGAGGACATTGGAGAGTTGGAAGGTGTCAGTGTTCGTCTCATCTCAACTACCTGAAGTTTAAAAAGTTACATATGGAGAAACACTGCAAGAACCAGGCAGGAAAAATGTTGGATCACAGTGGTCTCTGAAAGGCAGACTCCAGAAATCTGCTTTCATTAGGGCCAAATAAACCTGGAATGACAGAACACATTGTTTGTCACCTTACAAGCCTAGTAAGCACTCCTTACGCAGGCACAATTCCCACTGCCGAGTGCTAACAGGAGCACTTAAAGAACCTGTCTCTCCACATGCTCTCTCTCAACAGTGGAGGTCAGCTGGTATGCTCTGCCAATGGTCCCAAGGTTTGAAATCTGGGCAGCTGGAGGCAGGGCACTGTGAGGTATTGGCATGACTGGAATCCCTTCCCCTGTTGGTCTGATTCAGGCCTCATGTAAACATACAGTGTATTGTACCTTACAAGAATATCGCACACACAAAACATTTTCTAGTTAAGGTTGCAGGCACTCAGCCCGATCTTTTTTCTGTCCTTCCAGAACGGGAGGGCATTGACCCCTGAGAGTCCCGCAGGGAGATCTCAGTACCTTGCTCCTCCCTAAGCCTTTCGGCTAGTGTGATCTCTGCCATACCCAGGCTGCTGCCGTAAGTATGCCAAGGGCCTGCTGCGGCATACCAACAGGAGTTTGGAGTGGGCGTGTGCACACTGAAAACAGCAAATTTTATTAAGGTCAGATAAATACAGCAATGCTTCCAAGTCCTCTTGGCATTCCTATGGGAGCAGAGTCATGGCTGCCGTGTTGTGTAGGAACATGTCACCTTAATATTACTTCCTAGTTTTCTAACATTTGTTTGTTTTCTCCATAATGCTAATGTTCTTATAGGGGGTACGTAAAGAGACCTCTTTTATATTTCTTGGTTTTGCTAGAGATATCGAGTGTAACTCAGAAGTATCCCTTCAATGTGCATGTCATTTAAATACAACATTGAACCTAAAATCAATTACATCAAGTAGAATCTCTGCAGGACTACACTTAAGTGTGTATTTTAAGATCTTAGTAATGGCAAAAGGTATTATGGGGTTCGTAGCAGATATGGACTGGAACTAATATATGAATCCTCCTGTGGGAGGATTATTTCAGTTAAAAGCCATTTACGTGCATCATGTCAGCTGAGGACGCGTTCCAAGACTCAGTAAGATATGGAGATCAGAGATCACGGTCTTTAGACTATTTACACACTTTACCTAAGGCAAAGAAAACAAGAACAGTGAAATACCAACATAAGTGGATGACACAGATTAGACCAGAGATCGGCAACCTTTGGCACGAGGCTCACCAGGATAAGCACCTGGCAGGCTGGGCCAGTTTGTTTACCTGCCGCGTCCACAGGTTCAGCTGATCGTGGCTCCCACTGGGCACGGTTCGCCGCTCCAGGCTAATGGGGGCTGCAGAAACCAGCGGCCAGCACATCCCTTGTCCTGCGCCGCTTCCCGCAGCCCCCATTAGCCTGGAGCGGCGAACCATGCCCAGTGGGAGCCACGATCGGCTGAACCTGTGGACGCAGCAGGTAAACAAACTGGCCCGGCCTGCCAGGGTGTTTACTCTGGCGAGCCGCGTGCCAAAGGTTGCCGATCCCTGGATTAGACTGTGTCACAGGCTTGTAACAATTTGAAGGCCTATCCAAGCAGAGACAGAGGCTGCAATTTGGGGCCATGTCACAGCATACAAGGACTGAACACACTAGGGGCTAGCTGGAGGACAATTCTCTCAGCACAAGTGTTGTGAAAGGAAGCTACAGGCCTCACTATAAGACCCACTACAGGGGGCAGTATTGCCAACCCCAACTGTCCAAAAGTCATGAGACTGGTTTAGAAATCTGATAAAATTAAAATTTGTGGTTCTGGGTGCACTTGAGACACGTGTTCAAGCTTTTCTCTGCAAACATGAGCGTGAGAAATTTACTTTTTTAAAAACATGAGCCAAGATTAATGTAATCACTTGTCTCCAGGAGCAGGGGTGTTAAGTAACACACCAAATATCATAAGTCTCACAATAAAGTTACAAGAACTGGCAATACTGGACACCATGGCATGGCACGATGGCAATTCAGGGTGGCACCACAGCCTACAGTGCCCCTTGGGTCCAGCTGCTGAGCCTAACCTACCCCAGCTGCCATTTTAGGCCCCAGAGGCAGCCCAAATCTGGGAGGCACAAAGGTGGATTAAAGTAACCTTTGACCTCCTTCCACTGGAATGCGATGCTTGTGCCATGCCTCTAAGGGGTACAATACAGTCTCTCCCAAAGGATTTCAGAAGAATATTTTACTTGCTGCACCAATCTATTAGAATTGTTTGAGGGGGTCAACGAACATTTGGACACGGGTGAACCAATGGATACAGTGGACTTGGACTTCCAGAAAGCCTTTGACAAGGTCCCTCACCAAAAGCTCTTAAGCAAAGTAAGCTGTCATGGGACAAGAGGGAAGGTCCCCTCATGGCTCAGTAACTGGTTAAAATATAGGAAATGGAGGGTAGGAATAAATGGTCACTTTTCAGAGTGGAGAGAGGTAAACAGAGGGGTCTCCCAAGGAACCGTACTGGGATCAGCGCTGTTCACCATATTCATAAATGATCTTAACAAAACAGTGAGGTGGTGAAGTTTTCAGATTATACAAAATTACGCAAGATTGTAATTCTTCACAGTTTTCTTTGGATTTAACTAAGGGAGCTCACAAAACTGGGTGACAGGGCAACAAAATGGCAGATGAAATTCAATATTGATAAATGAGAAACAATGTACACTGGAAAACATAATCCCAACTATACATACAAAAAATTAGCTGTTACCAATCAAGACAGATCTTGGAGTAATCAAATCATTGATAGTTCTCTGAAAACACCTGCTCAGTTTGCAGTGGCAGTCAAAAAAGATAATGTTCAGAATCATTTAGGAAAGAGATTGATAATATCATAATGCAACTATATAAATCCATGGTATGCCCACACCTTGAATACTGCGTGTAGTTCTAGTTGGCCTACCTCAAAAGATGTATTACAATTGGAAAAATGTACAGAGAAGAGCAATAAAAATGATTCGGGATATGGATTAGCTTCCACATGAGGAGAGATTAAGAAGACTGGGACTGTTCATCTTAGAAAAGATGACTAAAGAGGGATAGGATAGAGGTCTATAAAATCATGACTGGCGTGGAGAAAGTGAATAAGGAAGCGCAATTTACCCCTTGACATAACTCAAGAACTAGGGGTCACTCAACAAAAATTAATAGGCAGCAGGTTTTTTGTTAAAAAGGGAATTACTTCACATAACACACAGTTAACGTGTGGAAGTCATTGTCACGAGATGTTGTGAAGCCCAAAACTATAACCGGGTTCAATTAGATACGTTGATGGAAGATGGGGCTGCATCCCTAACCAGCTTGGCTAATAGCCAAGAATGGACCTGGGTTCTACATGGCCTTAAGCCTCTGACTGCCAGATACTGGGACTGATGACTGGGGATGGATCACTCGATAATTGCCTTGTTCGGATTATTCCCTCTGAAGCATCTGGCCTTAGCCAGCATCAGAAGACAGGATACTGAGCTAGAGGGACCACTGGTCTGACCAAGTATGGCCATTATTATGCTCTTATGATGTAAAACACCGCAGAAAAGCTGGAAGATCTGTGTGCGTCTAAAGTCCACCTATCATATACCCCCAGCATTCAGAAGATTTGCTAGCTTAAAAAAATTCAACTGTCGATATACCAGTAGTACCTAATGAGATTATATAGTTTCCTGATGTCAAGTACTGAATAATAAAGATGTTATAACCCCCTGGGGCTTCTGAGTATTACATACATACAGAGATTTAACCAATTTTAGCTGAGAAAACTGGCCAAGTTAAGAAGTTGTTTGAGTAACTGTTTCCCAGGACAATTCAGAAACTTAGACAGTAGAGAATTTCAGTCAAAGGTTTGGTTTAATTTATAACTAAAGGCCTGCATGCTATTAAGTAGCTCATATAGGAAGCTAAATAGCCTGTCTGAAGGACAGTAGAGAAAGCACATTACAGCTCACAGAATAAAGTCTGTTCTTTGCTGGGGGATGCGGGTGGGGCAGTGGCACCTGGATAAGTCACTAGGAGGATCTTTAGGCACAGTGGATATGTGCTGACTTACACAAGGCATCGTGTTTTCATTCTGGATGTTGATCTGGCGCAGGAGACGTCTCTCATAATCCTGGTCCATGGTGGAAAGGGCGGGGGCTGGGGAGTCTAACAGTCCCAGGACCTTCTACTCATGAAGTCTAGCCAGCAATCAGTCTGCTGCAACAAAACAGGAAGAAAGTCAACAAATGGAGCATAGCCCCAAATACAAACCCACTGCCACCACCAAATTTCATTTCTATACCACTGCCCATGGGAGATGCTCAAAGCACTTTACAGACATTAATTAAGCCACCCAACCAGCATGAGAAGTACATAAAATTTCTGCCACAATCTGTGAAGGGAAGCACAGAGAGGTTAAGTAAGTAGCAGGATCACAAATGGAAGCTAGAAGTCCCAGCTCAAATCTTGTGCTTCAAGACACAAGGCCATTTTGCCTCTCTATCGCACAGTATTCAGTATTTCAATTGGTAAGGCATAGCACAGAATCAGTGCACTGGCTGGTTAGGAATTTTATTAAAGTTAATGTTTAAAATTAAATATACACAAGTTAAGAGGGAAGGTACTGTACATCTGGAGTCAGGCTTGAGTTATGAGGGATTATAGGTATCGGTTACAAAAATCACGAGATACATACATATCACATAACCGGCATAGACCCAGATTGGGGTGTAGGAATTATTAAAGCATCAGTGGATAAGTGGGCTCGGGTACGCCACCCACAGAATGTATTACATTACACCACTCTATTACCCTCATGGCTGCTGATACCACCTAGCTCTACAATTCTGAGTGGACGCTTGGTCCTAGCCTCCACTGAGACCTGGTTTATGCTTAAAAATTAGATCTACCTAGCTATGTTGTTCAGTGCTGTGAAAAATTTCACCCCCTGAAAACCACAGTTAGGTTAACCTTATCCCCAGTATAGACACAGCTAGGTCAGTGGAATAACTTCTCAGTCGATCTAGCTACTGTCTCTCAGAGAAATGGATTAAACTACATTGACAGCTGAGGTTTTTCCATCAGTGAGGAAGTATCTACACGACAGTGCTACAGCTGTAGCTGCAGTAGACAGGAGCCATGCCCTGACTATCTTTCAGTCGGAAGATCCAGGAGGATGAGATTTCACAACAGATATTCATTTACATTTGGTTGCGAGATTTTATTGAATGAGTCATACAAAATTAAACATTATCTTTCAAGTTCTATTCTCAGTCTTACAGCTTTTTACCTACTTACAGAACTTATACCTTTAGATTACCAAATCACACTTTATTATCTGTTTTTAAACAGAACTCCCTTTTCTTTCAGGCATGAGAAAGGACAACTAAAGACATCATTCATCTGACAAACTTTTCTCATCTACTGCCTTGTCATACTAATGTAGCTTCCTAAAAGGACCAGTGAATAAAGGATGCATTTTAGGACTCTGTGGCTACAAAATACAGGAAATGGCAACAGCAGTTTGTTGGGAATATACAGGGTGTCTCATTTTAGGTTAAATCCTGTGTGACGTTGAGTCTGATCTAATATCTCATAGAAGGATGACAGAGCCAGAAAGAGTTAAGTAACTCACAGACTGACCTGACCCATGGCCGAACTTTAGAAACAGGTTAGGCAGATATACAAATGAATAGGTTTCAGAGTAGCAGCCGTGTTAGTCTGTATCCACAAAAACAGGAGTACTTGTGGCACCTTAGAGACTAACAAATTTATTTCAGCATAAGCTTTTGTGGGCTACAGCCCACTTCTTCTGTCTGCGTGTTCCATTCTATGCATCCGAAGAAGTGGGCTGTAGCCCACAAAAGCTTATGCTGAAATAAATTTGTTAGTCTCTAAGGTGCCACAAGTACTCCTGTTCTTTATGTAAATGAATAGAGCTTTGAAATGCAAGTCTGCATTGTTAGAGGTAGAAGGATAGGTATTTGCTCAGGTCTTGTGATGTAAGCAAACAAGTCTTGTCTATTGCTATAGCTTTAATTCAAAGCTCAAAAAAGGATTAACAACATTTAGGAAGGTACTTGAGTGAAATAGCATTATTGTCTATGCGTCTCTTTGAAGGTTGTGGTAACCTGTAGCTGAACCGTTCCATGCATAAATTACCCTGTGCTAATTGCCAGGATGTTCAGGAGAAAGAGTTAAGCCTATTGTTTTCTCAGGCCAAAAAGCTGCTGGAAACATGTAAGAACCCTGGGACATGATCCTACTTCATCTCAGATCTGCTTTGGGTTTCAAGAGGGGGAAACCTTAAGCCAAAAGGATTGAGATCCCCAGTTACTGACTGGAGTCACCCTGAACATGGACATTGGACTATAACCTATGGACTATTTCTAAAAGGACTTCTGGCAACTACAAGCTCATCTCTACTACGTATCTGAACCTCAAGAATTGAATTCAAGTCTGTATGTATATTGATCTTTTAACCAGCACTCACTCTTCTTTTTTAATAAATTTTAGTTTAGTTAATAAGAATTGACTTAAAGCGTGTGTTTTGGGCAAGATCTAAGTTATAATTGAATCTGGGTATGTGGCTGATCCTTTGGGATTGGAAGAACCTTTTTTATATGATGAGATAAGATTTTCAGTAATCATCATCATATGTTTGACAGGTGTGTCTGAATGGAGGCCTGAGCCTGGGTACTTTAAAGGGAATTGCGTTGTTTGGACTTAAGTAACTAGTGAGGTACTATAGAAGCTGTTTTGTGCAGGCTTAGTAAATCTAAGTATTGGAATATCCACCAGCATTTGGGGTTTGTCTGCCCCGTTCTGTTTGCAGTTCATCCTGACTGAGTGACCGCAGCTGGCTCCCACAGGCAGCAACGTCACATTCTGACCAAAGCAAAAACTGGAAATCCTGTTGTACATGATATACACTGACAAAGCTCATCACAGGCAGATTTTGAGATGTTAACGTTTTGCAGAACACATGATTTCAGTTAAAAACACCACTAGATTGGTGTCAAGTGAATGTAATACAAATGAGAATGGTCTGAGAATATAAACCCATGTTTCCTCATGCATGTGCATCAATATGGTTAATTTAAACTTTAAACCAACCACTGCTGTTGAAATCAGCGATGTCCCAATTTACAGTGCTCAACCTGTAACATATATAAACAAAAGCTATTCAAGGGAAGATATTTTTGATCATGGATACATATCGCTTATTTCTCAAAACAAGTCAGTTTGCCTAACACAACACACCAAAACCTTTAAACATATAGCTGGATTTTTGAGCTCGCTCAACACTCAGCAGCATGTATTATAACTCTCTGAGCACATATACTAAGCATTGCATTAGATTCATAACATTATAGTAATCTTTCATTTCAAGATTGTGTGATCCCGGAAACTATGGCCAGAAAACATTATCCTAGTAAAATGTATTGCTACCTTCAGTAGCAATAAGAAGTTTGTGTATTTCTTTTTAAACCTTCTAGAAGTTTAAGGAATTTTTATTTCAGTATAACCAGGTAAAATGGTACAGTGTTCTCATGGCAGCAACTTGGAGCTGAACTCTTGAAAATATGGTCCTCAGGACTTGATTCAAAACCCTCTGAAGTCAGTGGAAAGACTCCCAACTGACTTCACAAAACTTTGGAAGAGGCCCTACTTTTTGCAAAATTAAGAGTCACTAATAACTTCTGAAAGCTTTAAAAAAATAAAACCCCAACGTCTTACTGCTACTGAAGTACCAACATGTCACTGGGATAGTGATGTGACACCCATGACAGTCACTAGTGTCAAAACCAGAATTTCAGGAAAAACATTTACTTTTCACTCTACTTAGGAGATCATCATCTGTATACGTATCAATAAAATTACAGAGTAATCCAGCATAAGAACACTCCATCTACTTTAATCATGCTACTAAACCTGTGCAGTATTTTAACCCAAAACACTGTTACACACAAGATGTGTCAGTTGTATAACAGTTAAAGACAAAAAGTAAACTTAAGTTTGCAAGACCTCAGTGAAGAAGTTCACAAAATGAAGGTTGTGTGACAACAGTACCTCAGCCACACTTTGCATCTTGTATATTTTATGATACTCTTTAATAACAAAAAAAAGAGCAGCTTTAAACACATTTAACGAGGAAAGGAGAAGAGAAAATACTGCACAGGAGCATCAGAGCAAAAAGTGCTAATGGTGCTCAATCAGCTATATAGCTTCCCAGCTTGTGTGTGTTTGAAACCAAACCCAGACCTTTTTTTGACACTAGAGGTTTGCATTTAATTGTCTAGAATTTTTTTTAATTATGAAGAGAACAATAAATAGAGGTAGACTGCTTGTGCAGTTTATGAATTCCACTGGCTCAGATATTCCTACTGTCAAGTATAACATAAATATAACCGATGTTTGGAACCTACATAAACAGTTTAGCACCCATTTTAAAAGGATCACCGACAACTTCTATATGAATGAAATGGACAGGCAGGGTTTGTTAAAGCCAAATGTTCAACGCTCTTGCCCTGCTGGTGTGATCAGGGTCAAGAGAGTTCATCTGTGGTTGAGGGGGTGGAGAAACCTGTGTCTGATACCCAATGTCAACACTGCTAAAGAGTTACTCCTGAGGGAATTCTGCACCAAAAAATAAAAAATTCTAAACAATATTTTAAAATTCTACAAGCTTTATTTGTCAGTAAATAAATGCAGAGACTCCAGCATGACAGTGGGGAGCACAGGCCACTGGATGCACAAAAGTGGGAGATCTCCCTGCAACCCCTCCACCCTGGGACACGGACTCAGTGGTGAGGCTGCACTCAACCCTGACACAGCACAAGGCCTGGGCCTGCCCCAGAAACACCTGGAGCTCTGCCCCTCTGCTCCAGGCACAACAGGTGTGGGGCAAGCAGGATCCAAGTGTGAGGGGTCTAGGTGTAGGGGGATCTGGATGTACAGAGGCTTGTTGGGCAGGGGCTTCCAGGTGCAATGGGACTCCACAGGGGCTTCCAGCTGAAGGTGGTTGGGGCTCAGCTGAGACGTCTAGGTGCAGCTAGTTGGGGGTCAGTGGCATGAGGGTCTGTATGTGGGGGCTCAGGGTGGTGCAGGAGGTGGGGCATCAAGGTTGCGGTTTGAGTGCAGGAAGTGGGAGGTGGTCTGGGTGCAGGAGTGGGAGGCCAGAGGAAGGGGAGCCTGGGTGCCAGGGGGCTCCAGATGCAGGGGTGGAGGTTCACTGGCTGGGGTTCAGGTGCAGAGGGCTAAGGGAGTTCTGGATGTACTGGGTGAGGCTTGGCAGGGGTGTCTGGGTATGGGAGGTCCGGATGCATGGAGGTTAGGTTGTATGGGGAGCTGCTCCCCATACAGTGACCCTTCCCCCCACAGCTGAGGAGTGATGGAGACAGGAATCAGGAGGATTTGAGCTTCCTGCAGCTGGTGGAGGTTTCTGGGATGGATCTGACAAAGCCCCAGCAACTTCTTAAGGAGAAGAGAAAGTCCCGTCCTCTCCTGCCTCCGGCTCAGATGGGACTAGCAGGTGATCTTGGCTCAGTGTAGGAGCCACACAGTGATTTACCTCTCCGCTGGATGCTCTGGGAGCCTTAAACAATGTACCTGCACTGCTTGGAAGTGGTGTGTGACTGCTCTTGCAGCTTCCCTTTGCTTTCGTCAGAAAAGTCATTTTTCTGCAGGGAAGCAAAGAAATCTGCAGGGGACATGAATTCTGTGCACATGCAGTGGCGCAGAATTCCCCCAGGAGTAAAGAGTCCAGGGTAGATACAGCCCACGTGTCAGGATACATATTCCACAAGGCAGAAAGGCATGTACAGTAGATTCGAACACCAGAGTTATGAACAAAACTAGTCAACCACACATCCCATTTGGAACCGCAAATACACAATGAGACAGCAGGAGAGAGAGAGAGAGAGAGAGAAGTAAATACAGTACTGTGTTAAAAGCAAGCTACTAAAAATATAAAGGAAAAGCAGCGTTCTTCTTCTTCTGCATAGTAAAGTTTAAAAGCTGTATTAAGTCAATGCTCAGTTGTAAACTTCTGAAAAAACAACCATAATGTTTTGTTCAGAATTATGAACAACCTCCATTCCCAAGGTGTTCATAACTCTGAAGTTCTACTGTAATTAGAACGGCATTCAAACAAATGCAGTTATTTTGTCAACTAGTTAAACTGGCATTCAGAATACCATTGGAAAAAGTTTTAAATGCACGGATATTCTTTTTCCTGATCTAGAATTTTTTAAGTCATCTTCATACTAATGAAAAAGGATCATAATTCAATGTCTTTGACTATAGAAATTACATATTTCTTGCAGAAGTTAAGATGAAATTGCAGTCAGATTTTAAGTTAAGTAAGAGCCTTCTCAAATAGTTGAAGCTGTCTGTTAACTCCAGTTTATGCTTTTTTTTGCCACGAGAGAAAAAAAAATTATAATAATGCCACCAGTGAATTCAATACTTATTTTTCATATGCTGCGCTGGTCAGCCTGGGAACAAGTTAACAGTTGCTTAATTAGTAAAAATAAATACTCCAGCCCATTAGAGTATATACCAACATGCATTGTTCTTCAGATTATAATTTTCAAGAGAAGTATGTTTTGCAGTTTACATCCCAAGAATTTTTATAGCAAAATCAAAAATTTAAAACAGAGCTTTTTTAAAAGTTCAAAAAAAAAAATCAGAAAAGCTGCTCTCGGCTTGGATTAGTGTGTTTAATTTTATTCAAGATTTATACTAAAATATTAGAAAGAAATCCAAAATATCATCTGAAGCTCCCAAAGAACTTTACAACAAAATAGGATTCCCATATTTTACTGAGAAGAAAACTGAGTATGAAACAGGTTAAGTGATTTGCCCAAGGTCATGCACAGCAGAGTTCAACTCGTTTCCAGACTCCCAATCCCATGTTTTAAATCACTAGACAATGCTATCTACAATCAAGACTCTGACCAGACAACAAGATGAAAGAAAGTGTAGCAAGGTCACTGGAATAAATAGGCTAAACTGCATATATTAGTAAGAGTGGTGGTAGATTGTGTCAGATCATTACTGACTCCCGTCTTATATTTTTAGAAACTGGACATAAAAAGTCAGCATAGGCTAAATACAGCCAACAAGATCTCAACCAGTGAGTGATTTAATAAAATATTATTAATAATAAAGGTACAAAATTACGTTTAACTGAAAACTGGCTCCATATTGTTTAAACCAAGTTTTATAAGAAAAGAAAAATTCTGCTAATAAAATATATTGGATTTACACTAGTCAATGGAGATATTCTTTTATCATTCAGTCTTAAATCTGAAATTGGTTCATTACACTTATGAGTCTTAATAATTGATACTCTAAAGCAGTGGTTTTAAAATTTTTTCTGGGGACCAAGTAGAAGAAAATTGTTGATACCTGCGACCCAGCAGAGCTGGGGATGAGGGGTTCAGGGTGTGGGAGGGGGCTCTGGGCTGGGGCCAGAGATGAGGAGTTTGGGGAGCAGGAGGGGCTCCAGGTTCGGGGGGAGTGGGGGTGCAGGTGGGAGTCAGGGCTCTGGGCTGGGGATGAAGGGGTTCCAGGGGTGAGGCAGGGGATTGGGGCGCAGATTTAACTCCGGCAGCTCCTGGTCAGTGGTGCAGCCAGGGTGCAGAGGCAGGCTTCCCACCTGTCCTGGCGCCACGGACCGCGCTGCGCCCTGGAAGTGGCGAGAAGCAGGTCCAGCTCCTGGGCAGAGGTGCACAAGCAGCTTCACGTGACTCTCGCCCACAGGCCCCATGACCCCCCTGCCTAGAAGCCAGACCTGCTGCTGGCTGCTTCGGACCACAGCACAGTGGCGGAACAGGTACGCTCTAGCCTGCTTTAGCTGGGCAGCACCACCAACAGGACTGTTAACGTCTGACATGCCGCGACTCAACCCGAAGTTTGAAAACCGCTGCTCTAAAGAAATACCGAGGCTTCAGCATAAATTAAACGATCTATAACAGCATATCTGAAGAGAGAAGTAACAACAAGCTTCAGCCACATGTGACATCAGCGAACATCCTGGATGCCTCACAGCCAGGGCACAGCACAGAGACAGTTCTAGCGATGCAGAAGAGACAGCCTTCTTATGGCCATGGGCACAGGCAATATTTCCATGCCTACAGTGCTGGACCTCTCTGTAGCTTCTAACACACTGCACCAAAAGGTACAGCTAACCCACCTACAGAACACAACAGGAGTAGCTGATCCTGCAATACCATGACTCCAGTCATCACTCTTCAGCAGAGCTCAGCATGGATAAGTAACTGCTCCTCCTCTCCAGAGGCCCTCACCTGCCGAGTCTTACAAGTAGAGCCTTGCAATGGATACAAAATTTGTATCCGGATCCAATCTGCAAACATGGTCCATGGATATAAAGTGGATATCAGCAGTTTTGCAGAGCTCTCTTACTGAGAAGAGATAGCAAGATGCTATGGGCTCAGCTGTCAATAGTATGCAGATGACACAACTACACATCTCATTCTCAACTGATGAACGGACCACCACTAGAACACTGCAGTGCCTACGAGAAGTCAGCTCTTATATGATGAGCTGCTGGCTCATGCTGAGCTCAGCAAAGATCAAAGCAATGCTGGTCTGAAAGGGGAAACACCTTGAACAACTAGCCAAGCGCCTTCACTTTCCATTGAAGTCTCACAGTCCCCATTCATCAAAGTGGCACAGAGCCTCAGGGTCTTGTCTGACTTCTCACTAAGCTCAGCTAAGAAGCATCACTACCTAAAAATGCCTCTCCACCCATGTCATAAGTAAATGCAGCCAGACTGGTAGGTCCTATAAAAGAGATAAAATGTGGGCAACGTCAATCCAAGCATCTCTTGTGCTGCTCCATCACTGTACTTCTATAGTGCAATTTCTACGTCCCTTCAATCCTGGCCTTGTCGAGACTGCCAGCATAGGAGGTGAGGTGCCAAACGTCACAGCAATGTTTTTTTTATTTATACTGACACCTATCCATTAGGAAATGAACTTAAATACCTCCCACACAAACACATTTTGCATAAGCCACTGGGTAGAAAAAAGGAGATGAAAGTTTTGTGAGTAATGACACAAGATGAGTAAAAACAAACTGATAATGTGGTTCTTGTTTGGTCATAGACCACCGAACTCTACAGCATTTGTGTTTATTGTACAGTAGAAACGCAGAGTTATCAACACCAGACTTACAAACTGACTGGTCAACCACACACCTCATTTGGAACTGGAAGTACTCAATCAGGCAGCAGAGACCAAAAAAAACCACACCACCCTGCAAATACTGTACAGTCAAACATAAACTAATAAAAAAAAGGGAAAATTAAAAAAAAAAGATTTGACAAGGGGACTGTTTCTGTGCTTCTTTCATTTAAATTAAGATGCTTAAAAGCAGCAGTTTTCTTTCGCATTGTAAAGTTTCAAAGCTGTATTAAGTCAATGTTCTGTGCAGCAGCAGTTAAAAAAGCGAACAGAATGTTGGGAATCATTAAGAAAGGGATGGATAATAAGACAAAAAATTTCATATTGCCTCTATATAAATCATGGTACACCCACACCTTGAATACTGTGCGCAGATGTGGTCGCCCCATCTCAAGAAAAAGATATATTGGACTTGAAAAAGGTTCAGAACAGGGCAACAAAAATGATTAAGGGTATGGAATGGCTTCTGTATGAGGAGAGATTAATAAGACTGGGACGTTTCAGCTTGGAAAAGGGATGACTAAGGGGGGATAAGATAGAGGTCTATAAAACCATGACTGGTGTAGAGAAAGTAGATAACGACATGATGTTCACTACTTCTCATAACCCCAAATGAAACTAATAGGCAGCAGGTTTAAAACAACCAAAAGGAAGTCTTTTTTCACACAACGCACAATCAACCTGTGGAACTCCTTGCTAGAGGATGTTTTGAAGGCCAAGACAACGACAGGGTTCAAAAAAAGATCTAGAAAATTTCATGGAGGACAGGTCCATCAATGGCTATTAGCCAGGATAGGCAGGAATGGTGTCCCTAGCCTCTGTTTGCCAGAAGCTGGGAATGGGCAACGGGATGGATCACTTAATGATTACCTGTTCTGTTCATTCCCTCTGGGGCACCTGGCATTGGCTACTGTCGGAAGACAGGATACTCTGCTAGATGGACCTTTGCTCTGACCCAGTATGGCCGTTCTTATGTTCTAAGCTTTTAAAAAAAACAATGTTTTGTTCAGAGTTACAACCAACCTCCATTCATGAGGTGTTCGTAACTCTCCGGTTCTACTGTATACAGTACAATCCCATTTATCCAAGGGGATCTGGCTGATTGTGTGTACATACTCAAGTAGCACTTTTGACAGATGTTGAGGGAAAGAACAGTTACTGCATGGATAACCATGCATCCTAGAGATGTCACGTTTTGAAGGAAACATGTAGTCCTGGAATGTACATTCCAGGACTACATTATCTTGCTTTATTGGAATCTCCTGATATATGTTTCTTTTACCCCACAGCTGCCACATGCAGTCTTATGTACAAGCCCCATGTGTCTAATTGTACTGTTATCCCAAATACTCACATGCATATACTGTAAAAAAATGAGCTCCATGAAGGCACTACAAGAGTTTTTATCCAGACAATTATATTTTGTACTTTGTTTTCTAATGCTTCATGGATATGCGTCAGTGTGCCCTTGTTGCCAAGAAGGCTAACAGCATTTTGGGCTGTGTAAGTAGGGGCATTGCCAGCAGACTGAGGAACGTGATCGTTCCCCTCTACTGGTGAGGCCTCATCTGGAGTACTGTGTCCAGTTTTGGTCCCACACTACAAGAAGGATGTGAAAAAATTGAAGAGTGTCCAGCAGAGGGCAACAAAAATGATTAGGGGGCTGGAGCACATGACTTATGAGGACAGGCTGGGGGAACTGGGATTGTTTAGTCTGGAGAAGAATGAGGGGGGATATAGCAGCTGCTTTCAACTAACTGAAGGGGGGTTCCAAAGAGGATGGATCTAGACTGTTCTCAGTGGTACAAGATGACAGAACAAGGAGTAATGGTCTCAAGTTGCATTGGGGGTGGTTTAGGTTGGATATTAGGAAAAACTTTTTCACTAGGAGGATGGTGAAGCACTGGAATGGGTTCCCTAGGGAGGGGGTGGAATCTCCTTCCTTAGAGGTTTTTAAGGTCAGGCTTGACAAAGCCCTGACTGTGATGATTTAGTTGGGGATTGGACCTGCTTTGAGCAGGGGGTTGGACTAGATGACCTCTTGAGATCCCTTCCAACCCTGATATTCTATGATTCTCTGAGAAAAAAAAATACATGGAACTGTTAACATGCTATCCTAAGAAAACAGGTCTGCTGTATTGTAATTGAGTCTTACCAGACACCTGCAAATCTAAACCAAAATTGTAAAATGCACAAAGTCTGTAATTCTTGTAGAATTTTGCTAAAAAGCAAGCCATAAAAAAAACTAAAACAAAAAACAGAATACACCTGATGTTTTAACTACTTAGAATACAATCCAGTCCCAGCCATAAAGAAAAACAATAAATCACAGCCTTTATATAAACGCAGCAGCTCCAACCCACAACTTCACAAAATTCTATTTGTACATAAAACACAATTTTTAAATGTGAGAAACTTATCAGGATGGGAATTACTATTATGAAATCCTAAGCATGAAGCACTGTGCTAGTATCAAACACACTATTTCAATAACACTCAGCACTTCTCCCCAGGAAAGTGAGCACAGTGCCTTCAGAGAGCTACAAATCAAGTAAAATTAATTTAAAGAATAAAATGTTAAGATTGGGGCTGTGTCAAATTCCTCCAAATCTATCTAAGAGGTTTCATTTAGTTTTAGTGACTATTCCAAAGGAAGACTCTCCATCTACTGTAAAATAAAAGAAGCTGAGTTTAGGATTTCTAAAGCAATGAATTACAGAACTTGTGCACCACCTCCTAAAAAAAATAAAACAAAAACACATTCTAATCTTAACACAAATGAAAGAGGGAGAATGGTTAGTAAGGAGACTGACAATAAGCTAGAGAGACCAGGTTTGTGACGTAACATCCTCCACTGGTGAAAGGAAGCTGTCAAGCTTACACAGAGCTCTTCTTCAGGTCTGGAAAAGCTATAGAGTCCTTTCCCTCCAGCTTGCTTGTTTATATACAGCCCAGGAGCTAATGACACTATGTTGTTGTCTTCTGATGGCTGTCCAGTGGTTTATGGGAACTGAATTTGGGTCTAGTCCCCAGCTGACAAATGTTCACCTCACGAAAACCACCATCACAATTACCACCATTGTTAGCAGTTTTGGCAATGAAACCAAGGATTGAAGAGGCCACAGAAACTGAATTACCCTTTTCGCTTCTAACACAGACTCTTTCCAAGTGGGGTTGAGGTACATTGGCTGGGTAGGGAGGCCTCAAAATAGAAGTCTATTAGCTTTGTTTTGGTTTAGATGTACGTATACCACACTTCATTCCCTTAGTAATATGGATGCACCATACATCTGCTCAAGGACCTGTCTGGATTCTTGTAGTACATTTCAATATCATAACCATTGTTCACAAGGACTGATTACGGTAGAAATGAGAACAGCAGAAGACACATGCATGCAGTCAAGCAAATCTAACACACTAAGGCCTCGTCTACACTGCTACTTTATAGTGCTGAAACTTTCTCACTCAGGGGTGTGGAAAAAAAAACCAAACATCCCTGTGCACTGCAAATTTCAGTGCTGTAAAGTGGTAGTGTAGACAGTGCAGCAGTGCTGGGAGCTACTCCCCTCATGGGGGTGGGTTTTTTACAGCACTGGGACAGCTCTCTCCCAGCACTGGTGCCGCAACTACACAGCCATGTTAAAATGCTGCCACAGCAGCGCTTTAACGTTGCTAGTGAAGACATACCTTAAGTGTGCTGCCCTTCTTAAGGAGACTAATAGATATTCCAGTGTGACAATTTTTAACAGCTGTTTTTAAGCAAGATTAAATTTTGAGCCTATCCACTTTGACAGCATCCCTATAAAAAAGGAAATAGTTTTGTGTTATTGCATGGTGCTGGCTTGATACTCTTGGAGAGCAGAATCCTCTATTTGTAGAATTGATACAGGACAGGCAGCAGTAGCACAAGTTTCCCTCACACTGCCCCATCGCTAGGTCTAAGAAGCAAATTCAGTCCCCAATGGCCCAGTCCAATCTTGGTCGTTCTGCCAAGATGGCCAACTAAACTGACAGACAGTGCCAAATGTGTTGCTATTTTTCATAACGGGGACACTTGTCACACCAGTACCTGGACACATTCATTTCACAGAGGATGCTGAAAATGCAAGAACACAATTTTTGGCTCCCAGGCTCAATACACAAGGATCCATGCTTGAAAATAATGTTGATACACTAGTCAAAATGAGCCCCTTCTCAGTTTGACTATCATTGACACCAAACCACTTCCAAAAACGCATTCACAAGCAGTTGATGTGTACAGGAAATAGGTGCAGTTAAAGACGACATTCAGATACATAGTGCAACATTATAGCCAAAAGTCTTGCTGATTACCGTAAAGTAGGGCTGTCAATTAACTCATGAGTTAACTCATGTGATTAATTAAAAAAATTAAATCGAGATTACAAAAATTGATTGTGATTAATCACCGTTTTAATCACACTTTAAACAATAGAATACCAATTGAAATTTATTACATATTTTGGATGTTTTTCTACATTTTCAAATATATTGGATTTAAATTACAACACAGAATACGAAGTGTACAGTGCTCACTTTATATTAGTTTTATTACAAATATTTGCTCTGTAAAAATGACAAAAGAAATAATATTCACCTCATACAAGTACTGTAGTGCAATTTCGTTATGGTGAAAATGTAACTTATAAATGTAGATTTTTTTGTTACATGACAGGGCACTGCATTGAGCAGCACTCAAAACAAAACAATGTAAAACTTCAGAGCCTACAAGTCCACTTAGTCCTACTTCTTATTCAGCCAATCGGTAAGACAAAAAAGTTTGTTTACATTTAAGGGAGATAATGCTGCCTGCTTATTTACAGTGTCACCTGAAAGTGAGAACAGACATTTGCATGGCACTTTTGTAGCCGGTATTACAAAGTATTTATGTGCCAGATATGATAAACATTCATATGCCCCTTCATGCTTCAGCCACCATTCCACAGGACATGCTTCCATGCGGATGAGGCTTGTTAAACAAAAAAAAAAAAGCATTAATTAAATTTTGACTGAACTCCTCGAGGGAGAATAGTACTTCTACTCGCTTTCTGTGAGTATATTTCACGTTATAGCAGTCTCGGATGATGACCCAGCACTTGCTGTTCGTTTTAAGAACACTTTCATGCCGATTTGACAAAATGCAAAGAAGGTACCAATGCGAGATTTCTAAAGATAGCTACAGTACTCAACCTAAGGTTTAAGAATCTGAAGTGCTTTCCAAAGTCTGAGAGGGACGAGGTGTGGAGCATGCTTTCAGAAGTCTTAAAAGAGCAACACTGTGATACAGAAACTACAGAACCTGAACCAACAAAAAAGAAAATCAACCTTCTCCTGGTGGCACCAGACTCAAGATGATGAATGTGAACATGCGTCAGTCTGCACTGCTTTGAATCGTTATTGAGTAGAACCTGTCATGAGCATGGATGCACGTCCTCTGGAATGGTTGCTGAAGATGAAGGGACATATGAATCTTTAGCACATCTGGCATGTAATTATCTTGCAATGCCAGCTAAAACAGTGCCATGCGAATGCCTGTCCTCACTTTCAGGTGACACTGTAAACAAGAAGTGGGCAGCATTATCTCCTGTAAATGTAAACAAACTTGTTTGCCTGAGTGACTGGCTAAACAAGAAGTAGGACTGAGTGGACTTGCAGACTAACATTTTATATTGTTTTATTTTTTAATGCTTTTTTTGTACATAAAATTCTACATTTGTAAGTTCAACTTTCATCATAAAGAGATTGCACTACAATACTTTTATGAAGTGAACTGAAAAATACCATTTCTTTTGTTTTTTTACAACAAATATTTGTAATCAAAAATATAAAGTGAACACTGTACACTTTGTATTCTGTGTTGTAATAGAACTCAATATTTGAAAATGTAGAAAACATCAAAAAAATTTTAAAAATGATATTCTATTATTAACAATAGGATTAATCACAATTTTTTTAATTGCTTGACAGCCCTACCTTCAAGAGATGAGAACTACTTCTGTAAATTTTAAATCTTAAATAAATCATACCCAAAGTATGACAGGGCACTGCATTAGCTCCCGCTGGAGCAGATCTGTGTAAAGCCAACCTGAATAAGGAGGCCCTGTGCACATCTGCCAGCCAAACAGTGCCCACAGTCAGGTCGAGGGGAGGGCTAGCTAGGCCCCGGAAAAGAAACCTGTGGGCCCCCTGCATCATGTTTGCTGGGGCCCCATTCCACCTGCCTTACAGACATTCCTGGGGCCCCGGAGCTCAGGCCACTGGCTCAAGTGACCCCTTTCGCTCCCCACAGGCCGAGCCGTGATTTAGATGGGGAGAGGCGCTAACCTGGATCTGCACCCCCGCAGCACAGATCAAAGAGCCCCGCACTCCCGCCCCCCCGCGGTAGGGGGGCCAGGCCGCTCCGCCCCCCGCGCCCCCACGGTAGGGGGGCCAGGCCCCTCCGTCCCCCGCGCCCCCACGGTAGGGGGGCCAGGCCCCCTAACGCCTTCCGTAGCGTTAACCTGGATCTGCACCCCCGCAGCACAGATCAAAGAGCCCCGCACGCCCGCCCCCCCACGGTAGGGGGGCCAGGCCCCTCCGCCCCCCGCGCCCCCACGGTAGGGGGGCCAGGCCGCTCCGCCCCCCAAGGCCCGCGCCCCCACCCCAGGAGAGAGACACCCCCCGGAGACAGCCGGGCGCAGCCCCTCACCTACCCAGCCGGCCCGGCCCCTGCTCCGCCTCCTTCTGTCACTCCCCGCCGGCCTCAGCCCTCAGCGCTCCCCAATATGGCGGCCGCTCCTGCCCGGCCCCTGCGCTCCCCTCGGCTCCGCCCCCTCCCCGCGCGGTGCATCACGGGAGCCTCCTCCCCCTCGCCCCATTCGAATCAATACAGGAAGGAGGAGGTACGCCCGTTGCCCATAGCAACCACTGAGGCCTAGCGGCGCCGGGCCGAGGCAGAGGCAGGGCCTCCATTTAAAGTCTTTCCGCCCTGGGGCAGGGGGAGGGGGCAGAGTTTCTGGGGGATGGGTTCGGGCCTCGGCTGGAGTTTGGGCCCTGGCGGGAGGTTGTGGAGCCGGGCTCGGTTTGGGGCCTAGCGGGAAGTTGGGGGGCTGGCGGAGGTTATGGGGCCGGATGTGGGTTTGGGGGGTTGCTTTGGGGGAGCTGGAGAGGAGTTGTAGGGTTGGAGGACTGGGGTGCCG
>NC_133779.1:30605379-30704109 GCF_003597395.2 Chelonoidis abingdonii
GGGGGGTGGGTTCAGTGGGGTGGGGGGTTGTGGGTGTGAGGGGCTGGCAGGGGGTTGTGGGCCCATCGTTGGGTTTGGGGCCTGGCAGGGATGGGGGTGGCCCATTAAGAACTATTACACAATTCATCATCATCTGCATGGCATGGTTGCCATAGTGCCGGTGAGGCAGTAATGAGAACCGCCAGGTGATGCCCTCTGCTCATGTTGCTGGCTGGGCCCAATTGATAAAAGCAGAGCCAGGCCTGTGTGGACATAGCAGAGGTCTGAGAGCAGGGATTGTATTCTACCACCCAGTCTCCCTCCCTGGCGTTGGCAACTGGCCTTTCACAGCGGCTGGCACTGGTGCGTGCGCTGCTCCTGCAGAAGCCTGGGGGAATGGTTACTCGACAGCCCAGCCATGGCATATACCAGTACCTGAGGTATCTGTGCAGGGAGGCGCCAAAGATCTAGCTTTGCGCAGCAGACCCAGTGTTATCAGCTCTTATGATTTTATTGCAACTTGCCAATATTTGTTTCCGAAAGGGCCTGTTTCTGCAGTCACATGATTACGTGAAAATCTCAGCTGTATTTTTTTGCAGTAAGTTTATAGTGATCAGAATTATAGAGGAAAAAGGGGGAAATGTGACCTGAGAGAACCTTAAAGACTCAGAAACCTGAAAAAAAATAAAAAGAACCCAGTATTTATTATTAAAATCTCATGAATTTTGAGCCAATCTCATGATGGATTGGGACACGACTCATGATTTTTGAATGCTTGGGATTGGCAATTCTGCAAGATGCTGCCATCTTCTTTGGGTGTATGCGATCTGTGGGAAACCCCATGTTGGTGCTCAGTGCAATGTAGCAAAAAGTCCCTCCAGGCATAGCTATATGACATCCGTGATGCTGTGACACTGAAAACTTCCGTCTCTCTTTAAGTAGAGTATGGTGAATGCCTATCTAATGATCTAAAATGAGAGGGACGGTGCATCTTCATTCCCTGTGCTCTGAAAGTTCATACTGGCACGGTTTTGGCTTCTGATGTCAAAGCAAGTTTTCCTGAGAGCTCAGAATCCAATAAGAATTTCAGGGCTGCCAACACTGGCAATTTTACAGTGAATTTAAGAAATTAGCTGCTTTCCCATGATGCTCCCAGCCATACCTGGAATAGCCTGCAGCTCAGGAATTTGGGCTTAGCTTTCTGTCATACATTCTGTAGTCAGCAGAGGCTGCTGGTCCAATCCCAGAGCAGGACGGCAGCTAGGGAAGCTCACAATTACTTGTCTCTGCCTCCCCCATCAAGAGGTGCTGTATGGGGATGGAGTTGGTGTGAAGGCAGTGAGGGACAGCTACTGGACCACTATCCTTTTCCTGCAGGAGGCCACATAGGGAATGCGGTAACAGTGCTACCTGTGAAGGAACTCCCAGCACTGGTTTGCAGACATTGCCAGCAGTGGGTGCTAAAAGGGCGAGTATAAGAGAAGTGACTGTAGTGGAAACTCTTAGCGCCTCAAGTATCAGCCTCTTCCAGCAGGAGTCAGTCCACAAGGTCCAGGGCTGAGCTCAGCCAGGATTCCTCACAGTCCCCAGCTGTGAGCCAGGTGGTGAATTTCAGGATCAAAATAGTCAGTGACCTGTTGTGTCAAGATGGCTCTGGCTGGGTTTGGTAAATGTATGGAGGTGAAAAGAGTGAAATATTTTATATGCCCAAACGATACAGAGCCGTAACACCTACATTCTTTTATAGCAGAGTAGCTATGCTAGTCTCTGCCATATGCTAGCATTACACTGATTACAGAAGATGTGTTGGAAATTATTTTGGTTTTGCTTGACTTCCTTTTATTGCTCTGATCAATAAACTGAAGCAATATGGTTTCCATATTTAATAAAGGACTGACACCCAAGCTCTGGCAGTTACTCAAATTCAGATCCTTACTCAGGACCCAAAAGTCAGCCAGTGCCTCAGCCTCGATGATTAACAAATCAGAGAAAACTGTTTATTCATTTAAAATAATTCATGTGACTTAGAACCACCATGATATCCCAATCCCTAATATGTACAGCTGCATGATCTGATGCTGTCGCACTCAACCCTGCTCTTTCCCAAATTCTGAGTGCATTAGAGAGAGGAGTGGGGAGGGTTGATATCCAGATTCTGAGTGGGGATTAGGGTCTGGGTTCTGTGCAAGTCATGAGGTGGGATTCTGCATGTACGTTTCAGGGGAGGATCTGCTAACCGGTTGGGAGGAATCAAAATCCAAGTTCTGGGTGCAGGCCGAAGGGGAATTAGGATATGAATTCTCGGTGCAGATCAGGAGGAGATTTAGGGTGTGCATTCTGTGTGCAGGTCAGGGGAGGGAAAGAAATCAGTATCTGAGCTCTGGTAGATGGGGTGGGCAAAAATCAGGATCCAAGTTCCAGTTGCAGTGTGTTCTCATCAACTTCTATCCTGGGCAGCACTGCAGGGCCCATTTAGCTGCCTAGGCACCCTGAGGCCAGCTGAGAACAAAGCTTAGCAGCAAGGGCCAGGAGATCAAAAATCAGACAGCCCTTCCTTCCTCTTTGCCTGGCCCAGCCCAGCCCCTTGAAGGAGTAGGTGGCAAGGGAAGTCCTGACTTTCACTGATTAGGTAGGAGCCTCAGGTGAACAGGACATACATTCTCGAACAGGGGAGAAGTCCTGCTGAAATGAGCAGGGTTCTGCATAAGCACGGTGGGGCTCCAAGTGCAGAATTGGGGCCTTTGTCAGATTCTCCTTTTATTTGTGTGGGGTTTACACAGAGCAGCTGGGGACAGAAAAACATGAAGCAAAGAGGGAGGGAGGAGAAGATATGTCAAAGCCACACACATTGGGAGGGATGAGACCAGAAACTACTTTTACTCACATTTTTTAAAAATTGACTGTTTTGCTTTAATCTTTGTAAACCCCCTGGAAGATGAAAGACATGATACAAGTATGTGTAGTTTACAACATGCCCTGAGGCACTTGGAAGGACACTATGTCCATGGACGTTGCATTATATTATACTTTGCACTGGGAAAAAAATTGGGACTGGAACTTCTGGTCATCCAGAAACACGCGCTTCCAAGACACTGGATCGCGTTCATTTGTTAGAATTCAGAATTGGCTGGCGAGGAAAAGCTCATCATCCAAATTAATATTAATGAAAAACATGGTATTGTGCCATGTTCTCTTTTACATAGGATCCTTCACAATTCTCTCAGGCTGTGCTGCAAATTAAACACTTCCCTTAATCAGGATTCAGTCAATGACCAGTTTTTAGCATTTCACAGTTTATCCAGATGCTGGTTGTGCAGCTGCGAAGTAAAACAGAAATATACAAGACAGGCATTTTAAGCCCAATCTTATAAAGACGCTTGTTATTAACTTTAAGCACACGAGTCGACCCACAAAGTTCAGAACAGACCCACTGAGTTTGATGGAATCATCACAGTTCAGGGCAACTGCACTTGTATTCCTGATCCATGGTCCACTCCAGCAGGAGCACCCACTCTAGGCTCCTAGCTCCTCAGCCATCATCTCTCTTGGGCAGAAAGCAGCCTCTCTCCTGACTTGGGTTGTTCCAGGCTGCACAGTCCCCTGCGTACACGGTGAGTTCCCCAGCAAGTCAGACAGCCTAACCTGGCCAGTGTCTGCACTTTGCTCTGTCCTCAGAGTCTGTGAACAGTTCTAATTGCCCATAGTTAGTGATAAGGTTCACTCAGCCCAAGCAAGCATATTTATTCATAAGGTGAAAGTATTACAAAGAAAACATATTCAAACACTAGAAGAACCCTCGAACCTGCTAATAAGCTTCCCAGACCTCTCCCATGGAAGGACTTCCAACTAGGGTGACCAGATGTCCCAATTTTATAGGGACAGTCCTGATTTTTGGATCTTTTTCTTATATAGGCTCCTATTACCCCCCCACCCTCTGTCCCGATTTTTCACATTTGCTGTCTAGTCACCCTACTTCCAACCTGTTCTAGGAAGGATTGGGGCACCCCATGCACAGAAGGTCCTGAGTCAGTTTAAACTCAGGCTGTTTATCCAAAAGTCCTTTCTTTGTCTGTTGGTCTCTGGAGAATCCAGTTTGGATCAGTCCATGCAGCCTCTCCACGTGGTGGCACCTCTCTGGAGGTGTTACAAGCTGAGTGAATTTGGCTAATCAAACCCCCTTCCCCCTCCCCCCACACTGTTCTTAGTTCCTGGAGGGCTCTGGTCACCCTTCCCCATGAAATTACTTACCGTCTCTGGCTGTCCACGCTACATATACTCAATACAGTAGTTTCTCCCAACGATATTTCAGGCAACTGCCATAGCTGTCATGATTAAAATTAAGCAGATGCATAAATCTTTGCAGGAGCGCTGCCTAAGACTGAGACTGTAGCGTTATCAGCCATCCATTCCATTAATCGTTTGTTCAGGCCAGGATTTAGGTAAATCCTGTCTAATGCCTATAAGCAGCATTGGTGTATGAGTCAGTTTGGAAGGTTAGAGAGTCAGAGAGAACCACAGGGTCTGTCTGCATCTAGCTGCTCCAGCAGCAACCACCCGCTCTCCCCCGTCTTTGCAACTGAGCCCTCTGTCTCCTGTGCCGGGAGAGGCTTTGCAAAGTCCATCTCTCCAGCCCTTTGATTTTTAAAAACAAATCGCCTCGGTCTTCAGATGGGAGCAGCCAGCGAGTTCAAGCCTCCATTTAGGTTTTGTAAATAAATATTTACCCGGGAGCACCCGGAGAAATACTTGTATGTCCACGGGGGGGGGGGGGGGTCGACTTCCCTGCAGGCTTCGCAACCCAACCATCGCAGCAGCGTGGGGGTGTCTGGCCCCCCGGCCAGGCGAGCCCTGGGGGCGTTGGACAGGAGCCTGCGGCGTGTCCCCGGGCTGCCCGGCGGCGCAGACCCAGCAGAGGGAGCTCAGCTGGCGAGCCGCCTTCTCCTCCCCTCGCCCGGCGGGTCCCTTCCCGCGGGGGCCGGGCTCCGGATTTGAAAATGCGGGAGTGGCTGGTGCTGCTGCTGCGCCCGGGGAGGAGGCGGGCGATGGCCGGCCGGGGGGCCGGGGCCGGGGCGGAGCGGGCCGCCTGGCTGCGGCGGTACTACACGCAGAGACAGAGGAGGCTGATGACGGTAAAGGCCGTGGCGGGGGCCGGGGTGTGCGGGCAGCGAGCGCTCAGCTGTCCGGGTGCAGGGCCCGGCGAGAATCCAGGTGTGGCGCATCTGGGCGGCGGGGGTCGCGCTGAGTTACGGGCTGATCACGCCGGCAGGCCGCTGTGGGGTCAGACTGGGGAGGAGGAGACGGGAGGGGGGCAGAAGAGACCAGGGGCTGTACCAGGATCAGGGGCGGAAGTGGGGGGGACATGGAGTACAAAGAGATGAGAAGGGAAATGGGGGGCACAAGGAGAATGGAGGAAAATCTGGGGGGGCGGTATAATAATTTAACACTTTTAGAACCCACCCCCCATCTAGAAGATTTGGGCTGAGGGGACCAATGCCTGCAGACAGAATAAAGCCCCTTCACTGTTATATTCGACCTTCGTTCCCATCCAGGAGCTCAGCCAGGACCATGAGGCTGAATAAAGACTTTCCACCACGTTCTGTCTCCTAGAGCTTCAGGGCTTCGTTACTACTCACCAGCCCAGCTCCCGGGTGGGATGGGCAGGTCCAGTGGCGGTTACCGTAGCGTGACCAGATGTCCCGATTTTTGGGTCTTTTTCTTATAGGGGCTCCTAATACCTCCCACCCCGTCACGATTTTTCACGCTTGCCGTCTGATCACCCAGTGATTGTTTTGTTTTGTTGTATAATCCAATTTAAAAATAGCAACTAAACCTGAATGTTAAAACAAAAATAAAATGTACAAAACGTGGGAAAAGTTGAAACTGGAACATTGCGATTGACCCAAAACGGGTTTTCCCCCCAGAAAGTTCATTTTGTGGGCCACTTTGACTTTTCGTCCCCAGTCGGAATGAAATGTTTTCAAATTTTCTGCAGAAGAGAAATTCCAAGTGTCACCCAGCGGTAGCGATGACGTTCTGCCCGCCTGGAGTTCTCAGTGGGTTGCAGTGTTGTGTTTCACACCCTGCCTCGCCTGCTCCGTGCTAGTGAATGGCGGCTGTGGTGCATCCCAAAGGGGGCTGGGGACGGAGGGAGGAGCGGGCTAAAGGAGTCACCTAGAAAGAGAGAGAGGCAGGGTATGTATAACTGAGCTAAGAGGTGAAAACATTATCTAAAAGTTGTATCTCACAGGCCTTTGACACTCATTGGGTGAAAGCTGATACAGGGCTAGCACTGCTCATCCATGGATCTCAAAGTGCTTTACCAAGAAGGTCGGGAGCATTGTCCTCATTTTACAGGTGGGGAAACTGAGGCACCAATAGGCAAAATGACTTGCTCAAAGTCACCCAGTAGTAGACCCAGGAAGAGAACCCAGGTGTCTTGAGTCCCAGACCAGGCACCACCCACTAGGCCAGACACTCATTCAATTCAGTATTAGCTTGGCATTCATGTAGATAGCCTGATACAGGGGGCTGGGCTGAGTGCCAGGGATGACTGAGCACCAAAGTCAACTCAGTGACTAACTGGATGACCTTGGGCAAGTCACTTAACACGTTATGTCAGTTTTCCCCCTGTCTCCAGTAGGGATGATGCTGACCTAATACCCAGGGATGCGGAGAGGATGCAGCACGTTGGTTGGTTGTAGATGAAGTGCTGTAACAGTGCTGAGCACTCTCTCATTCCAGTATACGTGTCTGGAAGGAAATGCTGTCTCATGCCTGTAATTGTCAAATTTCAGCTGCTGATTGCCCGCAGGAGGAGATCTAGCTGTTACTTCCACCCACGCTCATGGCCCAGCTTCCGGAACGCTGACTGGTGGGAACGAGTGGTCCTGAAAGACTTCCAGCCTCGGGACTGGCTGGAGAAATTCCGAATGTCCAAGGAGACCTTCTTCTACGTCTGCAACCAGCTGCGACCCAAGCTCTCCCACCCGAGTACCCAGCCCCACCCGGTGCTGCCTCTGGAGCAGCGGGTAGCCGTGGCCATTTGGCACCTGGCCACCAATGTAGAGTACCAGACAATCAGCCCCCTCTTTGGGGTGGGTCCGTCCACAGTGCAGAACTGTGTCAAGGAGGTCAGCTACGCCATTGTGCTGCTGCTGAAGCCGCTCTACCTCCGGCTGCCCAGCGAGCAGGAGCTGGAGAACATGGTGCGGATCTTCAGTGCCCGCTGGGGATTCCCACACTGCATCGGTGCCTTGGACAGCCTCCATGTCCCCATCCATGCACCTGCGCACCTCGGTGCCGACTACTGCAACAGCCAGCGCCGGCATTCTGTCCTCACCCAGGCCACGGTGGATGGGCTGGGTCAGTTCTGGGACATCTGCGCTGGCTTCCCTGGCAGCATGGAGAACAGCACTGTCCTGGAAAACTCCAGCTTGTGGGTGTTAGCCAGGGAGGGCCACCTTTTCCCAACCCCCCTGAAACATTTCATGGGGAGGGCACAAAGGTACGTCCTGTTGGGAGATGCCTCTTACCCGCTGCAGGACTGGATCCTCAAGCCTTACCCAGAAGACGGCACCCTCACCCCACAGCAGCTCCAGTTCAACTATCGCCTGAAGCGAGCCCACAGCGTGATTGAGAATGCCTTCCTGCGCCTCAAGGCCCGGTGGCAGTTCCTCCTGAAATGTGACGACTGCAGCCTGGACCTGCTGCCCACAGTCATACTCGCTTGTTGCACCCTGCACAACGTGTGCGAGGCCCACGACAGCCCCTTCAATGATGAGTGGCTGGAGGTGCTAGAGCCCGCCGAGTTCTCAAAGCCCTGCCAGCCTGTGCCCGTGTCCATGGACGACAGCAGCGCCGAGGAAGTGCGAGAGCTGATGTGCGAATACTTTGAAAGCTACGGAGAAGGCTGATTGCTACAAAGCAATGCCACATGCGCTCCAGCTCTCAAACTTTCAGTAACTCTAGTATGTCTAACGTTGCCCCAGCAATCCAAGGCTACTGAATGGGGACTGTGCACTGCCACGTACTGCAGAGCCTTTTCCGTGGAATAAAGGTGGCTTGGGGGATTGGTAAGGATCCAGCCCTTCCCAGCTCAGCCACCAATTCCAGTCCAGAGGAGGTCGGCTGCACTGTGCTACACCAGTCTTCGCCGTGGTGCTGCCAGGCAGTGGGATGGATTTCATGCCTTTGGAATCTGCCAGGGTTTAGATGATCTTGTGTCGTGGTCTGTGAGATGTAAATAAAACAGGACGTCTAGGTTTGGACAAAAAGCGCGGTGCATATTTTTTTTGCTTTCTTTACAAATAAGTCAGGCTCAGTAGCTCAGGGAGATGGGGAAAAGACACGGAGCCTGTCACATCTTGGTCCCTGGTATGAAAGCAGCCTAGGCTGCAGGCTGGCAGTCAGGAAAAGTTACCAGCTGCTGAGTTCTCAGTGGCCTGTGGGAAAAGGTGGGTGGATCTCAGTTCAGCAGACAGGCGTCCTTCACCCAGTGCTACTGTTCCTGTTGGCCCAGTGTCACCTGCATGGTCAGCCTCAGCAGCAAGTGCCTAGATGCCGTGGTGATGGGTGCTCCAGAAACACATCAGCAGAAAGGCCAAAGGATGGAATAGGCACTATTGTCTGACTCACAATAGCATCTGGAGGCCCCAGCCGAGGACAGGGCCCCATTGTGCTGGGTCCTGACCCAGAGATGCCAGGCCCTGCCCTGATGAGCTCACTGGCTGATAGGGTGACCAGGCGTCCCGATAAAATCAGGACCGTCCTGATATGTAGGTGTTTGTCCTGCATCCTGAGATTTCACTCCGCTGGCAGCATTCAGCTTTTTTTTCCCCTCCGCCGGCAGACCCCACCTCACCTCCTATGTGTCCCGATATTTTCTTCCTCTCATCTGGTCACCTACTGTCTGAACAGGCAAGATGCATGCAAGGTGGGAGGGGAAGTGACTTGCCTGAGGCCAGCAGCAGAGCTGGGATAAGAATCCAGCAGTCAAGGATTCCCAGGCTAGCACCCTACCCACTAGACTGCACAACCTCCACGTCCCTCAGGTGGGTGAATTACCTTCCCAGCCTGAGGCTGAAGTTCCTGGTTAATGCTGAGGAACGTCGGCAGAGCTGTGCTGGAGCTGCCTGTGTACGTGGTGTCTCGGTAAGTCACTGCAGCTCTCCAGCCTGGCCTCCTTCAGGAACACAGAAGCTGAGACAGTGGCGGGTGGGAAAAGCCCTGGGGTCACTTTAGGAGGCACGTGGTTTTCCACAAAGGTATCTGCCCGGCATGGCGGAACCTCTTCAGAGATGCTGCCTCCAGGTGAAATCACGTGATGAAGGAAATGACAACAAACAACATCGTGGGCCAGATTCAGCTGGGCCTCCAGCGAGTACGACTTCATTGCCTTCAGTGGAGTGACTCTCATTTGCATCAGGGCTGAGTTTAGCTGCACACATCTGTGGTTCTGCTTCTGCTGACACCCATCTCCCGCTTTGCCAATCACGCTGCCTAGCATCATCATTCCTGGGGGGACACTAGTAGACTCAGTCGTTTTCATACCCCCACGCTTCTGCTGCTGTCCAGAACTCACTTGTTTTGTGGAAATCTAGTGTTTTACTCCTACAATCTGAAAACAAGAATTTGGGACTTTAGCAATATCTGTGTCTGAAGGGCTGTGGATGTAGCAAGGGCGTTAACCTGAGTATCCAGACAAATTCCAATGAGGTAACTACATCCTGCCTACCTGTGGCCCTGAGCCTGCAAAGAGTTACACATATGCATGAACAGACCCACTGAGTCAAAGCCTTAAGCCTCCAGGGTTGGAGTCTTTGATTTTTAAAACGTGGCCGGATATTTGTCTGCTCATGGACTTGAAGTCAGCAAGAACTGGAAGGTGGTAAGGTGAGAGGGAATGCCAGCATGGATTTGTAAAGAACAAATCGTGTCAAATCAATCGGATAGCTTTCTTTGATAGGATAACGAGCTTTGGGATAAGGGAGAAGCGGTGGATGTGGTATACCTAGACTTTAGTAAGACATTTGGTACAGTCTCGCATGATATTATCAATAAACTAGGCAAATACAATTTAGATGGGGCTACTATAAGGTGGGTGCATAACTGGCTGGATAACCGTACTCAGAGAGTGGTTATTAATGGCTCCCAATCCTGCTGGAAAGGTATAACAAGTGGGGTTCCGCAGGGGTCCTGTTTGGGGCACTGGAGGGGGGCTCTGTCCGAATGTACGTGGTCATCACTTGACTTTAGATGTTGGAAGACAAGTACGTCTTATAAGTTGCAGATTGATTCCAAACTGGAGGGATTGCAATCTGCTTTTTGAGAGGACGGGTCAGTAAGTCAAAAATATCTGGACAAATTGGAGAAATATGTCAACCTGAGGTATAGAGGAGGTAGAAGTTTACAAACAAATGCAAAGTGCTGCACTTTAGGAAGGAACAACTCAGTGTTCAACACGAATCGGGAAAAGGGTAAGAGACCTGTGCTCTCAGGGAAGAGAGATACGGCAGAAAGGATCTAGAGCTATAGTGAACCGCAAGCTAAATATGAGTCAACAGGTGTAAATCCGTTCCCAAAAAAGCAAACATGATCTGGATGCATTAACAGGTGTGTTGTAAACAAGACACGAGAAAATGCATTCTGCCGCTGCTGCTCTGCACTGGCTAGGCCTCCAAGGAGTTGTGTCATTTCTGGGCACCGCATTTCAAGAAAGATGTGGAAAATTGGAGAGGTCCAGAGAGGAGCAGCAAGAAGATTAAAGGTCAAAGAAACATGAAGCCTTCTGAAGGAAGCCTGAAAGAAACCTGGTTGTTTAGTTTGGAAAAGAGAATGACTGAGAGGGAACATGAATTAAGCAGTTTTCAGGTAATCTAAAGAGGGTGTCAATAATGAGGAGGAAGAAAACTGTTCATCGTTAGCCTCTAAGCGATAGAACCAAGAAGCATGGCTTAAGCTGCAGCAAGAGGTTTAGTTGGACATAGGAAAAAGTTCCTAACTGCAACGGTGGTTAAACAACTGAAAATAAACTGCCTAGGAAGGTGTGGAATCCCCATCTCTGGGAGATATTTAAGAGTAGTAGAGAAATGTCTATCCAGATGTCTAAGACAGTATGGTCCTCTTGCCACGAGTTGCAGGGGACTGACTCGATGAACCTCTTTGAGGTCCTCCAGTCCTAGAGTCCTATGAATCTATGAATCACTAGTCTGATGTCCTGCACTTGCAGGCCACAGAAACTCAACAGCCTGCTCCTGAAGATAGCCCCTAACTCATGGCTGATTTACTGAAGTGCATGCTAAGAGTGGCAAGGATGTGGTTCAGCAAAAGCTGGCCCTTGCATTACGTAGGGTGAAAGAATCCAGGAGTCCTGACTGGTTCTTTTGAGTCAAAGAAGCCTTGACTGGATGTGCCTCGCTGGAAGAGAAATGCATTTAGCTTAATCACGTGTATTAGGGATCAGTGGAGGGGTAATGGAGATAATTCCATGGCTGTGACATAGAGGAGGTCAGATAAGCTAAGGTCCCTTTGGGCCTTAACTCATGAATCTCTGGCACCGTACAGTTTGGGGAAACTCCAGCAATTTTCATCCGCACTTTACTTCCTCCCAGGCTCCTGGCTTCGCACAGCCCCATGTTCCAGTCAAGTTTGGCATCCCTCCAACCTAAGCTGCCAGCCCTGCGTCAGCAGCTGAGAGACTTCTCTTGGGGGCTAGGCGAATGGCTCCCTAACGTCTCCCCAAGGCCCTGCCTATCCCAACGCAGTGCTTTAGATACACTGTGTTGCTGGCTCCTCCTGGAACTGGGGTACCAAATTGAAGCCTCGACCCACCAGCCTGGCTCCCTCCTCACACTTGTACTGTGCTGTGACAAAGCTGCAAAGCCCTCCAGCCTGCACTTTCACCTCTGGGCGGCAGCATTCACACAGGTAGGCTGATTTAACGACAGCTCAGCTTGCAGTACACTCCCACACAGCTCTAAAACCAGCAGCTTGGGACCCCAGAACAAGTACTGTCCTGCCCTGTGTCAAACCCTGCTATAGATGGGTTTTGATACCCCGATCTGCTCTCCTCAGTTGAAGAAGACAATGCACACTTGTGGTAACCAAGCTGAGATTTCCCCAAGCATTCCATCAAAGCTCACCCGGTTTAGATTAAACCAAAAACAAAGTTACAATCTACAAAAGAATTGATTTAAGTGATTATAGGGATAGGCAAACAGAGCAAAGCAGATTACCCAGCAGATAAACAAAAAATGCGAATGAAGCTTAATATACTGGATAGATTGGACATGAATTAGTAGATTCTTACCCTAAGAGATGATACAAGCAGGTTGCCGATTCTTAAGGAGCAAGCTGCACTTTACAGCTTGCAGTCCCCAGGTATCTCATTCACAGGCTAGAAATCCCATTAGCCTGAGTCCAGCACTTCCCCCAGTTCAGTCTTTGTGCCTCAGGTGTTTCCAGGAGTCTTCTTGTGTGGGGAGTGAAGAAGCCCAGATGATGTCACTCTCAGCCTTATATAGCTTTTCCATATGGCGAGAATCCTTCGTTCCAAAGCTTGGTGAAAAAATACTGACACCCCAAGATGGAGTCCAGCATTATGTGGTCTGGTCACATGTCCTTGTAGAGTCATAGCAGCCATCACTCACAGGCTGTCTGTAACATTCTCAGGAAGACTCACCGGGTGGGAGATAAGCTGGTGAAAGGTAACAAGGAGGGTTTCGACAGGTTTGTTAGCAGCAAGAAGAAGGTCAGGGAACGCGTGGGCCCCTTACTGAATGGGGGAGGCAACCTAGTGACAGAGGATGTGGAAAAAGCTGAATAACTCACTGCTTTTTTTGCCTCAGTCTAAAGGGACAAGATCAGCTCCCAGACATCTTCATTAATGATCTAGATGATGGGATGGATTACGCCCTCAGCAAGTCCGTGGATGACACTAAGCTGGGGGGAGAGGTATATACACTGGAGGGTAGGGATTGGGTCCAGAGTGACCTAGACAAATTGGAGGATTGGGCCAAAAGAAACCTGATGAGGTTCAACGAGGACAAGTGCAGAGTCCTGCACTTAGGACGGAAGAATCCCATTGTAGCGGGGCAGTAACCCCGCTCCTGTGAAAGGGTTAAAAGCAGCCCTTGGAGAGGGCTGGGGCTGAAAGCTGAGAAGAAAAGGCTGATTGGGAAGGTGGCCATAGGTGAGGCCATGCGCAGTTAGAAAGACAGCTAGCCCTACAAAAGGGCTGTGAGCCAGGAGCTGGGTCAGTCTCTCTCTAGCCATGGAGATAGGAGGACCTGGCTGCCTGGGAGATGAGCAGGGGAGCTGAGGCAGAGCAGTGCTGGAGAAAGGGATGAGGAGCTGGGGAGCTCCAGCCTGGCAACTCCCCAGGCTGAGGCCTTGGTGAAGGCCCAAAGCAGGTACTGCGGTTGCAGAGGTGCTGCCCAGGGTTAGGCAGAGGCAGCAGGTCCAAACGCCCCCTTGCCAGTGATGAGTGGTTTACAGACTGTCTGCCCCAGTGAGCAGGGGCTGGAGGATGATTGGCAGTAGCCACTGAGGCAAGGTGGGAATACTGGGTTGGGGTTCCCCTGGGAGGGGAGACCCAGAGTGTGGGGACTGCCAGGGGACAGAACCCCAAGGCAGGAGACACTGTGGTCCGGGAGGGACACGGGCCAGCGACAGGTGAGACACCGGCCAGTAGGGGCGCTCCGTATGCTGGAGAGCTAAGCCCCAGGATGACCAGCAGGAGGTGCCGCACCAGTAAGTCGTCGCCTCACTACACCCATGCACTGCTACAGGCTGGGGACCGACTGGCTAAACGGCAGTTTGGCAGACAAGGACCTGGGAATTACAGTGGATAAGAAGCTGGATGTGAGTCAGCAGTGGGCCCTTGTTGCCAAGAAGGCTAATGGCATATTGGGCTGTATTAATAGGAGCATTGCCAGCAGATCGAGGAAAGTGATTTTTTCCCCTCTAGTCAGCACTAGTGAGGCCACACCTGGAGTGTTGCATCCAGTTTTGGGGGCCCCACTATAGAAAGGATGTGGACAAATTGGAGAGCATCCAGCGGAGGGCAACGAAAATGATCAAGGAGCTGGAGCACATGACTTACAAGGAGAGGCTGAGGGAACTGGGCTTATTTAGTCTGCAGAAGAGACACATGAGGAGGGATTTGATAGCAGCCTTCAACTACCCGAAGGAGGGTTCCAAAGAGGATGGAGCTCAGCTGTTCTCAGTGATGGCAGATGACAGAACAAGGAGCAATGATCTCAAGTTGCAGTGGGGGAGGTCTCGGCTGGATATTAAGAAACACTGTTTCCCTAGGAGGGTGGTGAAGCACTGGAATGGGTTCCCTAGGGAGGTGGTGGAATCTCCTTCCTTAGAGGTTTTTAAGGCCTGGCTTGACAAAGCCCTGGCTGGGATGATTTAATTGAGGTTGGTCCTGCTTTGAGCAGGGGGTTGGACTAGATACCTCCTGAGGTTTCTTCCATATGATTCTCCTAAGGCCTATTGTTTTCCCTAATGGCTCATTGCCCTGAAAAGGCCCTTCCAGACCAGCTATCTCGACTGAAAGCAACTTGTCTAGTGGGCATTACCCAGGTGTAACTACATTTGAAATACAGATACAGTCAATATTCATAATCAGATACAAAAATGAGACATGCGTACAAACAATAATCATATTCAGCAAATCATAACTTCCAATGTCACTGCACATGACTCATCTTATACAAAATGCATCATAATTATGCCATAAACCTCTCATGATAATATCACTGTGAGGAATATGGGGTGCAGTGTCAGACTGTACAGCAGCACTTTCAGGGACCCACTTCTGGGGCAGTGGGGGAAGGGTAGCAGCCCACCAGGGCACAACATAATGGGTCTGAGGTGTGATTGTAGCCAAGGACTTCAGACAAACCTGTTAATTTTGCGAATGGTGCCAGGGGATCTCCAAGGCCCAAACAGAGCATATAGGACCTCATTTTTTAAGGTCTCTGAAAGACACAGACACGTACAGTAAATTGTGTAGAAATAGATGCGACTGCCTCGGGAGGGATAAAGGGCTGAGCCAAAGCAGCAGGGATTTGAAGCTATGGTTGCAGGTAGGTTAGGGACTGGTAGGGTATTTCCACCTTAAGGCTGAGACTATTAAAGCATCTCCTTTACATACCGCCCATATCAGAGCATGCCCCATGGATTGCAATATGTTACTGTCGCTCACAGAGCTGGAGTCTGATTTCCATTACGCTGGTGGGAATCAGGACTAATTCTACTAAAGTCAATTGCATCAATGTAAAATCAGGGTCACCGAGACCAGAATCAGGGCTCTAATGCACAATTGGATTGTTTCCCCTCATTTTAAGCAGTTGAAGAATTCATGATATCAGTAGGGCTCTGGCCCTGATCCAGCAAATATATCCATACACATTTAAGTAGGTGAGTAGGTCAGTTAATTTCAGTGGAACAATTTGTGCTTAAAGTTAAGTATGTGCATAACAATTTGGGGTCTACAGCTGCTCCGTTCTTCACTTCCTGTCTTAAACCGCTGTGCAGTACTGCTGGGCCGAGTGGGTGAACTGCTGTGGCAGATGATGTATGTAGCTTTGGGATCCTCCGGGAGCAACTTTAATAAGATTCAGATCCATGTTAGTCTGGGTCTGTAAAAGCAGCAGAGTCCTGTGGCACCTTATAAACTAACAGACGTTTTGGAGCATGAGCTTTCGTGGGTGAATACCCACTTCGTCAGTGGGTCTGTAAAAGCAGCCGAGTCTGTCGGCACCTTTAATAAAACATACAAACGTCTTGGCAGCCTGAGCATCATTCTGGCTGAATAACAACCACTTTCTTGTCAATGCATTTTTGACGTTAGTGTTGGTTATTCCTTCTGTAAGCTCTTTATATTGTCTCCATAAACGTGTCTTTTGTCTTATTAATAGTCTTTTTTTTTTTCTGCAGGATCTTTGCTGTCTTTTATTAGAGGATCTTGTTTTATTTCTTTTTTACATTTGTCTGTTGTTTCACAAGTGTCCATTGAGATTAAATTATATTATATTATCTATTCTTTTCTGATAATATTTCAGATATATAAATCTGAAATATCCTTTACTTTTGCAAGCTTGCTGTTCCTTTCTTTGGTCTTTGTAAGAGTAAAAAAAAAAGATCTCACTCAGTCTTCCACCTTCGCGCCAAGGCATATGTGTCGAGTTTCACTTTCGATACTAACTCAGGCCCTAGTTGCATTTGGGCTGCTTTTTGAGAACCTTCTTATGTATGCTGTGGTTTATAAAACCTGTGCGCCCCCACCTGCCCTCGCCCCCCTGCGCCGCCCGCACCCCCTGACCTCCGTCTACCCACACTCTGCTCCCTCTGCGCCCACCTGGCCTCCCATGGCCCACCTCCTCCCTTCGCCACCGCTCCCGCGCCCCTCAGCGCGCGCCTGCCCCGACCAGGCACACCACACACAAAACTAACTTTTGTTGTGTTGATCGCCGACATTTGCCCTTGTGCCTTTACGCCCATGATGTTCACCCTATGCAGGACAAACTCCTGGACCGCTATCTCCTCGCGGCAAGCCAGCTGACCCGTCTCTACCCCATTCATGCGATATATTCCATCATTATCCACCTGAGAACGCTATGTATCTAGTTCTCTTATGTGACCTTCCTCTTGAGAGTGAAATTGAGTAAGGTGACTATTTTCGTATAGGTGTTACAGGTACGACGTTTGTTGTGGGGTACCTCATACCGTGTGCCATCGCCCCGTGATTTTGCCACTGTTGTACGTACATACACTCAGGCCAAGAAGGGGTCACCCTGGGTCCTGTCCCAATGCCCCGTGATGCATTGGTTCGCATCCCAGCAGTCCCTGTGCTTCCGTCCACGTTTGGCGCCATCTTTCAATGGTTTGTGCACAGCGCGCCCTGCCCTGCCTCTTTTGGACTCCAGGAATGGATCCCGAACTGCTGACCAGAATGCTGCACACACCAACCAACATGTCACGAGTGGCAGTGGATTTATTCCTTAAACTACAAAGGCAAGAGGAGTGTGACACTGATCTCGCCACACGTAGTAGCTATGACATGAGATGGCTTGTGGCATTCACGGAACAGTGGAACGCCGCTTTGGGGCTCGGGAAACAAGCACTGAGTGGTGGGATCAGATCGTCATGCACCTCTGGGATGACGAGCAGTGGCTGCACAACTTTCAGATGAGAAGCCACATTCATGGACAGTGTGATGAGCTCACCCCAGCCCTGCGGCGCAAGGACATGAGAATAAGAGCTGCACTATCACTGGAGAAGCGCATGGCGATTGCACTGTTGAAGCTGACTACTCCAGACTGCTACCGATCAGTCGCTAACCAATTTGGAGTGGGAAAGTCGACTGTTGGAGTTGTGTTGATGGACGCGTGCAGGACCATTAATCGGATCCTACTCCAAAAGACTATGACTCTGGGCAACGTGCGTGACATTGTGGATGGCTTTGCACAAATGGCCTTCCCTGACTGCAGAGGGGTGACAGATGGGACGCATATTCCAATTCTGGCACCAGACCACCTAGCCACTGAGTACATTAATCACAAGGGGTATTTCTCAATGGTTCTTCAGGCGCTTGTGGATCACCGTGGGCGTTTCACAGACATTAACGCGGGCTGGTCTGGAAAGGCGCATGACACACTCACCTTTCAGAACACTGGCCTGTTCAAAAAGCTGCAAGCCGAGACTTTCTTCCCAGACCAGAATATCACAGTAGGGGAAGTCGAAATGCCCATTGTGATCCTGGGAGACCCCATCTACCCCTTAATGCCGTGGCCCATGAAGCCATACATGGGGCAACTTGACAGCAGCGAGAAGCGGTTCAACAACAGGCTGAGTAAGTGCAGAATGACTGTGGAGTGTGCATTTGGCTGTTTAAAAGCCCGCTGGTGATGCCTGTATGGGAAGCTGGACCTGGCTGATGACAATATTCTTATGCTTATAGCTGCGTGCTGTACGCTCCATAATATTTGTGAACGGAAGAGTGAAAGCTTCACTCAGGGCTGGACCACAGAGGCTCAGTGCATGGAGGCTGAGTTTGAACAGGGCTATTAGAGGAGCACTGTGTGGGGCCATAAGGATCAGGGATGCCTTGAGGCAGCAATTTGAAGCTGAAAGCCACTAATATTTGTTGCTATGCTCAGGACTGCAGTGCTTGTAATGCTAGGAGGTGATTGGTGCGCTTGATGCAAGGAGGGACCGTAACATAATTGTATGTTTCTTTGCAGGGCTCTTTTTGGTTTCACTTAATAGAATAAAGATTGATTTCAAACAAACAGTTCTTTTCTTGAAAGCCAACAACCAGAGGAAAGAGTAAAATGAAAAAAAATGATCAGCAGGGAGGAGGATGGCGGAATGGAAGGTCTCAGGAGGAGGAGGAGGGGGTCCCGGGATGGTTACAGATTTGTGTTTGTCCAGGGATCATACCCAACCTTCTCCTTTGGAGGACGATGTAGCGGGTGCTGTAGTTCAGCAGGGCCAAACTGCAGAGGAATGGGTGTTGAGTGCAGTGAGTACTGGGAGTCCACACTGCTGGACTGTGAGGCGAGAGGAGTGCAATGCTGCAGGTAGAGAGTGGAGCCAGGAGGTTAATAAGAGTGTGTTGGCGGTGTGTGTGTGTGTGTGTGTGTGTGTGTGTGTGTGTGTGTGTGTGTGTGACACTAGTATTGCCTGGAGTGTGTCCGCTTGGCACTCCATAACTAGAGCCACTCTATGGCTTCTTTCTGATGTGCTGCGTTCTCCTTTTGTACCCTCTTCTCACTGTCCCACCACTCCTTCGATTTCTTTTTCTCGGCAGCAGAGCACATCATAACCTCACGCAGAAAGTCCTCCTTAGCTCTTCCTGGATCCTTTCTAGTTCTTTGCAGCCATTCTGCCGCTGATAGCAAAGAGGGAGGCTGGGCTCCCAAGGTCATCTCTGTGAAGTTTAAATGCAACATTTTACAGAAGCGGTATTGTTTGCAACACGGAGAACACTGATTGAGTGATTTAAAACACAGCCAGTACTCTCACACCTGTCACTAACTGGCAGACCCCAGGCAAGCACATATGAGCCACAAAAAAAAGACCCCCAAAATGGTGAGTAGCTGCAGGGTAAATCACTGTTCCTGAACCCTGCTGTACACTGGGCACGTGGCTCTTGGGGGCGAGCCAGCACTGTAGAGGGGCCTGATAATCATTCCTTGTCCTCACACTTTCCACAGGAGGGATCATTATGGAAGATATCTCGCTGCTGAGGGTGAGCAGGGAATCAAGGGTGGGTCTTCTCCAAGCCTGCAGCTTTGGCCCTGGCCTCTGTGTGGCTCGCCTGTGTGCAGCAACGGTCTCCCCGCTGTGACGGCACAGTGGGGCAGGAAAGTTACCATTAATGGGTCAAGAAACAAAGCAGCCCTGCCTATGAACCTGCGGCAGCGGATTGCCCAGTATCTCCAGGAGAGTTTCCTGGAGCTCTGACTCCCTCACTTCACAGGAATCTCCCTCAATCAACAGCCTGTTCCGCCGATCAAACTAGGCATGAGATGGGAGACAAGCCTGCTTTCTGCAACCCTCCTGCCCCTGGCAACTCACTTCAGCGATTCCCAATATCAGATCCACTTACCAGGGGCCTCCTCTCCTGTTTGCACTTCGCCAAGATCCAACTGCTGTGACTGGCTCAGCTCCTCTGGGATAAAAAAGAGCTCCTGGCTGTATGTATCTCTGGCCTCTTAGTCATCCTTTGCCTCTGGTTCCCCCTCCCGCTCTTCATCCAAGATTGTCTTCTCCTGGCTCGGTCCACTCTCGACTGGGATCCGAGCCAACAAAGTATCCACAGGGGCCTCTGCAGTGGAGGTGGGTTCACCACCGAGTATCATGTCCAGTTCTTTGTAAAACCGGCAAGTCATGGGCGCAACACCAGAGTGGTGGTTTACCTCCTGTGCCTTGTGGCAGGCGTTCCGCAGCACCTTCACTTTGACCCTGCACTGCCGTGAGTCACGGTCATGGCCCCTTTCTGTCATTGTGACGAAGTGGGACTGTTTTTAATGTTTTCTTTGAATACTGTGTGGGGGCCTCAGTTCTTGGCCGACACTCTGTCTCCTGGCAACTAATGGCCAGGCCCTTCCCCCCTGCAAGGAGATGCTAAAGCTATGGGAGAACAAAGAGGTCAGGTGACCTCCTGGCTGGGGAAAGGAACAAAGCCCAGAGAGGAGGGGCTGGAGGGGATTTGACAGTTTGAAGCTGGCTGGGAAATGGAGAGGGGTGCCCCGAGGAGGCTTGGGCTTCCCAATGGGGCTGAGGCCTCCCTGGGGGCCCCAGATGGACCTAACTAAAGGGGGTCCTGCTGTCTGTACCGGCAAGACCTGTTTTAGACTGTGTTCCTGTCATCTAAATAAACCTCTGTTTTACTGGCTGGCTAAAAGTCACGTTTAACTGCGAAGTGGGGGTGCAGGACCCTCTGGCTTCCCCAGGATCCCGTCGAGGTGGGCTCGCTGTGAAAAGCGCACAAAGGGGCATATGCTAAATGCTCCAAGGAAAACAGTCATGCATTGTGAAATCTGTCCTTAGGTATCATAATTCCACTGGCTGGAGCACAACGGGGACTGCACAGCCTCTTCTCCCCAAATGCTGATGAGGTCTAGCAGCTCGGCATTGCTCCAAGCAGGGGATCACCTGGTGCGCGGAGCAGGCATGGCCACTTGGAAAGATGCACTGAGACCACTGCACGTGCCACCGAGCAAACACGAAGGGGACTTTCAAATTTGCAAAGGAATGTATGGGTGGGGCTGCCGGTTGGTCACCTGAGGGCAGCGCCGTAGAGTTCAAACAGATGGCCAGAGAGGTGAGAACAGGCATTGTGGGACACCTCCCAGAAGCCAACGGCAGTGCTGTAATTGACCAGGGTATGTACTGTAACCCCCATGGAGATGACCTAGATTCCTGGGCTCTGTCTGCTGGCAGCTCAGAGAGGAGGAGCCAAGGCAAACTCAGAGTCTGCCTGGCAATCAATAGGGAGTGAGATGGCCCTCCCAGGGAGCTCTGGACAGGGGAGAAACCATTTTGGAGAGGCTGGAGCCAGCCAGGGCAAGGGCAGCACTGGCTGTGTGGGGAGCTGGGGAGCCCCAGGCCTGCAAGCAGGGTTCCCCCGGAGAACTGGCCTCTAGGGACCTGACAGCAGATTCCCCAGCTGGGTTTTCCTTCCCCACAGATGATTCCCAGTTGGTAGCGTTTGCTGAGAAATTTCCCCAGCCAGCCTGGGTTCACCTCCAGCCCCCCTGGTGAGACCAGTCCCCATATGGTCAGCGCTGCTAGTCCAGGGAAGCTGCCTGCTGAGTGTGTGACTGGAGGCTGGGCTAGGAGGCTACAGTTTGGATGTGAGGGTAGTTGTATAACCTACCCCTTGAACCCTGCACCCCTTTGTAATGAGGGGAGATCCTGGGACCAACGCAACCTGATTCCTGCTTGATGAGGATCCCTGCCAGCAGACAGCAGCCCCTTTGCAGCGGCTGAGGAGTCCAGCATCATCTTCAAACCTGAAGATCATTCATGGAGTTTGTGGGTGCACCAGCTTTTAGTTAGTGTGTCAGGGAATTTGTTTTGGGGACCCCCTACTCCCTGAAGTGTTTCCTCAAGCCAGGGAGTGAGGGTTTGGGGATTTTATAACCTGCTGTTTATTACACCTGGGGAGGGATTCACCACCTCCTCCCACTTGTCAGTCCTTTGGGCTGTACTGAACCCAGTCACCAGAATTTTATAGGTCATCAAGGGCCCCAGCAAAGTACACGTACCAACAGGTCACTGATTGTACACTTGTTACATCAAGTCACAGGTATTTTCAGTGTGGGCACCGCTGACCTTAAAAATAGTGTTTCACCCTGTTATGTTTGTTTCCTGTTTAATATAATTGTTGTGTTGAATATACTTTTATGTGTTGTGTTATTTCTTGGAAGTCTCCAACTATCTGGCAAGTAAGTGGGGATTCCTCTGTAGCTCGAATTTTCTGCCCAAGCTGCCCTGGTGACCCTGCCAGGAAGGAGCGAGGGGGGTGGAGTCACCGCCAAATAATTTCATAACAAAAAAGAAAAAAGATTCACCCTGCTGAGTGGATGGCGGAATCCAAAAGAACCCAGACCTGTCCATCAGAACCTGTAAGCGGATTGCCATTAAAGCAGGTAATCAGGTGGAGAGGGGCGCTACACTATGCTGGCATCACAGCGCTGTAGCCCTGGCGCAGAAAGCTCTATGCCTCTTGGCGGGGTGGGTGTTTTGGAGCGCTGCACCAGCGCAGTTTCTGTGCACTAAGTGGCTTGGCAGCGTGTGCATCCCGGGAGTTACAGAGCTCAAAGCTGCTTTACTGCACACAAACTTGCCAGTGTAGATGGGACCTTAGACACAACAAATCCTGCCTCTTGGCAGGGGTTAGACTAGATGATCCTTGTGATGATGGATGATCCTACCTTCTAATGCTTTGATTCTGTGGTTCTAAGCTTTCCAAAGGGGTACGCATCCCCTTTCAAACATTTTTAGGGGTCCACAAATGAAATGAGGTTGAAAACTACTGGTGAATGGGGGGTCAAGTGCTTCCCCAGATTGGCCTGCTGGGGGCAGGGAGGAAGAGGGGTTCTACCTGACTACCTTCTCTCCCTGCGCCCCCTCCCCCCGGTACCTCTGACAAAATTGGTTACTCTCCCTGGCTACTGGGCGGGGAGCAGGATAGAGCCACATCTGCCTGAGAGAGCCTGGCTGGGAGGCAGGGTGGCCTGCTCCCTGCCAGGGCTCAGTGGCCGCGGGAGGGGAGACAAGGCCTCTGTCTCTCTCAGGCAGAGCGGCTCTGTTCCACTCCCTGCCTGGCTGCCAGGGAGAGTGGGTCGAATTTGCTTGGGGGAGGGAGGAGGCACAGGCAGGGCCGCCCAGAGGATTCAGGGGGCTTGGGGCAAAGCAGGGGAGCTGCGTCACTTGTACTCACCTGGCAGGGGTCTGGGTCTTTGGCAGCATCTTGGCAGCGGGGGCCCTTTAGTCGCTCCGGGTTTTTGGCAGCACTGAAGGGCCCCCCGCCGCCGAAATGCTGCCGAAGACATGGAGTAACTGATGGGCCCCCTGCCACCGAAATGCCGCTGAAGACCCGGACCACTGCCGGGCCAGAGCTCGCAGGGCATTTCAGTGTTGGGGGGCCCTTCAGTCACTCCATGTCTTCGGCAGCACTGAAGGGCCCCCCACCACTGAAGACCTGGACTGCCGCTGAGTCAGGGCTCGTGAGGCCCCTGCGGGACCTGGGGCAAATTGCCCAACTTGTCCCCCCTCTGGGCAGCCCTGGGCACAGGGAGAGAAGGACAGAACTCATGGGTCCCTCCCTGCAGGTAAAATGGGGCGGGAGCCCTGGGCTGTGTGTGTGTCACTCCGCATCTGCCTGAGAGCCTGGCTGGGAGGCAGCCTGGGCTTGGCTGCCGGTGGGGAGGGAGCCAGAGTCCCCAGTTACCAGAGACAGGGGTGATTGAGCCAGTACCCTCTCCCCGTCCACAGCATGTTTCTGGCTCATTCAGTCCCTGTCCCTGGCAGCTGGGGCAGCAGCAGGCTGCCCTCCTGCCCGGGTCCTGCTGCAGGGACAGCGGCTGAGTGAGCTGGAGTCGCCTCTCCCCTTGCAGCCGAGCCCAGGCAGGGAGCAGGCTGCCACTGCCTCCCAGCCAGGCTCGCTCAGGCACATGGAGCTCGGTCCTCCTCCCTGCCCCGCTGCCCGGGAGTGCAGCCAATTTAGCCAAAGATTGGGGGTAGCCAGGAGCAGGGAGAGAAGGTAGAGCCTCTCTCCCTCCCTGCCCCTGGCAGGCCAATCTGGGGGACATGACCCCCCCATGTCTCCCTGTCATGGAGTGTGGGGGAGTCCGGCCCTGCACCCCTCTTCCTGGGACTCACAGTGACTCTCAGCCAGCCAGTAAAATGGAAGGTTTATTGGACAATAGGGACGCAGGCTACAGCAGAGCTTGTAGGCACAACCAGGACCCCTCAATCAAGTCCTTCCGGTGGGGGGGTTCAGGGAGCTTAGACCCCAGCCTTGGGGTTTCCTGCATTGCACCACCCAGCCCAAACTGAAAGTAAAAATCCCTCCAGCAGCTCTCTTCCCCCTCCCCTCTCTCCCCTGGCCTTTGTTCAGTCTCCCAAGCAGGTGTGAATTCTCCCAACCCACCTTACAGCTCAGGTAGATTTACTCTCATCCTCAGTGTAACCTCCCTGCAACATTCCCAGGTCAAATCCGCCCTGCTCCCTGCTCTGTCACACATCGCCTCTAAAGGGGCCACAGTTGGGATACGGTTGCCAACTTTCTAATCACACAAAACCAAACACCCCTGCCCTGCCCTTTCCCTGAGGCCCCATCCCCTGCTCGCTCCATTCCCCCTCTTTTGCTTGCTTTCCCCCACCCTCACTCACTTTCACTGGGTTGGGGTGCAGGAGGGGGTGAGGGCTCTGGCTGGGGTTGCAGGCTCTGGGGTGGGGCCAGGGATGAGGGGTTTGGAGTGCAGGAGGGGGCTCAGGGCTGGGGCAAGGGGGTTGGGGTGTGGAGGCTGTGATGAACTGGGAATGTTCTTGATGTTTTCTGTGAATACTGTGCTGATGTCTCAGTGTCCCCTATGCAGTTCCTAAGTATCTAGGTGGTGGGATAAGGGTGTGTGATTGCTGCAGAGCAAAGGGCCAGTGCCCCTAAATGTCTGACACTGTCTCCTAGCAACTGATGGCCTGGGCCCCTCCTCTGCAAAGGTGCCAGCTGAAGGTGTTGGAGACAAAGAGGTCAGGTGACCTCCTGGCCCGGGAAAGGAGCTGAGCAGAGAGGAGGGGCTGGAGGGGTTGGTTAGTCTGGAGCTACCTGGGGATAAGGAGTGAAGTGCAGACCTACGGGTCTGGCTCACTGCCCCCCAGAATGGACCCGGCCGAGGGGTCTGGTTCGCTGTATCTACAAGCTCTGTTTTAGACCCTGTTCCTGTCATCGAATAAACCTCTGTTTTGCTGGCTGAGAGTCACGTCTGACTGCAAAGTGGGGGTGCAGAACCCTGTGGCTTCCCCAGGACCCCGCCTGGGTGGGCTCGCTGTGGGAAGCACACGGAGGGGCAGAGGATGCTGAATGCTCCAAGGAGAGACCCAGGAGGTGAAGTCGTGTGAGCTTCTTGCCCTGAACAAGTCTGCTCCAAGGGAGAGGAGGCTCCCCAAAGTCCTGACTGGCTTGGTGGGGAGCAGTTCCAGAGCAGCATCCGGGGACTCCGTGACAGAGGCCCAGTGGCACTTACCGCAGCGCTGAGGAAGTGACCGGCAGGTCCCTGCAGCCCCTAGGCGCATGGGAGGCCATGGAGACTTCCTGGCCAATGGGAGCTGTGGAGCTGGCACTCAGGGCGGGGACAGCATGCGGCGCTTCCCTGGCTGCCCATGCGCCCAGGAGCTGCAGGGACCTGGCAGCCACTTCTGGGAGCCACTCAGAGCCAGAGCAGGCAGGGAACCTGCCTTAGCCCCAGGCCCCTGCTGCACCGCTGATCGCACTTTTAGCAGCCCAGTTGGCTGTGCTGACAGGAGCCGCCAGGGTCCCTTTTTGACCAGGAGTTTGAAAACTGGATGCCTGGCAACCCTAGCTGGGGATAGGGCTGGGGCCAGGAGTGGAGCCGCAGTCAGGGGCCAAGGCTTGGAGCAGTGCTGGGTGGAGCTCCCTCCCTGCCCCGCTCCCGGGAATGTTCCTCCATGCCCCCGTAGGGGGGTACGCCCCATGGTTTGGGGACCTTTGCACTACCCCATTAATTTTAACTCTGAAACTGGCTGCTCTGGCAGTGTGAACAGGGGGTATGCTACGCAGAGTATGCCTAGAGCCCTGGATCGTCTTTGGCATTGATCCAGCAGTGCTCCCAGGCCCCGATCCAGATCAGGGATTGTCTGTGCTGAGTGGTGTACAGACAGAGTAACAAAGTCCTGCCCCGCAGAGCTCACAGGCTACTTCTTATTGGTTATTTGTTTGTAATAAAACTGTTTCCATGGGGATTACAGATGAAAAATCAGGACATATTTCTATTGACCATAGGTTTGGCCAACAGTTTAGACGTGCCAAGGGCAAAGAAATCACCCAGCTCCCGCAATATCACTGTGAGGTTCGGAATATTTTAAGTTTCTCATGCATCCGACGAAGTGGGTATTCACCCACGAAAGCTCATGCTCCAAAACGTCTGTTAGTCTATAAGGTGCCACAGGATTCTCTGCTACTTTTAAGTTTCTCATGATCCCCTGATTTCCTCAGTCAAACTCCATGAATTATGCATTTAGTTCCCTTTACTTTCAGCAGGCCCAGAGCCACAGCCTGCCCTCAGTTAAGATGGCTGCCATTTCCCTGTTCCAAGTGCAGGGAACTTCCATCATTTCCAATGGGACTGAAGCCAGGCTGCCCTTAGGGAAGATGGTTCTCCTCTGCCCTCCATGGTTAGGGAGCTGGGCAGGAAAATGTAGAGAGGAAAGGGGGCGGTGACAGGAGATTGCTGAAGGCAGGAGGGAATGTGAGGGTGCAGTGGGATATGGGGGTGCGGGGGACACAAACATACAGGGGTACAGGGGGATATGGGTCAGAGACACAAACACGGGGTGCGTCATGATATGCGTGCAAGACACAAACATACAGGGTGCAGGGGGATATGGGAGTACAAGACAAACATATAGTGCAAGTGGGATAGGGTGCAGGGATATGGGATACAGGACACACACATACGGGGGCAGGGATAGGGTGCAGGGACACACACATACAGGGTGCAGGTGGGGACAATGGGTCAGGATGGCAATGGAAGCGTGTCAGGGGGTATGGGTGCAGGGACACACACATACAGGGGTGCAGGGGATACGGGGGTACAGGGACACAAAACATACAGCGGTGCAGGGATAGATGCGGGGACGACACACACAATAGGGATGCAGGGGGATATGGGGGTGGAGAGAGGGAGACGGGTGCCGGAGGGGTCAGGGAGGGATTGGGGGATGGAGTGACAGCTCCCCCCTGATAGGAGCAGCGGCAGGAGACCACGTTGTTTCCCCCTGCATTTAAAGCTGAATTCCCTCCCCGGCCCTGCCAGCCAGTGACTTGCCTGGGACATTGAGCGGCTCAGACACCCCAGCTCCCGAGCCGGGATCAGCCTCCCCAGCCCGCAGCCGGCCGAGCCGAGCGGCGCCCCCCAGGCCTGTCCCAGGGAGCGGGAGCCAGCGTCTCTGCACCCAGCATGGCTGGGGGAGTGGGGGGGAGCTGTGTCCCGGGGGCAGGCAGCATCCTGCCCGGGGCGCGCTGGGAGAGGCGGCTCCCCCCGCGAGTCGGAATGGTACGATCCGCGGGGTGGGGCGGCAGGCTCCCCCGCACAGTCGGGAATGTACGATCCGCGGGGGGGCGGGACAGTGGAGCGAGGCGCAGGCTCCCCCGCACAGTCGGAATGGTACGATCCGCGCGAGGGCGGGCAGTGGCTTCCGCTTGCACGAGTCGGGAATGTACGATCCGCGGGGAAGGGGTGGGCAGTGGAGCGTGGCTGCGCCCGGCTCCCCTTGCACGAGTCGGAGTGGTACGATCCGCGGGTGGGGCGGGGCAGTGCTCCCCCGCACGGCCGGGAGTGGTACGATCCGCGGTGGGGCGGGCAGTGGCTCCCCTTGCACGAGTCGGGATGTACGATCCGCGGGTGGGGCGGGCAGTCTCCCGCACGGGCCGGGAGTGGTACGATCCGCGGGGCGGGGGTGGGCGGTGGAGCGAGGGCTGCGCCCGGAGCCGGCGGGTGAGTGCGGGGCCCGGCTCCCCCCCAGAGGTGGCTGCATGGCGGGGCCGGGAGCCCGCCGGTGTATTTACTCCGGCCGGAGGGGCTGGTTCGGTCCCCGGACCGGACCGCGGGGCCGCGCTAGCGTCCGGCTTGGGGAGCCGGGAGCGGCAGGGCCAGGCTGAGGGTCTCCCGGCTTCAGCCCCGCAACCAGGGGTCCTGCCCCCCGAGCTCCGTTTGACCCGCTCGATCGCCGGCGAACTCCAGGAGCGTCCCACGTGTGCGGACTCGCCACGCGTGGGGCCGAGCTCGAGCTGGTCCCTGGCCCTGCTGGGAACACGTGGGGGGGCCCGCAAAGCAGGTTCCTGCCTGGACCCAGCATGTGGCCCCGTCCCCCGCGGTGCGATGCTGGCCGGGAGCTCCCCCGCTTACAGCTGTCAGCCCTTGCGCCCTTCCCCACTGGGGCGTTGTCCCCTTGCTGGGCTGGGACGGTGGGAGAGACGCAGGGGCTGTTTGCTGACCAGGAGCTAGTGAACACGGGGGGGTCACTGGGCTCCTGCCGCTAACCGAGCCCCAACGCAGGCGGCTGTGGCAGCCCAGCCTGCATCTTGGCTCCCCCACCACCTGGGGACTGAGCCAGTGACCACGGGGTAATCGCATCCGCCCCCTGCCTGGGCTGGGAGGGGCTCAGCTCTGGGTGCTGATAAGGGGGGTGCGAGGCTGCGCGCTTGTAAAGCGCTTTGGGATGCTTGGCTGAAAGGTGCCGTAGCGGGAAGGCGTCATTCCCAGATCCAGAGAGCATCTTTCCTCTCCAGGGCCTTCCCACGTGGGCCCTCGGCCTGCCAGGCCGGCACTAATGGCTATGTGTGCGCTTCCCTTTTCAGTCGTGTTTAACACGCTCGCTAGCAGGATTGTAAATTCGAGTGTGGACACTTCAGGGCCAGGGTATCTAAAGGGCCCCACAGGCTGGGGTCCTACATGGGAGCTGAAATTCAGGCTCCAGAGATGGACAGGGAGCTCTAGAATAACTGGCCCTGACTTCTTTGGAAATTCTGGCCCCCTATCCCCAGCAGAGGCCAGGTTTTAAAAAAATGCGTCATTGGTAGGGAAGACAAGGCCTAAGTGTCCGTGTAATCCTGAGACCTTGTGGTTGTGGCTAGATCAGTGCTGAGCCCTGCCTGTTGCTCTGCCTGGGTATGAAAAAAATCTCTCCTATCCGAGCTATATAATAAGTTCCCCTTCTGATTTCCCTGCCAGTCTCCCCATGATCCAAACCGTGAATCTCACCTGCGGAGATGAGGACAACAGCTACCGTGTATTTATACTTGTTGCGGGCAACACCTTTGCTTTCTGCCTTAGCTCCCAGACTGGCACCTGCTGTCAGGTGTCTCCAACCGTCCTCGGCCTACTCTTGAATTTGGGGTTGGGCTTTAACACATGTTAACCAACGTGATTGTAAATTGCAGAGAGGATGCTACAGAAAGTCCCCCCGGACACAAACTAGGGTTAAACATGACTAGCAACAAGCCGCTGTGTCCTGTCCGCACTGGAATTTTCAATCCTGTTAGTGAATGTGTTAAAACATGACTGTGGAGTTTGCTCTATCCCGGACTATTGGAAACCTGACCGCTCTTTCTCATGGCCAGGTTCTTGCAGTGCCTGGTTTGTGGGAGCTACTGGCTGTAGAGTGAGAGAAGCTGCCTCTAGCTGAAGACCCTTTGCTCTCCCCACCCAGGCGTCATGGTGACTGAGGAGGAAGTCGAGGCCATTGGCCGGACGCTGGTGGACACGATGCAGCCCCTGAAGGCTCGTTTCCGAGCCCTCTTCACCCTGCGCAACGTGGGTGGCCGTGCTGCCATCGACTGGATCAGCCAGGCGTTTGGGGATGAGTCTGCCCTTCTGAAACACGAGCTGGCGTACTGCCTGGGGCAGATGCAGGATGAGCGTGCCATCCCCTGCCTGGTCCGGGTACTGCAGGACACCAGCCAGGAGCCCATGGTGCGCCATGAAGCAGGTACGAGAGCTCAGTGCTTGAGCGGGAGTCTGTCCTGGTCCCACTGGCACAGAGGCCCTTGCCAGTCCAGCCCGAGCCAGGGGCTGATGTGGGGCAGGGCAGGGCAGGGATGGATGGAATTGTGGCTTGTTCCTGGGGGGCAAGAAATGTGCCAGCCTTTTCCTGGTGTGTCTTATTTCCAGCTCTGTGCTGCTTGGCACCTCAGGAGGCAGAGCCAGTGCTCCACTCCACATTGCTGGCTCCCCCCGTGCAGTGGCTTGGCGATGTGAGGAGCAAGGTGGCTCGTAACTCCTCTCTACAGGCCCCCCAATGGAGCTCCTGGGATGCTGGAGCAGACCCCACGTGGTGCTGCGTGTACAGTGAATCCGAGCTCTGGGGGTCAATGCTAAACTCATTGGGGCGTGATGTTGCAGATGTCTCCTCAATGCCAGGCTGAAGCTGCTTCCCGTCCCCGTAAAATGCCAGCTTGTCCCTGCCCTCTGCCCCGGTGCCACATGCTGCATTTCCCTCTCACTTTTCGTAGCTCAGCTCTTGCTCTTTAGAAGTGCCACAGCCAGGCGTGTGGCAGGGCTGTGTCCCCACTGGCCCCAGGGAAGGGGCAAGGCCACATTAAAGGTGATGGCAGCAGTGTGGGAGCTTCCAGTTTGTTCATTGGCACCGGTGCCTTCGGTCTGTGTTCCAGGGGAAGCTTTGGGAGCGATCGGGAACCCCCAGGTGCTGGATGTTCTGAGACGTTATTCGGAAGACCCGGTGATCGAGGTAAAGCTTTCCCTGCGTTCCCCTGCCAAGGGCAGCCTGTCACGGACTCACAGATCGTGCCCACTCTTGGCCCTGTGCAGTCCGTGGGGGGTGCCCCTTTCAGTGAGACAGCCCTTCTCGGGGGTCCCACTCTCTCTTGGGGTCAGGCCCCTCCACCTCCTGGAGCCGCACCTCTCTGAGCCTTAGCACGTCTGTCTCTGCCGTGGGCCCCCTCTGGGAGTCCACTCGTTCTGGACCCCTGGTACCTCCACCCCCGAAGGGGTTGATGCAACCCTGTTCTCTAGACTAGAGTGACTCTCAGCCAGCATAGAACAGGAGGGTTTATTGAGAGTTGAACACAGCACAGGAAACTCTCAGGGCCTCAGGCCTGGCCTCCCTCAGCCCAGCACATCCCAGTCTCCCTGCAGCCAGGTGGGCTCTGCCTGCTTCCCCTCTCCAGCCCAGAGCCCTCCTGCTTCCCAGCTGGGCCTCCGATATCCTCTGTCCCCAAGCCCCGCCTCTGTCCATTGTCTTCTTTCCAGGTAAACAGGGTTGTAAACAGGAAGGCCTGGGTCTCCTCTCCTCTCAGTCCTCCTCTGGCTGGAACTGGCTGGTCAGGTCACCGGGGTCCTCTCTTCGCATCCCACTGGCCAGAACCGGCTGTGACTCCTGAGCTAGGTCTCCGGGTCACCAATTGCTGGGGTCTCCATCCTCCAGGCCATCGGCTGGGGTCCCAAGTTCCCTCTCCGGTCGTCTGTACCAACAAACTCCCTCTCCCCTCCCCACGTTAAACCAGTAACACCTGGGGACACAGAGTCCCTCTCCCTCTGCATGTAACCCACTGGAAAACACAGAAAAACCAAGAAATCCTCCCACTTCGTCACACAGCCATCAGTGCTGATCATATAACCCGGCAGCCTGGGCCAGTGGGCAGAGCTCCGCACCGGTACTGCAGAGATCTGGGCCCTATTCCCAGCCATGCCACTCACCTGCTGAGTGACCTTGGGTAAATCCCTTCCCTGCTCCGTGCCTCAGTTTCCCCTCTCATGTTGGTCTGGTGAGGCTGAGCCCTTCAGGGCAGAGACTCTTCCTATTTGTCTGGTCAGTTCCTGGCCCAGTGGAGCCTGATCTCCGCTGGGTCCTGCAGGTTCTGCTGTAACCCTGGCACTGATGCAGGGACCCCCAGATGTCAGTGAGTGGGGCAATTGTTGGGGATATTATGCTGATGGGCAGACACACCTCTTGTTTGTGAGTTTTTTCTCATGCAGATAACAGCCCTAGTCCTGCTGGCAGTGCCACTTTTCCCCGTGCTACCCTGTCTGGGGGAGTCAGTCTGTGTAGCCCCATTTAATACTTGGTACGTCTGCTGCCATTGGGATTCCTGCTGACCAGGAACTGAACTGGTCCCAGTAAGGGAGTTATTTATACCCCAGGAGGCCCAGTCATCCTGCATAGAAAGTTCCCTGCCCTTGTAAACATCACTTGGCAGCTGGACCCCGTGGAAGTGGAATGTCAGAGCTGCATGTCTGACTATTGGCCGGTCCATCGCTCCTTTCAGGTGAGGCATGACAGAGCTGGGTACGAGCCCTGTTGTGCCAATAGGGCAACTGAGTCGGAGAGGTGGACGTGACTTGGTGGTGGTGTTGCAGTGGATCGGTGGCAGAGCTGAGACTGGAGCCAGGAGCTATGACTTCCAGTCCCGTGCTCTGACCACTAGACGCTGCTGTCTGCCTGGTGGGACTCTGCTCTTCCCAGGGGATCCCAGTGAAGGTGTGTCTGTCCTGTTCTGCAGGTAGCTGAGACCTGCCAGCTTGCAGTCAAGAGGCTCGAATGGCTGCAGAAGAACAAGGAAGCACCTGGCGCCAGCCCCTACCTGTCTGTGGACCCGGCTCCCCCTGACGAGGAGAAGGACGTTGCCAAGCTGCGGGAGACCCTGCTGGATGAGTCGCGCCCGCTGTTCGATCGGTACCGCGCCATGTTCGCCCTGAGGAATGTAGGGGGCGAGGCCGCGGCGCTGGCGCTGGCTGATGGTGAGACAACCCCCGATCGCAGATGCTGTGGCTTCTCACCCTGTCCCCTGGCCCAAGCTGAGTCCAGAGATCCCCAGTGGGGGGCCCCACTGGTGTGCTGTCCCTGGGACCCATCCCTGCCTGAGCAGCTGGGCTCCCTGGCTGGATTGTATCCCTGTTATTCCCATCACCCTCCACCAGGGGTCACCCCGGGGCCTGCCTCACCTACCCCAGCAGGGTCTCAGCAGCAGCACAACCCCCACAGCCTGGGCCAAGGATGGGACGAGCAGACGTGGCCCCCTGTGGCCCCCCCATGTTACGTAATCCACTTACCCCCAGGACTTGGCTCCACTGGAGCCTTTGCCACGTGCATGCCCCGTCCCGTGCCTGCTGGGTGGGAGAGCCCACAGCGTGTCCCCCAACACACACTCCTCCAGGAACCCTCCGGGGTGTCATGTCCGAGTTCAGGATCCCCCATGGCAACAGACTGGCCCTGTGCCGCTGAAATCCAGAGACGCAGGGTGCGGGGCGGGCAGACAGCAGAGCCTCTGCGCTGCTGCCCTCGGCAGGGCCAAACCTCCTCCCCCTCCCCGGGAATCGCCATCAAACTCTGGAATCTCGGCTCCTTGAAAGGGGACCAACTGCTCGTGCTCTGCCCCCTCCCTGGGGCAGGCCAGAACAGGGGCTTCCAGTGTGTGTGTGTGGGACCTCGTGCCCTTCCCGTGTTGGGGCGGTCCTTACTGAGAACCACTGCTCTACGGGGAGGGCCCCCCCCCCACCCCTCCAGCTGAGCCCAGAGCCCCCTGGACCAGCCCCTGTCCCAGAGTGGGAGGGGGGAGTTCTCTGAGCTGGCCGGTTCAGAGCGTTTCCTTCTGCACTTTCTGGGCATCCGCCCCCACCAGAGGGGGCCGGTCACCCCAGTCCGGCTGTGGGCGAGCAACGGCTCCAGTGCTGTGGGTGGTTCTGTGGATCCAGCCCCTTGGGAGGGACCGACCCGCAGAGCCTGAGAACCCGATGGGGCCAGGCCGGTTCTGGCCCCCAGGCAGGTCTGACCCAGTTAGAGATGAGCAGGACTGGGGGGGCCCTTCTGGAGCAAAATCTAGCCCCACTGAAAAGTCCGTCAGGGCTCACTGTCCCTTTCCCTGCCCCCATGGGGTCCTCTGCCTTCCTGCTGGATGGGTGCTGCTGAGCACAGAGGACCCAGGCTTGTGTCGGGCAGACAGCTACGGATCAGGGCAAGCGCCTCCTCCCACCCCAGCCCTGGTGCCTCAGCCCTGCCTGGAAGGACCCTTACGGGGCTGCTGAGTCTCCATAGCCGACAGGGCGTCTGGTGGGTCGGGTGCAGGTGGACCTTGGCTGACCCCACTCATTCCCCCAGGCTGCAGCAGAGGGGCCAGGCCGCTGTTACCCTCGAGCGGCTGAGCCCCCAGCAACTCGCTCCCAGCTGGCCCAAGAGCAGTTGCAGCAGAGCAGTGGGGGGGTCCCTCCCTTCAGATGTGTGGGGAGGGTGGGGCCCAACATCCCAGAGTACTTTGGGTCATCTCCTCACTCTGCCTGCTCCAACCCTTCTCTCCCCAGGCCTGGTGTGTGGCAGCGCCCTCTTCCGCCACGAGATTGGCTTCGTCCTAGGCCAGATGCAGCACGAGGCCTGCGTGCCGCAGCTGACGGCGGCACTGGAGAGTGTGGCGGAGAACGCCATGGTGCGGCACGAGTGTGCGGAGGCACTGGGCTCCATCGCCAAGGCGTCCTGCCTGGAGACGCTGCGGGCCTTCGCCCAGGATGGGGAGCGGGTGGTGAGGGAGAGCTGCGAGGTGGCCCTGGACATGTACGACTACGCCAACGGGACCGAATTCCAGTATGCCAACGGGCTGAGCAAGCTACAGGCCTCGGGCTGAGCAGGGAGCCTGCCTCAGCCTCTGCGGGGAGCTGGGTGGCTGCCGGAGGAGCCAGGCCTGATTCGCCCTTGCCCTGCACCACTGCTTGCACCAGGGCAGAGTGGGTGGGAAGCCAGATCTGCATAGTCCTGTGTGCTCTGTGTCCCATGGGGGTGGCAGCAAGCCTCTAGCGTTAGCTTGTTTTTCTGAGTCCCTGGGATGGGCCAGCACCCTAGATCCAGCCCCCTGCGGGGTTGGGGGTCAGGCTCTGTGCTGGGGTCTCAGGGCAAAGGTTTCAAACAGCTGCTCTGCTGACTGAACTGCTGGATCCTGACCAGCAGCTCTCTGTGGGGGAGCCTGCCCGCGATCCAGGGTCTGAGCCCATAGGGAGAGCAGGGCTTCTCTCTCAAGTCACGAGCTGTGGGTTGGCACAAGTTCTGTCACTTAGCTGCTCGGGCTGTGCCCACAGAGGCTCCCTTCTCTACTTCTGTGCTTAAGCTTCACTGCAGCTGCGTGGCCTAATGTGTTGGGCAAAGCCCGGCGCTGCGCCACTGGCAGGCGTTTCAGGAGATGATGTTCAGCTCAACGCGGCCAGGTGGTGCCTCCTGTGGCTGGGGCTGCAGCAGCCCAGCGGAGCCTGCACCTAACACCAGGAACAAATACCAGCCAAACACCAGGCCTGCCGTTCACGTACAGCAGCGTTGGCAAAGCCTCTGTCCCAGGGGTGTGACTCAGAGCTGGAGAGTCCCTGGGTTTTCAACCTGCGCATGGGTCTTTGCAGGCCTGGCTTTGTACTCCCAGTGGCGTGTGCTGTCTGCGGGTGGCTGCTGTGCAGTGAGGCTGGGTGCCCGCTTGGAAAATCTGCCCTTCAATTTCCGTCTTGCCTGGGCAATGGCAGAGAGGGAAGCCGCATTGCCCCAGAGCTCCCCTCCAGTGCCAGCCAGGGAGCAGACCTCCTAGGGCAGCGCAGACCCCGGCCACAGCTGCCTTCTCTGAGCACTGGCCAGTGGGCAGAGGAGTGGGGGGGTCTCTGGCACTGCTATGGGGTCTTCCTTGGAGTGGGTCACAGCCGGCCTGTAGCACTGGTGGCATGTAGGAGGACAGGGCTGTAGGGGCTAGAGGTGGGAGATTTGTAGCCATGTGCCAGCGAGTTCCCAAACAGGAATGTGGTCCACTGGGGCGGGAGTAGGGGGAGCCCCCTTGGAGCGGACAGGGCACAATGCCCAAGGCAGAGCTGGGCTAGTCTCGCAATGTGGATGGGGCCGTCTTGCAGCAGACGGAGCCTGTGGGGGCCGGTCGGGTACAGCTGTTCACTTGTACTGGGGCTGGGAAGGGCTTGCGGGGAATAAATGGAATGGTGAAAGGTCTGGCCTTAACCTGCCTCTTTTCAGCACTGGACCAGGGGCGGCTCTGCCTCCGCTGGGCCTTACCCCCTGGCTAGCAGCCTTGTGGCCGGGTTCCCGCTGTCTGCCCCGCTGGGCCTGAGCCCCCGGCCAGGTTCCCGCTGTCTCCCCCGCTGGGCCTGAGCCCCTGACTAACAGCCCTGTGGCCGGGTTTCTGGTGTCTCCCACCTGGACCTGAGCCCACACCCAGCAGCCCCGTGGCCAGGTTCCTGCTGTCATCCTCCCTGGGCCTGAGCCCGCGGCCAGCAGCTCCATGGCTGGGTTCCCACTGTCTCCCCCCCAGGCCTTAGCCCCCAGCCAGCAGCCTGGCGGCTGGGTTCCCCCTATCTCCACTGGGCCTGAGCCCCCTGCCAGCAGCCCCGTTTCCGTGTTCCCCCTGTCTCCCCTGCTGGGCCTGAGCCCCCTGCCAGCAGCCCCGTTTCCGTGTTCCCCCTGTCTCCCCTGCTGGGCCTGAGCCCCCTGCCAGCAGCCCCGTTTCCGCGTTCCCCCTGTCTCCCCTGCTGGGCCTGAGCCCCCTGCCAGCAGCCCCTTTTCCGTGTTCCCGCTGTCTCCGCTGCTGGGCCTGAGCCCCTGGCCAGCAGCCCTGTTTCCACGTTCCCCGTCTCTCCCGCTGGTCCTGAGCCCCCTGGCAACAGCCCTGTGGCCGGATTCCCCCTGTCTCCCCCGCTGGGCCTGACCCCCCAGCCTGTGGCCGGATTGCCGGTCTTTCCCTGTTCGGCTTGAGCCCCAAGCCAGCAGCCCCGTGTCCAGGTTCCTGGTCTCTTCCTGTTCGGCTTGAGCCCCCGGCCAGCAGGCCTGTGCCCGGGTTCCCGCTGTCTCCTCACCCTGGGCCTTAGCCCCAGGCCAGCAGCTCAGTGGCCTGGTTCCCGCTGTTGTGCCCCCTGGGCCTGAGTCCGCGGCCAGCAGCTCTGTGGCTGGGTTCCCGCTTTCTCTCCACCCGGGCCTGAGCCCGCAGCCAGCAGCCCCGTGTCTGGGTTCCCGCTGTCTCCCCCATTGGGCCTGAGCTCTCAGCCAGCAGCCCCGTGTCCGGGTTCCCGCTGTCTCCCCCATTGGGCCTGAGCCCCTGGCCAGCAGCTCCGTGTCCAGGTTCCTGGTCTCTCCCTGTTCGGCCTGAGCCCCCAGCCAGCAGCCCCGTGTCTGGGTTCCCGCTGTCTCCCCACCCTGGGCCTTAGCCCCAGGCCAGCAGCCCAGTGGCCAGATTCCTGCTTTCTCCGCCCCCGGGCCTGAGCCAGCAGCCCGGTTCCCGGTCTCTCCTCATTGGGCCTGAGCCCCCGGCCAGCAGCGCCGTGGCAGGGGTTCACGAAGCCGTCTCACCCCCGGCACAAAGGGCCATGTGGCTCTTGGAAGGAAGGAGGTGTGAGCACTGCTCTGGTGCGTGAGGGGGGGCTGACCGTGGGGGCAGGAGCTGTGCCAGTCAGCACCGGGCTGGTATAACAATAGCGCCTAGCGGCTCTGCTGTGCTGGGCACTGATCAGGGTATGTGAGGGTCCCTGCCTTGATTTACCGGGGGGCAGGGGGTAATAAGGCACAAGCAGAGTGAACAGCACTGAGGGGGCAAGGGGCATGTTACTGCCATGGGGGCTTGGGGGAGGGACTTAGAGCCAGGGTGGGGGGGACACCGGGAAGGAGAGTGTTGGGTTAAGCTACATGGGTTCTGCTTTCTGAGTCTCTTGCTGCAGGGCAGGTTTTCTAACCCTTTCATCATCCTCACGGCTCCCCTCTGACCCTCTCCAATTATCAACGCCCTTGAACTAGGGGCACCAGGCCGGGACAGCAGCTCCACAGGGCACTCTGCTTTCAGGGGCGAAGGGGCACTGGGCTGTGATGCCAGGTCATGGGGGTCACCAGCACTCGTGGCTGCATGAGTCTGGGGGTTTGCGTGGCAGCAGGGCCCAGCGGCCGGGGTGGCTTTGGCCTTGCTTTCCCCTCGTTCTTTCCTGGCTGCTCCCAGCCCAGGCCAGAGGCCAGCAGCTGTGTCCGGTTTGTTCACAGATGCTTTTTCCTTGGCAAAAGCCCTTTCTGAGTCGCTCTCCCTCAATCCTCTTATTTCCTAAACCCTCTAATGCAGCTGCAGCTCTTTGCTGGGGCAGGAGGGGGGCAAAGACCCGCAGCCAGCCTAGCTCCTGTCTGTGCTCCTGGGGGGGAAATGTGTGTTCCCCAGGGGCAGAGGGGGCCAGGAGAGCCATGCCAGTACCATGCATCGGATGGGCAAGAGACGGGCAAAGGAATGTGCTGTGGCCATGGAGGTTGCTGGGTATTGGGGGGGTGGGGGGATATTGGGGCTGTGTTGGGTATGGGCTGGGTGGAGCTGATGTCCGGTAGGGCCGCAGGTCCTGGGGGGGGTCGGGGGCCAGCTGACAGGGACAGTTCTGTTATGGCCATTTCCAAGCTTGGCTCTGTGGTGGTCAACAGGGGGATGGGGCTGAAACCTTTCGACTATTTCTGTGACCCAGACAGGGCAGCTGAGCAATCTGGCTTCTGGGGGAGGGGGAGATTCTAACTCTCTCTTGCCCTGGGAGCCGGGTCCCTGCATGGCTAGGGAAGACCTGGGGACTTGAACCTGAGTCACCCACATCTGGAAAACCAACACGTCTCCACAGATGGTTTGGGCTTCGACACAGAGCACGTCAGCAACGTCACGTTGCTGGCAATGTTCGGTGCAGCCCTTGAGCTGGGCCGGTAGCTCCCCACTGTGCAGCCTGGGGAGTGTTCATGCTGGAGGCTGATACGACTCTTGGATGGTTTAGCTGTTAGAGTTCTCAGAATCGACTCATACAGCTGGGGGAAACTGAGGCACAAAGAGGCAGTGACTCACTCAAGGTCACGGGGTGAGTCAAGGGCAGAGCTGGGAATAGAACCCAGGAACCCTGGCCCTCTGAACTTTTTGTGGGGGGAAGGAAGTGGAGAGTCCAGTGCTGCCGAAAGTCCCAGGGCAGAGACACTGAAACCCAAACGAGAACCTGGGAGACCCCTCGCCCCATTATCTGCCTGGCTGGGTCCTGGCCCTTTGGCAAATGCTGCCTCCCAAACAGCCTGAGCTGTAAAGCTGCCACCCCCGGAAGACAGGGCAAGAGCTAGCCCCGTGCCCCAGCCAAATTCCAACCTGGGGAACCCCTGCCTGGCTCCCTAAACTCCTCCTGTGGTTTCCATTGGGGGGTGTTGAGGTCTGCAGCAGCGGAGCTTCTTACTGTACAGCTGCCATGCTCTGCCCCAGAGGTGGCTGCACTGCTGTACTAGCTAGGCTGACTCCCAGGCATCCACCTCACAGCAGGCTTGTGGGGTGATTTCTCCAAGTGGGACGGGCAGGGAGGACAGTGGGCAAAGCCTTTCCTGTGGCCCATGCCATATTAATATGCATATGCAAATTAGATTATTAATGGCTAGCCAATCATATTGGAGATCATAGATCCCCCTCGCCTGCTGTGAGTGTCCTGAGCCAGCCTTGGACATGAAACTAGCATCTGCCCTGGGAACAGGCCTGCGTGCGTGTGTGCGTGTGCGTGTGTGTGCATGTGTGTTCGTTCTCAACAGCAGGACACCAGCTGGATCCTGGGCCCCAAACCCGGTGGGCTGGCCCTGGAGCTGCCTCCCCAACCCCCACAAAGGAACCCCCTGTGCCCTCCCACCAGCCCAGTGCCAGGAACAGAGCTGCAGTCTCCTGTGTGGGGACGTCCCTTGCTGGTCTCAGACCATCTGTCCAGGAGATTCCAGCCTGGGAGGGCTTAGCTCCGCCTGGGGGGAGCCGTCCCTCCCCAAAGCTGTGGGCACTTGGCTTTCACCCGCCAGCCCACGGCCAGTCTGCCAACTCCAGCTGCTAAGCGCTTGTCACCGGCTGTGTGAGCTCCCGCAGGGCAGAGTGGAGCCCCCATCCAGCCTGCTGCAGCCGTGCCCCGAGGGACCTGGCACCTGGTGGCCCTGCAGCATCTTGGCCACTCCCCGGGGTAAGATTTCCAGCGGTTCCTAGCCTGGCACAGCCAGAGGCGGAATAAGGGGTCAGGGACGTGGCTCCATCCTGCCCAGCTGCTCTCGGTGCACCCAAGGCAAAGCCTGGCCAGAGGCCCCGAGCCCTCCTCCTCTCCCTTCCCCGACCGGGTGCTGGGAGCCACTGGGGGAGCTCATCCCCCCCAGAGCATCGTTCCCTTAGCCTAACAGTAGCCTGTGGGCCGGGGGGTGTTGGGACACACCTGGCACCCAGGAGGGAAGGGTCAGTACAATCCAGACTGACCCCAACTGCCTCCCTCATATGGCCACACTCAGCTTAGCCTGCTGGGGCCCGGCCATCCGGTCCTTCTGGACCCCATGGAGGGCAGAGAAAGGCCTGGGAGGGCCCTGGAGCCGGCCTGGGCTCCTCCTGCCTGGGCTTAACTTGCATATCCTGTCTGAGAGGGGAGTTTGTGCCCCCAGCTTTGTTCTTCCTCCATGTGTGGGGCTTGCTGAGCAGAAGTTGGGGTGCCAGGGGCAGATGGGGCCCCCTCCTTCCACAACACTGGGGCCCCTGAATCTGAGTCACCACTGATCTAGCAGAGGTCGTGCCCCATGCTCCAGCTGCACCCCGTGGCTCTTCGCCTGCCTGCCCTGTCGCAAGAGCTGTGAGTCCTGTCGGGTCCAGTGACGGGGCCGGGGAGTCGGGCGTAGGCTGTTCACGGGCACTCGTCTCCACCTGGCGAGATCTCACGGGCAGGATCGCCTGGGAACCGAGTGCGGAGCCGCTGCCTGGCACTGCCTCTGGACCTGGGCCCAGGGGCCAGCCAGCAGGAGCCGGGGTGGCAGCATCGGGCAGTGCAGGACGTCTAGGAGGGCTGCACAGACTCACAGGGCAGGCGGGGGCTGACATGGCTCACCTGGAGAAGGCCTTTTCGGGCAGCAGCGGGAGCCTGGCTCCTGGCCAGGGCGCGGCTGACAGCCCGCTAGGGATGCGGCACTTGCTGCAGGACACCCCGGAGCAGGAGGAAGCCCTGTACATTGACTACAAGCCCCCAGCCCTGGACGCCATCCGGCTGCCCAGCTACGTCCTGTACCTGCTGATGGCAGCGCTGATCGTGGGGCTCGTCGCCTATGCCATCGTGGGCCACTTGATCAAAGACCTGGTGCACGACTTTGCTGGTGAGTGTCCCTGGGACGTGCCGGCAGAGCCCATGGGGCGGGTGGGTGTGAGCAGTCAGTGGCAGGGACGCGCAGGGCTCGCTGGGCAGTGCCCATGGCAGGGCGGGTCGGTGTGAGCAGTCAGTGGTAGGGACACGTAGAGCTTGCTGGGCAGTGCCCACGGGGTGGGTGGGTGTGAGCAGTCAGTGGCAGGGACGCGCAGGGCTCGCTGGGCAGTGCCCATGGCAGGGCGGGTCGGTGTGAGCAGTCAGTGGTAGGGACACGTAGAGCTTGCTGGGCAGTGCCCACGGGGTGGGTGGGTGTGAGCAGTCAGTGGCAGGGACCTGGGTCTGGGGCTTGGATCGGGTGGCTCAGAGATGGTGAATGAGATATGGACCGTCTCAGCTCAAGATCAGCTGCTCTAGCCACCCTGCATCAGCGCTGGCTGGACATTGTTCCTGTCTCGTGGCTGCGAGGCAGCCTCCACCCAGGGAACGGGGGGCTTCGGGGGACGAGGCTGGCACTCTCCGATCCCTGTGCTTGTAGCCTCAGTGCCAATGCCAGGCTTGCTGTGGTTGGGGGAGTGCCAGCGGTAGCTGATCTCAACCCACCATGGTTGGCTCCCAGCCCATCTCCCCTTGGCTGACACCCCAACTCTGAACGTGCAGCACCCAGCACCAATGCAGTGCAGTCCCCTCTGGGGTGGGACAGAGCTGCTGTTGGTGGTGCAGAGCAACGAAGAGCAATGGTTTGGGGCAGGGCAGAGCAAGGCTGCCTGGGCTGGCTGAAGAACGGTGGGGTCCGTCTGGGCTGTTGGGGGAATTTCGGCAGGACGTTGCGGTTACCAGACCCGCTGCTAGGAAAAGCCCCAGGGATCCTTCATGAGAACATGTGTCAGGGCAGCCCAGTGACCCCTCAGTCTCCGCGGCCCAGACCCCGGGCTGGGGCCCTGCCCTGCGGCACCTACTGATCTGCCAAGGCTATAGCCTGCCTGTGCCTGGCAGCCCTGCCCGCCTGCCCTGGGCCCAGCCGCAAGGAGACCTTGCGTGCGGGCTAGTTCCAGGTTGGGCCCTTGGGCTGCCCCGGGCATTATTTCAGGGCAAGGGGAGGACGATGCCCCTTCTCATCTCTCTGTCTCTGTATTTAGACTGGGCCTTTGGGCTGAAACCAGAGGAGCAGCTGGAGGCCGGCAGGGGGGGCCTCTGTGGGGAAAGCGATGGGGGTGCAGGAGAGGCGAGAGGAGGAGACCTCCATGGAGGGACAGGGACAGGGCTGCCAAGCTCCCTGCACCCTGCCTGGGATGGAAGCCCCCCTGGCACTGCCCCCATCGCCCCCCGCAATTCCATCACCTCCACAGACTCTCACCCGAAGTTCTAAGACGCAGCTCGGAGCAGGCACTGGGGGCTTCCACTGTCCACTAGGGGGCAGTGGCTCCATGGGGCTGGCAGGGCAACTTGCCCCCTCAGCTCCAGCTGCCAGCGTGGGCCTGTGGGACTGAGCAGATTCAGCCTCCACGGCAGAGGGGCCTGCTCAGGCCAGGGCCCCACCCGCCAGGGCCCAAAGCTGGGATCAAGAGTGTCCTGCAGGCAGAGAAGGAGCCACTCAACCCATGGTTCACTGCACCCACTGCCCGCTTCACTGCGCCCACTGCCCGCGCTGGGCTGTCGGTGCCAGGGCAGAAGGGTTCACTGCTCTCGACAAGCGGCTCCTGTCTCAGACCGGACAAACTCGTTACACCAAATCCATACAGGGGAGCAGTGCCCTGGTGCTGGTCAGACTCCCGGCGTGGGAACAAGGGAACCACACCGGGGCTTATGCCCATATGGGTTAAGGTTAAAAGCAGCGCCCGGCAGCGATACAGGACACGGTGATGCAGGAGCGGCCAGCCCTCCCTGGTTAGCCGGTTCAGTTCTCCCCCATTGCACCATCCCAGAACAGTCAGTGGAACCCACCCCAAACAGCTGCAAACAATCGAAACCGCTGGGGGCAAACCGGGACCCGGAGGCTCCGCATCCACTCGCTGAGGAGATGGCTTGTTCGGCGGAAGGTTCGTAGACGGGTGGATCCCAGTTCCTGTGAAGCCGGCTCTGCAGCGACAGGAGGTTGGGGGGCCAGGGAGCAGGTTACAAGTGCAGGCCTGGTTCTCCTTATGTGATTCTGCTTTGTGTGTTAACCAGTGGTGTCCAACAGGCGCTCTGGCTTGTAGTGGTCCCTCTGCTCTTTCCTAGATACACCTGCTTTGGTTTCATGCCAGGTGCTGGGCGTTGTACCGGAGCAGGGTGGTTACAGGGGCACTAGAAAACTGGGGCAAATTGCTCCCTTTGTGGGCAAAGGGTCTGGGCATCCGTGAGTAGCCGGTGTCAGGGGGCTCACAGGGGAAGCTACCGAAGGCCTCGAGGATGGAGGTGCACTTGCAAGGAAAGGCAGGTGGCACAGCCCGCAGGGGAGGGCGAGCAGCTGAAAGGCTGGTGGTGGTAGCTCCCACCCACTTACCCCAGGAAGACTCCTTCATGCTGGGGGTAGCAAGGGTGGCTCCCACGCACCCCCGAGAACTGCCACACACTCCCCATAGCTCTGGGGAGGGGAGGCCAGGGCCAGTTAGCCAGTGGGCTCAGTGCTGCTCTTGGGGCGGGCTCCCCTGCAACCAGAGCGGCCCAGTGAACGCTGTGCATTTCCCACCGAAAGGGGAAAGAAACAAATACAAAGGGGGGGGGGGTTGGAAATCTTTGTGGATTTTTCCGACGTTTAGACCAAACAAAAGCTAAATATTCCCAGCCCCCCCCACACCCAGTCCCCTCCCTTCTCTCTCATTAGTTTTATGGTTTTCATTTCAAAAAATCAGCAAATATAAGTGACGTGTCACCCAATTCTCAGTGACTGTGTTGGGTTCAGGGGAACAAAATCTGCTCTTGGGGGAGAACATTTTGGTCAATAAAGCTCGGCACAAAGACCGTTGGACCCCCAGGCCTCAGAACAACCAGGCTCCATCTGAGGCACTTGAGGGGGTGGCTCGGGACTCTTCCTCAGCCTCCTTGGGATTTGCCAGGCCAGCCTGAGCAGGAGACCCCTCCCACGCCCACGCTGGAGCACTCTGTATGGGGGTTATGCTGCCCAGCTGCCCATCATAGAATAGCAGGGTTGGAAGAGACCTCAGGTCATCTAGTCCAACCCCCTGCTCAAACCAGGACCAAGCCCCAGACAGATTTTTGCCCCAGATCCATAAACCCCTTGCCCAGCTGGGGCAGGGATAGCTCAGTTGTTTGAGCATTGGCCTGCTAAACCCAGGGCTGTGAGTTCAATCCTTGAGGGGGCCATTTAAGGAACTGGGGTAAAAATCTGTCCAGGGATTGATCCTGCTTTGAGCAGGGGTTGGACTAGATGACCTCAGGAGGTCCCTTCCAACCCTGATATTCTATGACAGCTGGACAAGGAGGCCAGAAGCACAGCTGGAGCTAGATGCAGGATTGGGTTTGGTTTTCAGCCAGGGCTGCGGGAGTTTGCCCCCAAAGGCCCCCACCATGCAGTCAGGCCGGAAATGGGGTGAGCTCCTCAGCTGCACCTGAACCAGCACTGGGGAACGGGCGGGACTGCTTCGGTTTGGGATCAAACCAGGAGTGGGGCTGCCATCCTGAGAACGCGCTGTCTGGGCCCCAGAGTTGTCATCTGCCCTGCTTCCCTCCTGGCATCCCACAGGCTGTGCTGGGCAGCCACTGGCGGGCACCGAAACCAGCTCGGTGCTTCTCTACTGCAGAATTGAGGGAGGCCCCTTGAAACAGTTGCTTAGACTCCAGCTACCTGCTTGGGCAGGCTTGGCTGGGCCAGAATCAGCTGGCTGAGGCGTTGGAAGAAATGTGCACACTCTTGCTCTGCTGCACAGCTCACCCCATGCACGCGCATGCAGTGTCAACGGGCCTTCGCACACACACACACACTCTGCAGACACATACACACACTACAGACGTTTGATCACACACATGTGCGTGCAGTGCCATGGGGCTTCCCACACAGCACACGCCCAGATGTGTGCATGCACGTGCACTCTGCAGATACGTGCACACACTACAGATGTGTTCACACACACGTGTGCAGTGCCACAGGCCTTCCCACATAGCACACACTAGGTTTGCCAATTTGCCAAAACTGGACATTAGAGCCCCTCACTCACCTGCTGCCTGAAGAGTCAGGCTGGGAGGAGTTGACGTGGAGCCTGCCTGCCCATTTGGGGCACGGTGGGGAGTGGGGTGGGGGTGTCAATCCCCGGAGCAAGGGGCTGAAGGGAGTCGGGGCCCTGGGAGGCTGAGAAGCCCTGCCAGGCTATCACAGGCAGCAAGCCCGGCTGCCAGCCCTGCTCCTCAAACGCTGCTGTGTGTGTCACAGTCCATCCCCCTGGCGGCAGCACCGGTACCTATCTCTCTGCCAGAGCCGGGAGCCAGTCCCTCAGGTCAAGCTTCTCTCCATCAGCTGAGCTCCTCCAGCAGCAGCTGCTCTTACGCCCTCCGGCAGTTACTGCGGTAACTAGACTTTTGGTGTCCGGTCAGCAGGACTGACTGGACACCGACTTTCCGGTCAAAAACTGGACACCTGGCAACCTTGGCACACCCAGACGTGTGCATGCACACACACACGCACCTTGCAGACACATGCACGCACGTGCACACAAACAGTGCAGTCACGTGTGTACACACACAGACACTCTGCAGACATGCATGCACGTGCACACAAACAGTGCAGTCACGTGTGTACACACATAGACACTGCAGACACATGCATGCACGTGCACACAAACAGTGCAGTCACGTGTGTACACAGACACTCTGTAGACACATGCATGCACACACTCCCACTGTCCTTCACACACACACACACTTACTTTCATTTTGTGTTCCAAGCAACTGTGGAGCTGAGCTTTCTGCTGCCTCAGCCTGTCTAGAGGCTTTTAATGTCAGTTCTCTGCCCCCTGCATCTCATCCTATCCCAGGCACTAGCCCCCCAGGGAGGGGCAGGCCCAGAATTTGGATGCAGCTCAGGAGAGCTCGGTGAGGCCTGGCCGCTGGATCAGCCTCCCTCCCCCTCAGGACAGCACAGAAGTTGGTGGGGGGACAAGACGTGAGGGGGGAGCTAGGGGTTAGGGGTTGGGGCTGAGTTGTCTCTGACAGCCTTGTCCTGCAATGTTACTTCCCCAGAGGCTGCGTGGGGTGTCTGAACTGCAGGGATCTGACTGGAATTTACCCCAGCTGCTGGGGTCTGTGTTCCCAGGGCCAGGGTCCCACTTGTTTCCCAAACACACTGTGAGCTGCTGGGACAGGGTTCCGGGGTGTCTGAAGGCCCCCCCCCACCAATCCATTTCTTCCTCCTGGTTGCCTGGCTGGCACCTCACGCAGGTGTCCAGGAAGGGAAGGGAGCCTGGAGCAGGCCTGTTTGCTAGGGGTGCCAGGTGTTCACTTTTTGACTGGAACTCCAACTCGATAAAGGACCCTGGCGGCTCTGGTCAGCATCGCCGACCGGGCCATTAAAAGTCCGATTGGCGGTGCAGCAGGGGCCTGGGGCTAAGGCAGGCTTCCTGGCTGCCCTGGCTCCGCATGGCTCCCAGAATCAGCTGCCAGGTCCCCCAACCCCAACCCCCTGCCCCAGCCTGGTGAAAGTGAGTGAGGGTGGGGAAGAGCGAGCGATGGAGGGAGCAGGGGCCGGGGCCTCAGAGAAGGGGCAGAGCAGGGGCGTTTGGTTTTGTGTGATTAGGAAGTTGGCAACCTTACTGTCTGCACCAACCCATTGCAGGTCTGGGGAAAGACCCTTCCAGGGACTGCAGGTCAGGCTTTACCCTGGAAGCAGGAGCCAAGGGCTTGTTGTGGGGGGGTGGGGAGTTGGGGGGGTGTCGCTATGGCTGGAAGATGCTGCTTCCCAGCCGTCCAGTGGCCAAATGCCCATTGGCTTCAGAGGGACCAGGAGTTCGCCCTTCATGCCTGGTGATGTGGGATGCAAGTCCCAGCACCCCCCACCCTCTGATGATGTCCTGGCCCCACTGCCAGCGTGGGCCCAAGGCCAACTCCTCCCCCAAAGGGGCGGGGTGCTCGGAAGATGCCAAGTGTTTATTTCTGACTATACTTTGGCACTGTTGCCATGGCTGCCTCGGGGCACTGAGCGGCCACATCAAAGTCCAAACTCCAGCGGGCTGCCTTCTCCCCCCGCCCCCCCAGGGGCACAGTGGGGGAGGGTGGTGCCTGGGGCAGACACATCCTGCAGCAGGGATGGGTCTGGGCTCCCCAGTGCCCTTGGCCCCCAGTTGAAGGCTCAGCCCCAAACCAGGCTGGCCGAACAGATGTGGGGGGCCAGACCAAGGGGGTGCATCTGCTATCTCTTGCCTGCAGACTTGGGGCCCTGGATGGGGTTTAGGGGGGCATCACCATGGGCCTGGGTTCAAAGGCTGCTCTGGGGGCAACCCCACATAGTGGGGGGTGGGGGGTGGGGAGGGGGCCTGTGGCTTTGTTTTAATTGGATTTCCTCTACTCTGTGCTGATTGGCTGTTTGCTCAGCTTCACCCCAGTCCTATATCCCTCTCCTCCCCTTCCCCACAGCTGATCCCCTCCGCAGCACTATCCCACCCCTGGATCTGATCCTTGCCCTCGCTGCTCTGTTCTCATGGGGCAGCACCGCCAGCAGGTGAGGGGCCCGAATCACGTTGCTAAGGGAAGCTGGTGCTCAGTCTCCAGCCAGCGTGAGTCACCCCAGGGCACCCAGATAACAGCATTAATGATTAGTGCAATTGATGTGTCACACAGACCCAGGGTGGTGAAAGACCCCTGCTCCCTGGAGAGCTGCCAACAGGCAGGTGAGCTTAGCTGCCCCCCCCAGCCTCCTCAGCCGCACTTTTTGCAGCTCCCCCACGGGAAGGAGGGGTCCCCCTCAGCAGCACTCTTTGCGGCTCCCCCACAGGGAGGAGGGGTCCCCCTCAGCAGCACTCTTTGCAGCTCCCCCGGGGGCAGGAGGGGTACAGCACCTTGAGGCGGCTGTGAGGCTGCTCCCTCAGCCAGCCACTTGGATATGGAACCAGGGACCTTGGGAGCTAAGAGCATAAGCTGCTGCAACTTGAGCTACAGAGCCAGAGCCAGGGTCTGTCCCTGCCCCCTGTCCCCTCAGGCCGCCTGGTTCCTCCTGACCCTGATGGGGGTCTCCAGCATCTTGGGCAGTGCCCCCCACTGGCTAGGACAAACATTGCCCCAGTGGGTTGGCCTGGAGAGTGTTTCCGGGCCGGAACTGACCGTGTCCCATGCACGACACATTTCAGGTTGGCTGAGCTAGTGTTAGGCAGCAAATAAACCATTTGCCCGAAAAATTTCAGCCAGCTGCTTGTGTGGGGCCTGGCCTGGAATCTGGGATTCTCTCCGCTTCCTCATCGGTCTCGCGCCGCCTCCAGAGCGTTAAAGAAATCTGGTTGCCATGGTACCTTTAAAGCACAAGTTGGCATTTGCCCTCTTGAGCACAATAAACCCACTGGCTGGTGTCCCTGAGCCATCAGACGGGCTGTTAGCCACGCTGTGTGTGGGCGCTGTCTGTTGGGAGAGGCTCCAGGCTTTGAGTTCGGATTCATCCTCGCACAATCCCCGTGGCCCCCCCTCCTCTGGTTTGGGACAGCACCTGGCGCCTGGGACAACAGGCAGCCACCGAGCGAGCCGGGCATCATGTCTCCTCTCCGTGCTCTTCTGTTCTCCCTGCTGTTCATCGCCGTCTCGCAGGCCCAGGACGGTAGGACACCCCCCTCCCTGCCCAAGACCGAGGTGGGGGGTGGGAGAGCATGGGGTGGGCAGCTGGGCAGGAGGGGAGCAGGAGATGGGTCTGAACAGTGCCTGTCCCTGCCTCTCTGGGCCCCAGGCATGGTCTCCCTGGCCTCACCTCTGCGCTGTGTGTGTGTCGGGGGAAGCCTGCGGGGCTGGGGCTGCCGGAGCAAGCAGGGCCATGGGGTGCTGGAGGTGGCCCTGGCAGGGGTCAGTCCCTCGAGATCACGACTGAGGCCCATGAGTAGAGCTGGAGGCTGAAGCCCCTGAGGCAATCACTGAGGCAATCCAGGGAGCCCCCTTGGGCACCAGCTTCCCCTGATCCAGCTGCAGCTCCCCGCTCCAGAACAAGCCTTTCCCTTTGGCCTGGCAGGCGCAGTGCAGGGCACAACAGCGGGCTCCAGGATGCTGCAGCCCTGGCTGGTGGGGCTGACGGCCGTCGTGGTCTTCCTCTTCATCGTCGTCGTGCTGATGATCATCAACAGAGTCTGGCGCTCCAAGAAGCGCAGGTGGGCTCCCTGTCTGGCGGGACATATGCCACATGACCCTCCCCTCGGCCCAATCCTGCATGGTGCAGAGCACCTGCCCCTCTCCTGGGTCCTCTGGCCCCCTCACCTGCTCTCCGCTGTCACTGACTGGGATGGTCTGAGACCACAAGGAGCTGTGACCGGGAGGCAGTGCTGGTTAGACTAGTGTAAGTTGCAGGGGCTGGGAGTCAGGACTCCTGGGTTCTCCAGCCAGCTCTGGGAGGAGAGTGGGATCTAGTGGTTGGAGCAGGGTGGGTGGGCAGTCAGGGGCTCCTCGGCTCCATTCCCAGCTGTGCTAGTGACGTGCCTGGGGCAAATGACTTCACTTGCTGTGTACTGTGGGCAAGTGCCTGTCCTGCTCTGTGCCTCCGTTTCCTCATCTATATAAAGGGCAAACAGAGCTTCTTGGCCAGAGGAGGCTGGGTGAATGGGTGCTTTAGGCAATGTCCACAAAGCACCGTGACACTCTATGCGATCACTAATCATATTTGTAAAACATTTTTGAGGGCTGGGCACAATGCATCAGCTCCCTGTAATCTTGGGAGTGGACCCCATTGCCTGGTGAAGGTCACCCTCCCCTCTCGTGTCTCCAGGGCTGGAATCAGCAGTTTGGTGCTTATCTGGGGCTTGTTCCACGTATTGGGACACACCTGGGCTCTGCGTTCTGTTCGTACTGCTGCCTCAGGGAGCACAGGGCGCCGAGTGCGTACAAAGTACCAAGTCCCTGCTGTGCCAGGCTATTGCAGGCAAAACGGGCAGAGCCACCTGTAGCTAAGGTGACCTAATGTTTTCCATTATCAGCCCCTGTTTTCAGCTGCTCATAACTTTGACAAATTTGACCAGTTTGGGCTGAAATTTTCCGTCTGGGTCTCAGAGTTGGGCTCGATACAGTCCAGCCTTTCTGAGAACAAGGTTGGGGAAATTAGGTAGTTTCGCTAGGGTCCTTCCTGCCCATTCCTTGGAAGAACTCTAGCGCCTCCAAGCTCTGGTGCAGGAATGTAAACATCTGGCAGGGGTATGAGCCGCGGTTCAGGGAGGTGCCTTTTGCTGTGCCCATGAAAACTCATCCGGGCCGAATTTTTGCCATTTGCACACGCTCAGGAGAGCTTGCAGGAAGCTTGCTGCTAAAATCTCTGACCTTTCTAGCTGCACTGAACGTGCTCCAGGCTCACAGAGCCTGAGCTCTGGACAAGTGGCTGCAAGAAGGCGTGCTGGGAGGGAGCCAGCAGGACACTGGATTCTAGTCCTGTCTCTCCCCCAGACTCAGGTCATAATTCTGTGCACATCACAGCTCCTAGTCAGCAAGGATCCCCAGCCCATTTGCCAGAGGCAGGCAAGGAGCAGGCCCTTTGCTGCAAGGGAACCAGGGACAGCTCCAGGCCCCAACATGGCAAGCGCGTGCTTGGGGCGGCATGCCGCGGGGGGCGCTCTGCCGGTTGCTGGGAGGGCGGCAGGCAGGCTGCCTTCAGCGACTTGCCTGCAGAGGGTCTGCTGGTCCTGCGGCTTCGATGGAGCCGCATGACCAGCGGACCCGCTGCAGGCACGCCTGCGGGAAGTCCACCGGAGCCATGGGACCGGTGACCGGCAGAGTGCCCCCCCATGGCATGCTGCCGTGCTTGGGGCAGCGAAATGTCTAGAGCCTCCCCTGGAGGGAACGTCAGGCACAGCCATCTCTGCGTGGGCGCCAGTGTCATCCACGCACCTACTGGCCTTTCCGAGCAACCAGGCTGAATCCAAGCGCTTGGCTATGGCGTCTGCACACACTAGACCATGGGTCCCAACCTTTATGGGCTCAGGCCCCCTCTATAAATGATTATGACTTGTTGTGACCCAGTAAATAACCTGGGGTTGGAGGTCCTGGGTAGTTTCGGTTGGATCTTGGCCCCCCCCGGGGGGGAGTCTTGGGTCCTGCCCATCACTCACCCCACAGTGGAGACTTCTGTAGGTCATGTGCTGTGGGGTTGCCTGCGCTTGGCTCTCCACTCTGGCAGCGCTGGTCACATTTGGCCCCGTCCCCCTGATGCACCAAACTGGTGTGAGTGGAGCTGTGCCCTGGCTCACATGTGCCACTCACTCGGTTTTGGCCTGTCCGGGCTCCTGTCATCATGAGTGACTCTGGGACCCTGGAGTCGCCGTACCTGGAGCAGGGGGGCGAACCCAGCCAGCCCTGTGGGACCGGAGCTGCAGGAGCTGCCAGGCCACCTTCTGAAACATTACTGTGACCCAATTTCGGGTCCCTACCCACGGGCTGAGAACTGATCTAGATGGTATTCCTTTGGAGAGCCAGGAGCAGCTCCCACCATTCCAGCTTCACTTCATTCCTCTTCTGGCTCACAAATACTAGCAGGTGCCCTCAAGTGACTGGTCCAGATGGAGGATAACAACCTACTACTTCAGTAAGCTTCCTTAAATTTAAGTAGCAGAGGATCTGTGCTGTGGATCTAAAGGTCCTGGGTTCCAGCCCTGTTCGTGGCTCTCTGGGGGATGATTATTATGATCACGCATTTCTGCTTTTGTTTAAATTCATCCCCCCGGAGCATTCACACCGGGGTACGGCTGGTCATAAATGAGATTTTCAAGTTGCAAGAAATGGCAAAGTGCCAGATTTGTTTTCATTCCATGTCAGAATAAGAACGGGACCTTTCCAAATTTGTCACCCCAAACCACACACGAGTGGCCCCACCCAGAATAACCAAGTCCCACTGCTGCGGGCACTTCCCTGGGGCGTGAGAATCCCAGCTGCAGGTCCCTGTTCTGCCTAATTTGGAGCAGGGACTTGACCCTAGCTCGCCTCCGTCACAGATAAACACCCCCACCTCACTAAGCTACCGCCACCCTGGGGTGAGGGCTGCTCCCTAGCCAGAAATTCCAACCTGAACCCAAGACACTTTCCCGAGGAAGTTTTGTCAAAACTGAAACGTTTCTGTGAAACGTTTCGGTTTTCATGAGTTGGCCGTTTCTAACACACCCCTCCCCCCGACCCCATTTTGTTGAAAAATACCCAGCAGCTATAATGGCAATACAGCCTTTCCCCACCAGATAATGTGCTGTTTGCCCTACGGGACCCCCGCCTCATTCAGTGCCCAGGACGGACAGTGAAGGAGGCAGGGACCTGGAAGAGGAGAATGGCTCTTTTCCTGTGTGTAAGGCACTGGCCAGAGACCCAGGGGAGCTGGCTGCTGTGTGCTGTTAGCTGGGAGCTGGGTTAAGGTGGCCTGGCCTGGCCAGCTGTAGTGCTGGCGTTTCTTAATTCAAGCACCGATGACGGGAAAACAGAAATACTTTCCTGGGAAAGACGTTGTATTTTTCAGCTGGCTGGATGCCCACTTGTGAAACTGACCCAGCCTGTGGGGTGGAGACGCTGCAGTTCTAGGCACTCACCCCCAGCCAGCTCCCAGCTGTGGGAGGTGGCGAGGCAGAGAGCTCTGAGGGGACGGCTGGGCATCTGGGCTCTTCGCCCTTGGGGGCTTCTGACAGTTTCTCTGGCAGAGTGAAAGTGGACAAGAGCCGTAGGGGGCAGCTGGGCACCGCCCTGTCCATTTTCCCACTGGGAAATCAAAAAAGTTTGGCAAAATGGGCTTGTTCTTGTGGACAATGGTGCAGACAATAGGGGTTTCACCGGCTGCACTTGGGAGCGCTCGACGGGGAAGCAGGATAGGCGCGTTGTGTATCCAGAGCGGGACGAGGGCCCCGCCACACCAGGGAACAGCAGCTACTCTGTACTGAGGCTCCCATTGGGGCTGACTGGGGCTCCTCAGTGCACGTCTGGGGGGCCCCCTGCCACACAATGCCCTCTGACTCCCTGTCCCCCCTGCTCTTTTCACAGGAACGAGGAGAACTCGCTGGGAGAACCTGCCCAATCCAGGTAAAGCGTCTGCCTCTCTGGCTGCAGCCCCAGAGCAGCGGCGTTTTGGGGGTTCTCTGGGGTGCACTGGCTGCAGTGACCCCTGGTGGCAGGGCAGGGGAGGAGGCAACGTGGGCTGGTGGCCAATGGGCCGGTGACCCTGGCTCTGCTGCATGGCCTGGGGTGAGTCCCTGACCCTCCCTGCAGGCGGATCGGCTCAGCCTCCTGCGCCTGGAGATGGAAGGGGAGGTGGGGCAGGGCCCATCGCTGCTGGACTTTGGATCAGTGTAAGAGCTCCTGGCGCCTGCCTCACATGGGGCTCCCAGCCCCAGGCAGCTAACCCTGACCGCTCACTGCTTTGGGAGGTGCAGCTGGCACTGGGGGGTTAGGTGGCCTAGTGGTCGGGTGCTGGCCTGGCAAGCAGATTATAATGCCCGGCTCTGCTACACGCTCCCTCGGGCCAGACAGGCTCTCTGGGCCCCAGGCCTCATCTGTACAAGGGGGTAACAGCCCTGCCCCGCCCCTCAGGGGCTGTGAGGGTGAATATGTTGGTGATTGTGGGGTGCCCAGGGCCTATGGAATGGGGCCAGCTAAGGGCTCTGGCTGGATCCCTCCCAACTGGAGGCCCCCAGGAATATCCTGTCCTGCCAGCAGCCCTGTTGTGCCTATTGGCCCTAAGAAATCAGTTCTGCCCGTGGCTTGTACCCACCTCCCGGGACAGGAGTGGCTGGAACATCTAGAGGCCCCAAGTGAGCTCAGGGCCCCTGTATGCCAGGGACACCCACGCAGAGCTGACACCCCAAGTGAGTTCAGGGCCCCCGTATGCCTGGGACACCCACGCGGAGCCAACACACCAAGTGAGCTCAGGGCCCTGCTACGCCAGGGACACCCACGCGGAGCCGACACCCCAAGTGAGCTCAGGGCCCCGCTACCCCAGGGACACCCACGCCGAGCTGACACCCCAAGTGAGCTCAGGGGCCCCGTATGCCAGGGACACCCACGCGGAGCTGACACCCCAAGTGAGTTCAGGGCCCCCGTATGCCAGGGACACCCACGCGGAGCCAACACCCCAAGTGAGCTCAGGGCCCTGCTACCCTAGCGACACCCATGCGGAGCCAACACCCCAAGTGAGCTCAGGGCTCTGCTACCCCAGGGACACCCACGCGGAGCCAACATCCCAAGTGAGCTCAGGGCCCTGCTACCCCAGGGACACCCATGCCGAGCTAACACCCCAAGTGAGCTCAGGGCCCCCGTATGCCAGGGACACCCACGCGGAGCCAACACCTCAAGTGAGCTCAGGGCCCCTGTATGCCAGGGACACCCACCCAGAGCCAACACCTCAAGTGAGCTCAGGGCCCCTGTATGCCAGGGACACCCACGCCAACACCCCAAGTGAGCTCAGGGCCCCGCTACCCCAGGGACACCCATGCGGAGCCAGCACCCCTCAGGACACTCACAGGCATGACAAAGGAGATGAAGGCGAGGAAGGGAATTGGTGGCAGAGCTGGGAGTAGAGGTCAAGCAGCAGGCAGGACCCCAGCCACTGGGCAGGTCTGGCTCACTACAACAACACCTGTGTGTGCATGCGATCGTGTGTGCGCATATATGTGTGTGTGTGTGCGGTGTGTGTGCAGGTGTGTGCTCTTGCCAGTGTGTGTGCAGGTGTGTGTGCTTGTGTGTGTGTGTGTGTGTGCGCGCGCAGATGCATGTGCTCATGCTTGGTGTGTGTGCTTGTGTATGTATGCGTATGTGCAGGTGTGTGTGCAGGTGTGTGTGCTTGTATGTGTGGGTGTGTGTGCTTGTGCTAGTGTGTGCAAGTGTGTATGCTTGTGTGTGTGTGCACATGCAGATGTGTGTGTGTGACGAACTGGGACTGTTCCTAATGTTTGCTCTGAACACTGTGTTGGTGCCTCAGTGTCCCCTAGGCAGTTCTTAAGTATCTGGCAGAGCAAAGGGCCAGTGCACCTAATGCCTGGCACTCTGTATCCTAGCAACTGATGGCCTGGGCCCCTCCTCTGCAAAGGTGCCAACTGCAGGTGTTGGAGACAAAGGGATCAGGTGACCTCCTGGCCCGGGAAAGGAGCTGAGCAGAGAGGAGGGGCTGGAGGGGTTGGTTAGTCTGGAGCTACCTGGGGATAAGGAGTGAAGTGCAGACCTAGGGGTCTGGCTCACTGCCCCCCAGAATGGACCCGGCCGAGGGGTCTGGTTCGCTGTATCTACAAGCTCTGTTTTAGACCCTGTTCCTGTCATCGAATAAACCTCTGTTTTGCTGGCTGAGAGTCACGTCGGACTGCAAAGTGGGGGTGCAGAACCCTGTGGCTTCCCCAGGACCCCGCCTGGGTGGGCTCGCTGTGGGAAGCCCACGGAGGGGCAGAGGATGCTGAATGCTCCAAGGAGAGACCCAGGAGGTGAAGACGTGTGAGCTTCTTGCCCTGAACAAGTCTGCTCCAAGGGAGAAGAGGCTCCCCAAAGTCCTGACTGGCTTAGTGGGGAGCAGTTCCAGAGCATCGCCCGGGGACTCCGTGACAGTGTGATCATGCTAGTGTGTGCAGGTGTGTGTGTGCTTGTGTGTACACTTGTGTGTGCATGTGCACTTGTGTGTGTGCGTGTGTGCGTGCAGGTGTGTGTGCTCGTGCTAGTGTGTGCAGGTGTGTGTGCGTGTGTGCACGTGCAGGTGTCTGTGTGCAGATGCATGTGCTCATGCTTAGTGTGTGTATGTGTGTGTGCTTGTTCTTGGTGTGTGTGTGTGCGTGTACTCATGCTCATGCATGTGGGTGGGTACATGCAGGTGCTCGTGCATACTCAGTGGCGTGGGTAGAAATGAAAGGTGAGGGCCGCTCACTGTACCTGTCTCAGCTCCTCAGTAGGAACGGTGACAAGCAGGTGCCTTCTCTGAGGGGGGGTTCCCCACACTGCCAGACGCTGCAGCTGGTGGGAACTGGGGCTGCTCAGCTGCATGTCATCCACCCTATACTGCTAATGACTAGTGAGGATCCTCCTGCTGCTCAGGGGTGGAGCTTTATGGAGCAGGAGACTCTGGGTTCCGTTCCCACTGCTGCCTTCAGGGCCCAGATGGCTTTGGCCAGCAGTGCAGTGGCAAATGGGATGCCCTAGGTAGCCACTGGCTTGCTGGGATGGGAGCAGACAGGCAGAGCCCATCGGACAGGAACCAGCCAGCTCCCTGGCTCTGAGGCGGTCGCCCCTTCCCGTTATTGACAATTCCCCTCCCGGAGGCACCTGAATGCCCCACTGGGCAGGGCGCCGCACAACCAGAGACTGGCCTGGCCCTCCTGAGCTCACAGCCTGCCCCACAGCTGTGTTATCGAACCCGTGTTAAAGCCCCAGTGCGGGCAAGGCAAGCTGTGCTTTGAACACGTGGGACCGCGGCCAGGGGAGCCAGCGAGCGGCCATTACCCTGAGGGATCTGAACCCAGGTTCAGCATGCTGTCACGGAGACCCCGGGCGATGCTCTGGAACTGCTCCCCACAAAGCCAGGCAGGACTTTGGGGAGCCTCCTCTCCCTTGGAGCAGACTTGTTCAGGGCAAGAAGCTCACGTCTTCACCTCCTGGGTCTCTCCTTGGAGCATTCAGCATCCTCTGCCCCTCCGTGTGCTTCCCACAGCGAGCCCACCCAGGCGGGGTCCTGGGGAAGCCACAGGGTTCTGCACCCCCACTTTGCAGTCAGACGTGACTCTCAGCCAGCAAAACACAGAGGTTTATTCAGATGACAGGAACAGGGTCTAAAACAGAGCTTGTAGATACAGCGAACCAGACCCCTCGGCCGGGTCCATTCTGGGGGCGGGCAGTGAGCCAGACCCCCAGGTCTGCACTTCACTCCTATCCCCAGGCAGCTCCAGACTAACAACCCCTCCAGCCCCTCCTCTTCTGCTCAGCTCCTTTTCCCGCGGGCCAGGAGGTCACCTGATCCCTTTGTCTTCCAACACCTTCAGCTGGCACCTTTGCAGAGGACCATCTTGTGTTCCTAGAGAACAGTAGTAGCCCCGGCATTATAGTGCTGCCCAGCTGCCTTGCTCGTGCAGCAATCACACACCCTATCCACCACCTAGATACTTAAGAACTGCCTAGGGAGACTGAGGCACCAGACACAGTATTCAGAGCAAACATTAAGAACATGTCCCAGTTCGTCACATCTCTCCCCCTTTTGAGACTTGAACTGAGCAGGGCACTCCAGCCATGACCTGGGGGAAGTTCGAACACCACCAAAGTTCCCGGGATGCCCCAGCACTCTCCCATTCCTGGTGTGAGTTACACCAGGACAGTCCAGTCTCACGCCCCCCTTAGGTTGAGTGTGCTTGATGGCACCACAGGCCACATGGGGAAGGTTTATGCAGCTTGAACCCTTTGCTACCCCATACCCTGGAGTTCAAACTAAGGGATGGAGTCTTCTCCCAGCACTCTGGGCTCGATCGGCCCTCTCTTGGTTAAGAAGCCCCCATCTTGGCCTTGCGCACAGCTCTGGCTTGGGCAGCGCCCCCACCTGTGCCCAGATACGAACCACCTCTGCGTCTCCACCTTACACTTCCAGCTTTACCTCATGTCCCACCTCCTATGAGGCAGCCCAGCCCCCTCTTCCCCCTGGGACACCTGTTCCTCCCAGTCTGGCTAAAGATGCACATGTTATCAGGTGTCTGCCAGGGCCAAGTTCTCCATCCCCCTCTGCTTGAAATCTCCCGAGGCCGGCAATAGGATGGCCATTGGGACACTGTGATGGGTTATAGCTTCCGAATGGTCCCACACTAAACCAGATCATCCTGTTCCTTTGGCGAACAAGCCCCACAGTGAGGCCCCCATGGGCTGTAAAAAGCTGGATCCCATCGGAAAGCCGCATGTTCCTTGACCTCTCTCTCCAGAGATTTGGGCTCTATTCAGATATCTGACTAGGACCACCTGATGGAATTGGCTTCCCACCTCCAGGAAAAGATCACACCGGGGTCTTTCCCTTCTCCTCCAATCCTCCCCTTTTCAGTCCAGGTCCCTCACTTCTCCTCCCATCCAGCAGCTCGAGAGGAAGAAACCCTGTGGATCATGGGGCACCACCAGGCTGCGCTCCCGAGTCTACCCCATCGTCTACTCCCTTGGCGAGCCCATTCCCGGAATGACAGGAATCCTTCTCCCAACAGAGCTCTGTCCCTGCACCTCTCCCAAGGGGGTCTGCAGCGCTGTGACCAGCAAGTTTCCCTCAGCTTCTCCCAAGGAGGATCCTTCCGCGAACTCGGGTCTGGGATTCAGGCGCTGGGCAGGAGTTGGGGAACCCTGCTCCCCCTCTCACGCTGGCGGGCTGGGTCACAGCCCCCCTGCTTAGTCAGGGTAGTCCCTAGCTTAGTAATTCACTTTGCCCAGCAAGCCGTCTGTGGACCAGGAAAACCTGGTTGGGCACTGCCCTGCCACTGCCTGGTGCCCCCCCACTCAGCGGGGGTCTCAGGTCCCCCGGCTCAGCGCTGCCTGGCTGTCGCCATGGGGGCAGGCAGCGAGCTCTCTGCTCTGGTCTCCAGCATCATGAGCCAGCGTGAGCCCTCTCCGTGGCAGGCGAGGGGGGGAGCATCTCTCCTCTCCCCCTCAGCCCAGGGGCGTGGTTACAGGTAGGCAGGTCTCTTCTGAGCCCACGCCCCTCCCCACTGCCAGTCATTTGCATTTTCACTGACCATCATTTCCAGCACAATTGGTTCCCTGGATTTGAATTCCAAACCCTGCGGCAGTTACAGGAGCAGGGCCTGAATGCTCTGTCCCAGAGGGCAGTCTCCCAGACTCCCGCGATATCCGGAGACTTCGCCAGATGCTCACATGGAGCCCGAACGACACGACCGTCCTGTCTTGCACAGGATCCCGGCCATAGGCAGGGCGAGGGCTTCAACCCAGGGACCTTTCACCCAGGTCCCACAGCCCGCTCAGCATCTGCGGCGTGCACACCACAGTTCCCTCATGCCCAGGGCCTCGCCCTGCAGGCGTGTTTCCCCACTTGACCGTGGCAGCCCCCTATTGCTCTCGCACTCACCATCACCAGTCCGTGACGTGCTGCTGCTCTCCTGAAGCTTTTCCTCAGTCTCTGTGCTCTCTCTCACGCGTCCTCACTCTCTTGGCTCTGCTCCCATCCCATTCCGTTCTCGATCCACTGATGGGAAACCCGATCGTGAAGACCCCTCGTCTGGTGGGAACCAGACTCTCAGGAGTGCCTGCTGCCGCTCCAGCTGCTTCCAGATCCTCTTGTGCCCCATCTCGTCATAGGGGAATCTGCTCCTCAGAGCGGTCCTCCTCCTCCAGCTGCACGATAACTGTGCCTTGGTGAGCTTCCCCAGCGTAACCCTGCTTCTTTGTGCACAGGATCAGCAAGTGTGCTTCTTAAGGAGATGGTGATAGGCCATATCACGCGTCCCTAAGTGCTCTGGACTCACAGGCCTATGTAGCTCTTGGCCCCCAATGGTTTCCAGGAAAAACCCGATGTGCCAGCCCCCTTCTCTGTGATCACCACCTCTTTGCCAGGTGAGCTGCAGACTCCTCTGCCCCTGGACTGCTCCTGCAATCCCCGGGAACCCTGCTACTGCCTAAAAATCCTCCTCTCCCAGGTCGAGTGGCAAGCTCCTCCGCCCCTGAGACTGCTCGCTGCATCCTCAGCGGACCCCGTTACTCCAACAGTCCTTCTCGCTCGGTCACACACTCCCAGAGTTAAACTGCCCCTGAAACCGTTCCCTCTCTGAGCCTTCAGCACACCTGGTTCTCATTTATCCCCCTTTGTTTTACTGCTCACCAGTCACTTACTGCAAGCGCAGCGCCATCCACAGGATTGCAGTATCTCCCTCCACTGCCACCAGTTGTCACGGATCCCCAGGCGATGCTCTGGAACTGCTCCCCACAAAGCCAGCAGGACTTGGGGAGCCTCCTCTCCCTTGGAGCAGACTTGTTCAGGGCAAGTAACTCATGATCTTCTATCCTCCTGGGTCTCTCCTGTGAGCATTCAGCATCCTCTGGCCCCTCCGGTGTCTTTCCACAGTGAGCCCACCCAGTGGGGTCCTGGGGAAAGCCACGGGTTCTGCCCACCCACTTTGCAGTCAGACGTGACTCTCAGCCAGCCATAACACAGAGGTTTATCGTGACAGGAACAGGGTCTAAAAACAGAGCTTGTATGGTACAGCGAACCGGTCCCCTCAGCTGGGTCCATTCTGGGGTCACATGAGCAAGACCCCCACGTCTGCACTTCACCCTTGTCCCCAGGCAGCTCCAGACTAACCACCCCTCCCCCCCTCCCCTCTGCCACGTCCATTTCCCGGGCCGAGGAGGTCACTCTGATCCCTTTGTCTCCAACTACCTTCAAGTTGGCAGTCCTTGCAGAGGAGGGCCCAGGCCATCAGTTCTGGGAACAGAGGCCCGGGGCATTTAGGTGCACTGGCCCTTTGCTCTGCAGCAATCACACACCCTTATCCCACCACCTAGATATTAAGAACTGCATAGGGGAGACTGAGGCACCAACACGGTATTCAGAGCAAACATCAAGAATATTCCCAGTTCATCACACATCCCAGGGAGCTGCCCACTCACCCCCACCCCCCGGCCTGAGCCCCACCCTGGGGCCCCACATTTCCTCGCTGTTTCTCCTGTTCAGCAGGACGGTCTCAAACACCTACAACAACCTAGCGCTGGAGGAGGACGGTGAGAAGGAGCAGAACGAGAAGAAGGAGAATAAAATTACCTCCCTGTGAGGAGTCTGCGATCCCGGCGGGGTGGGAGACCACAGAATTGCTGCCACCGCCATCACGGTGCCCCGCTGTGCCGCCCGACACACAAATCAGCTCACTGCTTCCCTATGCCCAACTCTGACCAGCCCCTCCCTGGCCCAGCATGGGAGGCCTCCTCTGTGTGCTGCTGTGCAGGGCCCAGGGGTGCAGCGGGAACAGAGGTCCCCTCACTGCCCTGTGCAGGACAAGCCCCCTCTCCCCTTCCCTGGAGGGGATTCTCCCCAAAGCCCCCTGGCAGCACCGCAGTGGGGTCCAGGCTGGGCCTTGCGCGGGCTGAGCGTGCAGTGCAGGAGCCTGTGGACTGCAGCAGGGAGGGAGCAGAACAATCTCCCTGCGTCTCTGAGCCCGGCTGGGCCACAGGCGCCAGTGCCATGCTTTGCCCCCTGCGCTGCCCAGCTGGGCTGAAAACATTATAGTGCTGATTGGTGCTACCTGCTGGCAGCCAGGAGGGAAAGCGGAGGGTAAATCCCAGCTAGAGAAACGAGGGGAGGTACAGGAGGCGAGCGGTTTATGGCCCGTTGGCCGGGCCCCACGTGTTCTGAGGCTGCAGACTTCCCCCTTCCCTCCCAATGCTGCAGAATTGGGCTCCAGAATCTGCACTTGCATTTATACGAATAACAATGGTAATAAAGGTTTTTGGCCCTTGTGATTGTGAAGAAAGGCCTAAGAGCAGGATGTAGTGTGTGTGACCAATGCAGAGACATCTGCCTGAGTGTGCAGAGAGCCTGAGCCCTTTGCGCCACAGGCTGCACTTAGGGCGACCAGACAGCAAATGTGGGAAATTGGGACACGTTTTTTCTCGTGGGGGAGGGTACAGTTGTGTATATAAGACAAAGCCCCTAATGTCGGGACGTCTGGTCACCCTAGATGCACTGGCCCATGCAGCTCGAGGGGGTTGTGTTGAAGCTGATCACTGGGACATAGCATAAAATAAAGTGAATTTCTAAGCTGAATGAAGAGCTGGGGGCTGGAATGTGGGTCAGATCCAGGAAATCCTGCCCCCCTCCCCCCCACCAGGCTCTTCCTCCTGCCAGGGCCCGTGCAACACACTGCAGGGTCCACAGTCCTGCCCGTTCGACCAGCCAGTTGGGCCCAGGCAGCGTCCTACAAGCTCAGCCATCAGAAAGTGACTCCCCCTTGTGAGTGGGTCAGCTCAGCCCTGCCTACTTGTGGGGGTCCAGGAGAGGCTGGGTCCACGCATGTGGCTCACACAGACCTTGCATGGACAGCTGTGCTACAGGGACCCAGCTTGCAACCTCTGCTGTCCCCACTCCCAGGCTGAGCCCCTCTGGGCTTGTACAACAAGCACCTCCTTAGAGCAGGCCCTGGGCCCCCTTTGCCTGCACAGCGGAGACCCTGGAAGCCTAATGAGGCAGCACTGAGGGCCGTTCCCTGCACTGCCCCCAGGGGCTCCCCAGGCCAACACGGCATCGGCCCCAGCACACGGGCCTGGGGATGCATGGACAAGGCCCGCTTTGCCCGCTGCCGGCAGCCACCTGGGGACCCTGCCCGCCCTAGTCATGGTCCCTCCCCATCCTTTTCCTGGCAGAGCAAGCGGGCTGAGCAGGGAGCCAGCACTGTGTTTAAAAAACACGGGACAGCCCTCAAGTGGCCCCCTGGGGGCAAGTCCCTTCCACCCACCCCTGCTGCCTAGGGGTGCTCTGCCTCCAGCTCGGGGCGCTGCAGAGACCACGGGGCCACAGGTGCTGCGACTCCTGGTCAGGATCTGCCTGCGTGCCAGGAGCTGAGCTGGAGGCTGCAGCGGCTGGTCTTTGCCTGCTGCGGGGCTGGGCAGTCTGGTGGGGACATTGGCAGAGACTGTGAGTGGGGAGGCTGCATCCTGGGAGCACTGACCCCCTGCCAGACAGACCCCCCCCGCCCTGGCCCCAGAGCACATAGCCCCAAGGCACATGGCTCCATCCACGCGCCCTGCCAGACAGAGCCCCCCTGCCCCAGCCCCAGGGCACACCCATGAGCCCTGCCAGACACAGCCCCCCACTGCCCCAGCCCCAGGGCACACCCATGAGCCCTGCCAGACAGAGGCCCTCTGCCCCGCCCCAGGACACCGCCCCACCCGACCCGCGCTGCCAGACAGGACCCTCTGCCAGCCCCAGGGCACAGCAGCCCCAGCCACGTGCCTCCAGACATGGCGCCCCACCCGCCCAGCGCCCAGGGCAACCACGCGGCCCACCCACACCGGCCTCCAGACAGACCCGCTCCCCATAGCCCCATGCTCCACCAGCCACAAGCCACTTTAGCCCTCCAGACAGGCGAGGCCCCCCACCCGCGCCCAGCCCCAGGGCCAGCCCACCCATGACGCCCGTCCAGACAGCAAGCCCCCCACTGCCGCCCAGGCCCAGGCACCACCCATGAGCCTGCCAGACACAGACCCCCCACTGCCCCGTTCCCAGGCCACCGCGGCCCCCACCCCCCTTGCCAGCCAGAGCCCCCCCCGACCCCCAGCGCCAGGCAGCGGCCGCCACCCCGTGCCCTTCCAGACAGACCCCCACCCGCCCCGCCCAGCACACGCCCCCCACGGTGCCTGCCCAGATCAGAGCTCCCCCACCCACCCCCCGCCCTGGCCCCAGGACACACAATTCTATCCATGCGCCCTCCCAGACAGAGCCTCCCCGGCCCCAGTCCCAGGACACATGGCTCTATCCACGTGCTCTGCCAGACAGAGCCCCCCCCCACCCCCCGGCCGCCCCAGCTCTTCAGGATCCAGGTCTGGACTGAGGGCACCAGCGGTGCTAGGAAATGCTGCCCACGCTCTGCCCACACCTCTGACTCAAGGACACTTGGGCTTCCCTGGGAACGTTCCCAGGCTCCGTTGCTGGCAGAATGTGCAGGGCTGGGACAGCCCTGGGAGGCTGCGTGGGCCCTCGCGCCCTCCCCATCTCGGTGCCATCTCCACCCATGTGCCTGCCCCTTTAAACCCAGGCTCCCCGATCGCCCAGCCCCATGCGCACTGAGCGCCCTGGCAGTGGGCGTGGGGGACCCACCCCAGCCGCTGCATGTGACTCTGATCTGGGTGTGTTTTTGCAGCTAGCGGGGGGTGGGGGCCCCTCTGCTGCCTGTGGGGGCTCCTAGGTTGGCTGGGAGGCTGGCGACTGGTGGGGAGGCAAGGCTGGCTTTGCATGCTGGGGGCAGTTGGCTCCAGAGCCATTTTCCCTGCCCCCCCAGGCTCAACTATTCTCCTGCACTGCTCTAATTGCCCGGGCCAGGCTGGTCCCTGGGGGCAGCTGCCTTGACTGCCTGGTAGTCACCATGGGGTAGCAGAGTCCCTGCCCCGCTGCTAGCTGGCAGGTTATTAGCACTGAGTGTCATGGCAGAGACCCAGGGGGCCCCCTGAGATCTGGGACCCACTGCCCTGGTGCTGCTCAGACCCCATGTGAGTGGCAGGCCCCGACCTAAAGAAACCAGATGGACACAGAGTGGAAGGGGAAACTGAGTCATTGGGTGGGTGGGGACTTGGCCAAGGCCACCCAGCAGGACAGTGGCAGGGCAGGGGTTAGTCTCCAGGTGTCCTGAGCCCCTGTGCAGAGGCCCCAGGCCGTGTGGGGCTGTTGCTGGGTGAGGGGCGCTGGGCGGGGGGCAGGGGGTGGCTTTCAGGAGTGTGACTGTTCTGTGAGCTGAGTCCGTGGGCCTGTCCTGCACGTCACCCACTGCACCGACAGGGGAATGACTGTGGGGGGCCTGGCCGGTCCCACCCCGGGCCTTGGCCTTGGGCAGCCCCAGCACTGCTGCCCTCCAAGCATTAGGGCTGGGGAGCCAGGTGCTGGGGTTGGTGGCTCTGGGACCACCGGGAGACGGGGGCAGTGGGGAGAGTGGGGGGTATTGGGAGCATATGAGGGATTGGCAGCTGCTGAGTCCACCCAGCCCCTGAGGAGCCCTGGTCTGGCCCCAGCCCCCACCCCCTGTGCTTGGGGCCAGAGCGGGGTGGGGCTCCCTCACCTGGCAGCGCAGGCTCTGGCCCCTCGAGGAAGAGACTCTGCAGGGACAAGGTGAAGGAGCCTATGGGGGGGGCGGGGGGGGCAGGCTGGTTCCTGCAGCTGGAAGGCACCAGCGTCACCCCCCCACCTTTTGCTGAGTGCGGCCAGGGCAGGGCCCTTCTGGCTGGAGGCAGGGTGGGTCTCAGTGAGGAGGATCCCACTGGGATTGGGGGTGGGGGATGTCAATGTCCCAGGAGCTGGTGGGTCCCAAAGGATGAGAATCCTCATTGTACCCCCCTCCCCCCGCGGTCAGCACAGAATCCCCATCACCCCCTGTCCTGGCCTTTAGCTGGGGAGCGGGGGGCAGGGGGGACAGCCTGAGCCAGGAGTGCAGGAGAGTCACTAGGTTACTGCACACACTGCTGTGCACACTCACCCCCTCACCCACACACTGCTGTGCACACTCACCCCATGCACTGCTGTGCACACTCACTCCTCACTATAAGGCACACACCCCCACACACCACTGTGCACACTCGCCCCTCACCCCCATGCACTGCTGTGCACACTCACCCCCATGCACTGCTGTGCACACTCACTCCTCACTACTGTGCACACTCACCCCCACACTGCTGTGCACACTCACCCCCGTGCACTGCTGTGCACACTCACTCCTCACCCCCTGTCACGGAGTCTGGGGGAGTCCGGCCCTGCACCCCTCTTCCTGGACCCCACAGTGACTTTTAGCCAGCCAGTAAAACAGAAGATTTATTGGACAACAGGAACACAGGTTACAGCAGAGCTTGCAGGCACAGTCAGGACCCCTCCATCAAGTCCTTCTGGGAATTCAGGGTGCTTGGATCCCAGCTGGGATACCCTGAATTCCGCCCTCACAGCCCCAAACCCAAACTGACCTGCCCCTCCTCCCGCCGGCTGGGTCCTTTGTCCCACTCCCTGGGCACAGGTGCTGACCCCCCTCCCCGCTGCCTGGCTCAGGTTACAGGCTTAAAGATCCTGTCCCTCACCTAAAGACATCCCCTGCTCTCCCATCCCCCACACAGACAGCCCCTACTCCATCACACCCCCACACTGCTGTGCACACTCACCCCTCACCCACTCACCCCAGACACACTCACTGTTGTGCACATTAACCCCTCGAGCTCCTCATACAAGGGTTCCAAGCCAGGCGTCTAGGCCATCGCCGCACAACCCAGCAGGAAGGGCTTTGCAGTCGGCTGGCGGTGTGTGATCTATTAACCATCTATAGCTCCTCTCGGCTTAATAAAGCTGCAGTTAGTTCACTAAGGCTTGGCTGACAGGGTGATATTTGGGTAAGAGCTGGGGGGAAGTGTCTGACCCTTTGCCGTGAGTAGAACCTCACATATGGTTAGGGCCCTACCAGATTTATGGCCATGAAAAACTTGTCCTGGACCGTGAAATCTGGCCTCCTCCATGAAATCTGGCCATTGTGTGCATTTGTTTTGGGGTGGGGGGGGGCACGGGGTTGACACCCATACTCTGTACTGCTGGTGGCGGCGCTGCCCTCAGAGCTGGGTGTCCGGCCAGCAGCTGCCGCTCTCCAGCCACCCAGCCGTGACGGGAGCGCAGAAGTAAAGGTGGCAATACCACGCCCATCCCCCGCACAATAGCCTTGACACCGCTTTTTGGGTTGGGACCCCCCCCCAATTTGAGACCCGCTGATTTACAAGCTTTACATGTTTATAATTTTAATGCATATTCATGATTTGTGACACCACTGGGGCATTTCAGGTTAAATATCAGAAACTGGGAAATTCAAGATTTTTAAAACGCTGCGACCGTGGAACTTACCAGAATGGCCCATGAATTGGGCAGGGCCCATACAGGGTGAATTGGGTTGTCAGTTATCTCGCACCGTGTTAGACCTATCTGGATGGCAGGCACAGGCTGGAAGGCCTGAGGAGGACGGTGTTTGGCTGCTGGTTAACCAGGATGGTGCTACAGACACTCTTTGCTACTGGCTCGGTGAAGCTAATTATAGCAGCAAGCGCCAGCTCTGGGGAGTGGCTGCTCCATTTCTTGCAGTCGGCCCTGAGTGTGGCCTGGCGCATCCCAGGCACCCGGTCACAATGATCAATAACAGCACAGAGCAGACCTGACCTACGTTCGCCATGGGTGTTTCTCGCTGCTTTTTGCGAGCTCAGCAACTCCGAGCTTGTCGTACAGAGATAAAGAAACATGGGATGGCCCCCCTCTCTCTCTCTCTCTCTCTCTCACACACACACATACACACACACATACACGTGTAACTTACATTTTTTTGGGTGGCTGGACTCCAAGTGCCTCCCGTGAGCCCAGGACTCCAGGATCTGGAGCTTTGAGCCAAAGGCTGAGTACCACGGGCCTGGTGACCAACTTGTGCTAAATTATGTGTGAGTGGGGGCAGGAATAGCAGGATGAGCGGGGCAGCAATGGGGAAGGGAACGACTGGTCAGGACTAAGCATCACTAAGATTGCTGTTGTGGTGATGACCCAAGGGCAGGCTGTGTGTGTGTGTGTGTGTGTGTGTGTGTGTGTGTGTGTGTGTGCGCGGCACCGGGGGCCTGGCTGCCATGTCCACAGAGCTATTTTCATTACTGATCTGGATGATGGGATGGATTGCACCCTCAGCAAGTCCGCAGATGACACTAAGCTGGGGGGAGAGGTAGATACACTGGAGGGTAGGGGGTAGGGTCCAGAGTGATCTAGACAAATTGGAGGATTGGGCCAAAAGAAATTGGACGAGATTCAACAAGGACAAGTGCACAGTCCTGCACTTAGGACGGAAGAATCCCATTCACTGCTACAGGCTGGCGACCGAGTGGCTAAGCAGCAGTTCTGCAGAAGAGGACCTGGGGATTACAGTGAATGAGAAGCTGGATATGAGTTGACAGTGTGCCCTTGTTACCAAGAAGGCTAATGGCATATTGGGCTGTATTAGTAGGAGCATTGCCAGCAGATCGAGGGACGTGATCTTCCCCTCAGTCCAGCTCCAGCCCCAGCACACCAAGCCACGCTTGGCGCACGCTCGTGGGGCGCTCTCCGTTGCCGAGGGCTGCCAGCGAGCTGCCGGTGACTCCCGCAGCATGCCTGCAGAGGGTCCGTCTGGCCCGCAACCTCTGTGGAGCATCCCGCAGCACACCTGTGACCACTGGAGCCGCTGAAACTGCGACGGCCAGAGGCGCTTCCCCCAGCGCCGTGATGCCGTGCTTGGGGCGGCAAAATGGCTAGAGCCGCCCTGATTGCCCTCTATTAGCACGGTGAACACATATCTGGAGTTTGTGTCCAGTTTTGCCCAACCGCAGAAAGATTGTGGACAAATTGGAGAGAGATCCCAGCGCGCAGGGCAACAAAACTGATCAAGGCCTAGCACCATGACTTACAAGGAGAGAGAGGCTGAGGGAACTGGGATTAGTTTACGTCTGCAGAAAGAGAAAAAAGTAGAGTGGGGGGATTCTCGATAGCAGCCTTGCAGCTACTGTAAGGGGGGCGTCCAAACAGAGGATGCGAGCTCGGCTGTTCTCGAGTGGTTGCAGATGACAGAACAAGGAGCAATGGTCTCAAGTTGCAGTGGGGGAGGTCTAGGTTGGATAGTAGGAAACACTATTTCACTAGGAGGGTGGTGTAGCCCTGGAATGGGTTCCCTAGGGAGGTGGTGGAATCTCCTTCCTTAGAGGTTTTTAAGGTCAGGCTTGGCAAAGTCCTGGCTGGGATGATTTAGTTGGGGTTGGTCCTGCTTTGAGCAGGGGGTTGGACTAGATACCTCCTGAGGTCTCTTCCAACCCTAATATTCTCTGATTCTGTGATTCTATTTTTAGCTGTACCAGCTGGATTAGAGCTTGCGTGGGCAGGTCTGCCCGAGCTGCCTGCCATGTAGCCGTGCCGTGGGGTAACAGGGGGCTGCGGTTCGGGAGTGAGGAGCATTGGCAGAGCTGCAGGGTGGAAGGGGGTGGGTTTGGATGTGGGTGTGTGCGAGGGCTGGTTTATACTGCAGCTGCCTGCACTGCACTGTGTCCGGCTGGCCCCAGCTCCTCACACATGTTCCAGCCCCTGAGTGCAGAGACAGGAGCCCCCAGGGCTTCCCAGCCCCTTGCGCTGCTCGCCCCATGCTGGGGGCTGGGACAGGCCTGCTCAGCCAGTGCCCCACTCCCGCCCTCAGAGCCTCAGAGAGGGAGGCTGGGGCTGGGAGAACTGAGGCCCCTGTCCATCATTAGCCCAATGGCCGAGACGCAGGCGACAGGTCCTGGGTTGTCACATGGTTCCGGGCTGTGCAAGAAACTGGAGATGCTGCGGGAAGGGACTGGGGCTAAGGGGCTACCCCACTGGCCTGCACAAAAGGAGCAAAATTGGGGTGTCTGAGATTGGGCCTGATGGGGGCCAAACCCCAAGGAGAGGCTGGTTAATTCCACGCCTTGCCTGGCTGGGGCGGAGGGATTTACCATCATGGCTGTGGTGGAAGGTTTGTGGCTGTGACACCAGACGCTGGTTCTCCAGCAGGGGCCTGGCCTGTCATCGCTGCCCCAGTGCAGACACTGGCAGGAGACACGTGTGATCCCGCTCTGCCTTCCTTTCCCTCCCATGCCCACCTTCCTCCTCTCGCTTGGCTTTGCCCCTGCTCCTGACACCGGCACAGCCCGGGGAGGCCCACGGAGAGGGTCCTGGCCAGCCTGGACTGCAGAGCTGAGCCAGGGTCCGGAGCAAGAGCTGCCGTGGCCGAGCTGGCAGGCCAGAGCTTCCGTCTGTGCCTGACCAGCCGCCCAAGAACCTGGCCGAAAGCCACAGACCCCGGCTTCACTCTCCCTTGTCTTCTCCCGCTTCCAGCTGCTTTGCCGCAAGCAGAATGTGATGCTCCTTCAGAACCAGCCCTTCCTCTGCACCAGGACGGACTGACCAAGAGACCGGGTCTGGATTCGGTTGTGGTAACCTCCCCACAGCCCAGTGTTAATGCTCGGGCCCCCGTTTCGGTTCTCTGCTTTTTGGGGGTTTCAGGCAATACCCTGCTAGGCTTTGTGGCAGTGTCTCTGCCTCGGTGCTGTGCTCTGGCTACCAACCCCGGGCCTTGCTGAGCACCGGTTAATGCTGGACGGCACATGGGGCGTGGGAACATCTCGGACTCTTTGGACCCCTTTATTGCAACTAATTAACGCAGCCGGGCCGAGGCAGCAGGGCAGTGCTGTGTCGCCAGGGACCCTAACTGGCTGGATCAGAGCAGGTTCAGGTGCTCGCTGGCTGCAGCTGACAGATGTGCAGGGCTCACAGGGTGAAGCCAGGACCACAACCCTGCCTGGACCAACATCTGCAGGGAGCAGCTGGGGTCTCATGCCATCACTCCCCCACAGCCCCATTGGCCTGGTCCCTGCAGTGCTGGCAGAACCCCCAGGCTGGGCCGTACCAGCCTGTCACCAAAGTGGGGCACTGGGGAGTGTCTGGGCGGCAGGGTATCTTGCTCATCTCGCCTGGCCTCACTGCTGCACGTGCACCCTGCAGGGCTGTGGCCATGGCATGGGGGAACCTCAGGCACCTGCTCACCATGCGGTCAGCATGGGGATCGCCTGGGGGCCATGACCTCCCAACCTATGTTTGAGCGCAGGGTGAGAAATAATCCTCTTTAAGAGGATCTCTGGCCAGCAGGGGACCCTTGTGCTGTGGGGTCTACGCACCCCAAATTCAGCCCAGAGGAGCAACTCATCGTGTCTGCGGCTGCCTGGCTCACACTGCAGGGGATCTTCCCGGGTTATTTACTAATCTGGTTTAAAGCTAAACAATCCGATCTTGGCTCCATACCCTGAGACCTGGTCAGTTGATTTCCTGGCCTGTGTGGAGGCTGGGGGGTTTCATGATGAGCTCTGGAGATGGGGTCCCCAGTGGGGAGCTGGGGGCTGTTCCTGCCCCCCAGCATTGCAGAGGCAGCAGTGTCACCAACTGAGACCAGCCCAGGCTGAAAAGACCGGAGTTACATCGCAGTGAGAACAGAAGGCAGGACACCTGGGTTCCTAGATGTGCTGCTGACTCATGTCAAATCACATCCCCTGGCACCCTGGTTCCAGAAAGCAGAGAAGCACAATGCTTAAAGCCCCACTGGTGTCCATGGGACTTAAACACACACCTCTGTGCATTCCCAAATCGAGACCTTTGTGCCTCAGTTTCCCAAATGGCAAACGGGAGTGATTATTTGACAAGAGGCAAAAATGCAAAACCCTCCACGACTGAGGATGCTCTGGCCAGGAGCAGGGTCCATCTCAGGGTCCCCACCATACTGATGAAGAAACTGAGGCCCAGAGTGTGGTCATCAATCCTTCTCACGCTAGTCTGAAAAGTGCTGTTCTCAATGGGATAATGCACAGGAACTAGGGAGTGGGACCCCCGGGGTGTCTCTGTGTGTCCCTGGCTAAAGCCACTGCCCCCGCTTGTGCCTCAGTTTCTCCAGCTACTAACCAAGGCTCACGCCATCAACCCACATCCCAGGGCTGGCAGGCTCCGGCCCGGCGGCCGGAATGAGACCCAGACACGGTGTAGAGTTGAAGCATAGCTTGTTTAATTTTTATACATTTTTTCTTATTTTTTTCCTTTCTTTCTGTTTTTTTTAAACTTTTTTTGTTTTGTTTTTGTTTAGTTTTTTTTTTTTTTGCATAGGGGGGAAAAAACCCATAGTCGCTTTCAGTAAGTCGTACGTAGGCAGGAGCATCTGCTAAACAATAATGACTGCATACAATGTTATAATCAAATATTGTGAGGCACCAGGGAAGCAACCAGCCGTGGGGGTGGGGCAGGGAATGGGGAGGGGCTCTACATGCAGGGGAGAGAGCCGGGGGGCCGACGGGTGGGGGGGTTGATTCGAGAGCTTTGCCAACAAGGCATTGGCTAAAGCTGCCCATGAGATCTACGCCCTGCGGCTTGGCCTTCCCTGGTGCCGTGGTATGTGTGTAATGTGGAGCCGCAAGCAAGAAGCAAGAAACAGAGTAACTATGAGTGTAATGTCCATCCCGTAGCAACGGAAAGGAAGGAACAACAGAGCTTCCGAAGGAAATCAAAACCAAAGAAAAAAAAACGAACGTTCCCCTCGGTCCTAGCGTATCTCCGAGAAATATCTTCTCCCTGGCGCTAGCCTCGCCGGCCTCGGCCTGGAGAAAGCCCAGTGGGAAAGGACGTGCCGCCCCCACCCCAGGAAACCCTGCCATGCACGGCCAGCGGCGGGGGGGTGCTAATCAGTTCTGGAGCCGGCTCGATGGCTTGGGATGGCGGCGTTTCGAGCCTGGCAACCTGTGGCAGGATTCGAACGCCGGCCAAGCCGTGCCTTGGGGACCTGAGCCAAGGCCTAGCTGTGGCCGTGGGTAGCTTCCCATTGGCTCCAGGAGGTGCTGGCTCAGATGCCAGGGGAAAGAAACCCCAGAATGTACCTGCCCCGCCACAATTTTCTCACTAAGGAAGCCCTGGATTTTTTTCCGGACAAAGTTCTTGAGGCTTCATGAAACAAAAAACCTTCGTCCCCTCTGCTAATGATCCGGCGGGGTGGGCGTAGCTAAAACACTGACCCCGCTCACCGCCTTGCCCCATCCCGACAGCATGGCAAAGGACGAAGCTGGGCTTTCCCTCGGACAGAGGCAGTGCTGAGTAGGAACCATCCAAGATGGTTGTATAAGCAATCCCCCCTCCCTCCGGCTGCCCGCCCGCCAAAATCCTGGGCAGGGCAGGGCAAAAAAAAAAGAGAAAAGACAAGAGAAGAGAAGGAAGCCGGCAGTAAGGAAGAGGCACTGCTTTGTCACAATTTTTGGTATTGGTGTATTTCAGATTCCTGCTGGCTGCTTCTCCTTCTCCTTCTCCTTCTTTTTTTTTTTTGGTTGTTGTGTGTGAAACTGGCTGTTGTCGTTGTTAGTAACGAGAAGAGGCGGGGCCCTGGGGCATGCAGGACCACCAGAGCCAATCGGCCCAGTTCTGAAGGAGTCGAGGGTTGACACACGGGGATGGGGGAAGGATCTTGTGATAACTTGGATGTTCCTGAGAGGAATTCCAGTCTTGTTAATCTACAAAGGTCTGGATTGGCCCAGTGAAGGGGACTTTAGTAAGTTCTCCTCCTACCCTGGGAGCCATCTCAGGGCAGGAGGGTTGGGGGAGAGACTAGGGGCGACGTCCCTCGCTGGGGTCCTTCGGCACAGCTCCCGTGCGGCCTCAATGGAGCCACAGGGATTTCCCGCCTGCGCTTGCACAGTTAGGCACATGCTTAGCTCAATGCACTCGGGGAGCTCAGTCACTTCAGTGAGCCCCCCCCGGCCCCGCTTCAACACAGCGCTGTCTGGAACATGGCCGGACTCCAGCTTGGGCTGCACTAGTTAGCTGTACAGGGGCGTCAGACTCCTCTGCAGCAGGATTGGGGCCTTTTGTCCGCTGAGGATCTGCCCCCCAGGCCCCAATACTTCAGCTAAATATGGGAGGAAGTGGCAGCCAAGCCCCGAGATCCACGTGCAAGCTGAAGAGACAACGCGTCACGATTTCCAACTCACATTACAACAAAACAAATGATACCCTCGTTTGTGATATAAGGGACCTTGCCTGCTCGGGAGCCCTGGGGCTGTGACGAAGGATCGTCTGCTCTTAGGGTCTATGCTCAGCACCCAGCCTCCTTCCCTACATGAAACAAACGACATTAAAACCGGAACAGCTGGACTATCATCTTCTCCAGAGAGGAGCAGGCGGGGTAGCTGTAGATACATTTGACCTTGTGCCGGGTCCCCAAGGCTCTGAGATCCAGCCCCTGTAGCACCATAGAGAGAGATATGTACATGGTTTTCTATTTATAGATCACGAGAACTTTTTGTGTTAGTTTTTTTAAAGTTGACAACAATAACAATGAAAAAAATCAAGAACCCTCTAGAGAAACTGTAGTGCATGAACGAACTCAGCAAGCACTGTGCCTTGCCCGGCTGTGCATGGAGGGCACCAGCGGATGGGGGCTGTCTCTGCTTGGTGAGGGTTGAGGGTATGGCTCAGAGGCTGGAGGGAAGCCGATCTCCCCGGCCTAGGGTGTGACTTGGGATTGTCGCTCAGTGGAAGTTGGGGATTGGGACAGTTCAGAACCGCGGGAGGAAGTCTGGACTGGGTCCATCGCAATCCCTGTCCGCCCTCCATGCCAGCGAAGGCTGCACAGGCTGCTCCCCAACCTGATTGTCTAGAGACTCTAGAAGAGCTAAAAGTTCCAGGCGTTTGTGTGGAGAAACAAGCCCCTTAGCTTGATGCCGATGGGATGTTTTCCTCTCCAGCCACCGCCTGTGCCCCTCCTCCCCCACGGGCCTGTCCTGCCAGTGCCTGGCAGCACCCCAAGATCCTTGCCTTGCCAAGATATTTCCAGAGATCGTTGTGAACGGCTATGTGTCTATTTCAACGGCTGAACTATGTGATTGTATCGATACAGCAGAGAAAGAAAAAAAATGAAACAACCAAACCCAACTTCCCATGCTAAGTGTCTACCGCGCGCAGTGATCTCTGCCCCCCAGCTCAGGCTGCTGCCTTGTTTGGAGTTAAAAAGTCACAGAGAAAAAAAAAAATAACAAACCCCAAACCAAACCAAACGAACCCTTCAAGGGTACAAAAGACAATGGAGATGGAGACTGTGATGGAATTTGCATATTCCCTTCAGACAAGGGGGTGGAGGCCAGGGGGCCGAATTCTCCCCTGGCGCACACCAGGGTAAATGAGGAGGTCGGTGGCGTTACACGCAGTGAGTGCAGGATTGCCCTGCTGGTCTCCAGCAAGGAGCCCCAGCTTCAGACGCAAACAGCCCCCAGAACCTGAACCGAAAATCTGGCTCCAACCAGGCCTGGGGATCTGGGTCTGAACTCTTGTGCCTGGTCTCTGGGCTGTCTGATCACACGGAGCTCTCCGGTTGCGTCTAGTCCATCCTGATCCCTTCTGCCTCGGTCTCCCCCTTGCTGGGCCCCTCCCCTGGCCCCTGGGCTGGGGTAACTAAGAAACGGCAAAGAAAAGTGTGGTGAGTGGAACAGTGCAAATTTTCCCAGGGGAGGAGGAGGGGGTGGTGTGTGCTTTCCTTTCACTGGTGGATGAGAAAGAACCCAATCAATTAGCCAGCCTGGTGCGGCCGTGCTGCTCAGCGCCCGTCTGGATTGGTTGGAACGTTTGGTAAGGTGCAATTTCTTCGTGGGGGAATTTTTTGTGGCTGTCTTTGAAACAAGCCGATAAAAACGACGTGCTACAGCTGGACAGCTCTGGGGTTGGGGTTGGTGGCCCTGAACCGGCCCAAAGATCTCGCCGGCCCAACAGCTGCCATCTGCAGAGCTGCCAGAATCTGCAGGCTGCAAATGGAAAAACTGAAGCCGATTTTTAGCCGGCAGAGAGCTGGTGTATTGCAGGTGGGCCAGAAAGCACGAGCGGTGCTGTGCACTCCCGCCATAGAGGGAGGCTGCTGTGTGCACCAAGCTTTCTCTGCCAGACTCCGTTTAGGGCTCAGCTTTATGAGCCATGCATAGGCCAAACCGCAGCTCAGCTCAGTGGGCGTTGTGCCTGCATGAGCAACTGGGCGTGATTGGAGGGTGACTCAGGCTGAGAGTCACCTGGTTAGGAGACACGTTCTCCTCTCCTATGCCTCATCCACCAAGAAAGCGTCCAGCACCCCCTGCCTCCACCCCTTCTTTTCCATGGTATGAACACAAAGCCAGTCGCTGTGTCAGGAGCTCTTGCACTAAGGGGGTTGGATTGTTGTGGGGGTTACTGCCCAGCCCGGTGCCCACAGAGGTGGTCGCAGCGGGCGTGCGGCCTGCAAACTTGGTCACTTGTCGGTTATGTTGCGGGTGATTTTTTTTGTGTGGTTTTTTTTTATCTGCTTTTCTTTTCTTTTTTGATTTTTTTTGTCTTTTTAAAATAAACGACAGCTACCCGCATTGCATTGTCCTTGCAGAAAACAATACTGCACATTGCATAAAAAGATCCCCACAAGGACTTTCCACGCATGCGTCCCATGCTTCAGATCCCTCGCTCTCCGGCCCGCGGCACGGAGAATGCAGCAATAAAAAAAAGACAAACCCATGAAAAGCTTTCTACGATTCTAGTCTTCCACTGTCCCAGTCGTTCTCCCAGCCCACCCCATCATCGAGCACGTTTGACACAAAAACCTTCCTCCTCAAACAAAGCCACATTTCGCTTCCGGGTCCGTTGGCTCTGGCTGATTGTTCACGTCGTGTGTGTGTGTGTGTGGAACCGGCAGATGGTGTGAGCAAGGGGCAGCAAAGCCTCCATCTTTCCACGGCATCTCTGGCTCGGAAGGGACGCCCATATTGCAGCGGCAGGGCAGTAGCGGCCTGCTGGCGCAGGAGATCATTCTCCTGGGATGAGATTCACCCCTGTGCAGAGGGCCAGCACACGGTGACTCAAGTTCCCCAACGCTTATGTCCCACTTAAGGGCTGATGTGGCACCTAAGTGGGCTGTAGGGCTGGTGCAAGACCTTAGCCCAGAGGGTTTTTAAAGCAGCGAGTCTTGCAGACGGCTCCGTCCACCTGTCCCCTCCTGTCCCTGATCTCACTTGCACTGGTGTAAAGCAGGCGTAACACAGCTGGAGAACCCGAGCAGTCAGTGAGACCCTCTGAGAACAGCAGAAATGGGCCTGGAGCTGTCATGTCCAGCTGGAGGGAGGGCGCTTCCGGCATCTCCCAGCATTGCCAGTGCTCTCCTTGTTTTCCTTTGCTCCCCCAGCTCCCGGAGGCAGAGGACTAGGGAGAGCCTCAGCTTGCCTTACAAATCAAAAGGAATGGCAATGCTGTGTGTGTCGGGTGTGTGTGTGTGTGTGCTGGTGTGTGACGTGTGGGATGGGCGCTGCTGGAACGGGAATCATTTGTTGTAGGGTTTTTACCAAAAAAAGTTACTTTCATTTTCTTCCTCCTGCCTTCTAAACCAGGCTGAGGCACTACGGAGCACCCACCGCTCACGAGAAGTGCCAGGGCCTGGGGAAGCCCAGACCGGACCGGACCGGAGAGGGCATGTGACACTCGGATCTCTCAACTGCCCCTGTGCTGACTCAGCCCCACGTGGCCTGGCCCTGAGCAGGCCCTGGCGAGTCTCCTCCAGAGAACTGATGTTTATACATTTAAACGCGGGTGATGTCTGGGGGGGCTCACCCAGGGAGTGTGAATCCTGCCCCCGCTGGGGAGGGGTCTCTTTGATCTGGGCTCAGTGGGGTGAGAGAGGCAAGTGGCGGCTCCACGGCCTGTGGGCTGCTCCTAGTTCCAGAAAACCCTGGGTCATCGCCGTCACAGGGGGGAGAGAGACTCTCCTGATGATGATGGCGTGGCCAGCGGTGGGCACTGTCCCAGCAGAGCCTGGAGAGGCAACGGCCTTTGGGTTCCTCTGGAACAGCCCGCCCAGCACTCACACCTTATGTCTCTGATCTGGATGCTCACACCCCTACCTCCCTCTTCCTCTTCACTGCTGCCTGCTCCAACCCACTGCGTCCCTGCCAGCTCAGCACGTCACAGACCCACCATCTCCCTGAAAACGCCCCTCCGCTCCCGTCACACTGTGAAGCATGCAGGGCGGGGGTCTCCCAAGAGCCTGGCCGTGTCCATCACTAGGGACTGCCCTGCTCACATCCTCTCCAGCCAGCGCCAATGACCCACCACCCCTGGGAGCCCGCGAGTCCAGCGTGCCTGCTGAGCGCTCCGGGTGTGCTGCAGGAGGCTCAGCACAGCAGGAGCCAGTGGATTCTCCTCTCCAGGAGGTAAATCAATGTGATTTAAAATAAAATCACCAGGAAGATAGAAACAATCCCCCAGCTGCCCTTGATTCTGAGGTCAGGGGGCCAAACCAGAGGGTGTGGACCTGGCCCTGGCTTCACAGCTCAGCTCTAGGATCCCAGTCCCCTTCCACCTTCAGAAGCATCTGCCCTTCTCAAAGGAAACACGGTGCTAATACCAATGACGAATCCCGCCCAGTACCACCACGCCAGAACGTATGTGTGTCTCCTTCCCACCCACCAAGAGCTTGCTGTGGAAGGAGGGAGATTCTGCCGCCGTGCTCATTAACTTTGGTCAATTAAAAAAGAAAAGGAAAAACTACACAAAATCCCACCTCCCCCGTCCCACGCCACAAAACCCAGGCAATCCCTCCCACTGCACTGCGGGGTTGGATCAGTCACTGAGCACCTCAGCTAACGGAGCTATCAATACAGACGAAACAGGTATTGCATATTTTTTTCATACAGGATGCACTTTGTATGAACAGCTGGAAGACGTATATGGGGGAAGCTGGTAATAAACGGGACAGCCTGGCAACTCAGTGTCCAACGCAAGAAAAAAGAAACCAAGTGCATGGCTAACGTCCGGAGAGCTACCGCCTAATTTGGCCTGGACAAGGAGGGAGGCTGGGCGAGAGGGGGCAAACGAGGGGGCATACCCGGGGCTCATTGCCAAGACAATCTTCCTGCTGGGAGCACTACAGACCAGAAGGTTATTCTTCACCCCTCGGCTCAGCTCCCCCCTTGGACCTGCCTTCATCAGCCAAATGGCTCCAGGCTGGGACTTTGTTTGTTTCACACTCCCCCTGCAAATTTCATTGGTTTCTGATTCTGAAACCCAGGAAGGTTCCCTGGTTATTTATTTCTGTGTCCTGTGTCTGCCAGTACGGAGGGGTCCAGATTTAATGCCTGATTACAAAACAAATGTACAGTCTGGGGGCAGACTCATCATCTCAGTTATGCTGGTGTGAAACTGGAGTAACTCCACTGAATGTGAACGGGGTCACAATGGTTTGAAACTGGAGTAACTCCATTGAATGTAAACGGGGTCACAACGGTGTGAAACTGGAGTAACTCCACTGAATGTAAACGGGATCACAACAGTGTGAAACTGGAGTTACTCCACTGAATGTGAACAGGGTCACAAGGGTGTGAAACTGGAGTAACCCCATTGAAGCCAATGGGGCTACAAAGGCCGCAAGTTAGGCATAAGCAGGATCAGAAGGGGCGCACCCTGGATTACGCCAGCGCAGCTGAACCTCAAGCCCAGCCCTACTCAACACCATCCCAACGTTTCTGAGCCACGTGGAGCCTTCCCCAGGACGTCAGAACCAACACACACTTCAAAACGAAAATCGACAAACAGCCCCCAATTGAACCCTGAAGGGTTTGACAAATGGCGAAAAGTCCCACCCCCCCCCACTTAATTTTACTACGAGAACCAGTGCATGCAGCTATTCCTGTGCAGTGATACCAGTACGGTTAATACTTAGTCTTAGAAGGCAAGGCACATCATGTGGTATCAAATTTCGTGCAAATTAGGAAACATGGATTTTTTAACTTTTTGTCTTTTATACATAATTTTTTGTAAGGGGGGGGAAGGTAGAGCCAGTTATACAGTCTGCCATGCACATTATCAACCAGTAGCCGATTGGTTGAGCTAGGTCACATGAGTTCCTGTTAAAGCACCATGCAGTTTATTTCTAATTTTTTTTTTGGATTTTTAATTTTTTTCCCCCTCCCCATCAATTGCTTTTTTTTGGACTTCCTGTGTCAGCCCCTCCCACAGAGGGGCACCAGACATGAGGTCCCTTCGCCCCCCCGCCAGATAAGGTCCCACCTTGGCGATGGACCTGGTATGCAAGGTTTGGCCCTCTCCATGGCCCGATGGTGAAACCAGCTCCTTGGAACCAGCCACTCTAGCCCCCAAAACCCAGCGCTGAGAAGAGGGTGCCTAATCCCCAGCCCTCCCCTGGACAATGCAGGTGTTGGGATCTCATCAGCCTCGCTTTGCCTTTGGCTGGTCTGTCAGGCAGCACAGACCCTGGGAGCTGGGAGCCCCCAGCTCTGGGAAGCAGGACATGTACCTGGGGTGGGCGCAAGGGCGCGTCCCTCTTCCTCTTTGTGTCTGACTCGCTGGCTGATTGAGAGTCACTTCCAAAGGCCCGAGCTCCTGCTGAGTGGGAGAAACCAGCATCTCTGTACCAGGTCTGCCAGAGGAGGGGGCGGAAGGGAAGCTGGCAGGGGGCACAAGGAGGGGGAAGAAATAGTGGGAGAGAACCCCCCAAAACTGTACAAAGCCATAGGGGGCAAAGAGTTTGATTCAAAGGAAAGTATCTCCGATTTTCACTGGAGCCAGTGCCTAGATGCTACTGGGGCTAGAGAGAGAGAGAGAGAGGGTGGGTGGGGATAGACAGATAGATAGATAGATAGATAGATAGGTTGTATGGGGATAGATAGATAGATGGATGGGGTAGGTGGGGATAGATAGATAGATAGATAGATACAGGGGGTGGATGGCGATAGATAGATAGATAGATGGGGTGGATGGGGATGGATAGATAGATAGATGGGTTGTATGGGGATAAATAGATAGATGGATGGGGTGGCTGGGGACAGATACATAGATAGAGGGGGTGGATGGGGATAGATAGATAGATGGATGGGGTGGATGGGGATAGATAGGTAGATAGATAGATAGAGGGGGTGGATGGCGATAGATAGATAGAGGGAGTGTATGGGGATAGATAGATAGATAGAGGGGGTGTATGGGGATAGATAGATAGATAGAGGGGATGTATGGGGATAGATAGATAGATGGATGGGGTGGGTGGGGATAGATAGATAGAGGGGGTGGATGGCGATAGATAGATAGAGGGGGTGGATGGGGATAGAAAGATAGAGGGGGTAGATGGGGATAGATAGATAGAGGAGGTGGATGGGGATAGATAGATAGACAGAGGGAGTGGGTGGGGATAGATGGATAGATAGATAGATAGAGGGGGTGGATGGGGATAGATAGATAGATAGATGGATGAGGTGGGTGGGGATAGATAGATAGATAGAGGGGTTGGACGGCAATAGATAGATAGATAGACAGAGGGGGTAGATGGGGATAGATAGACAGAGGGGATGGGTGGGGATAGATAGATAGATAGAGGGGGTGTATGGGGATAGATAGATAGATAGATGATAGACAGAGGGGGTGGGTGGGGATAGATAGAGGGAGTGGATGGCGATAGATAGGTAGATAGATAGAGGGGGTGTATTGGGATAGATAGATAGATAGATAGAGGGGATATATGGGGATAGATAGATAGAAGGGGTGGATGGCGATAGATGGATGGATGGGGTGGGTGGGGATAGATAGATAGATAGAGGGGGTTGGCGGGGATAGATAGATAGATGGATGGGGATAGATAGATAGATAGAGGGAGTGGATGGCGATAGATAGAGGGGGTTGACGGGGATAGATAGATGGATGGGGTGGATGGAGATAGATAGAGGGAGTGGATGGCGATAGAAAGATAGATAGAAGGGGCTGGCGGGGATAGATAGATAGATGGATGGGGTGGATGGGGATAGATAGAGGGAGTGGATGGCGATAGATAGATAGATAGATAGAGGGGGTTGGCGGGGATAGATAGATAGGTGGATGGGGATAGATAGATAGAGGGAGTGGATGGCGATAGATAGAGGGGGTTGGCGGGGATAGATAGATAGCTGGATGGGGATAGATAGAGGGAGTGGATGGTAATAGATAGATAGATAGATAGATAGATAGATAGATAGATAGATAGATAGATGATAGACAGAGGGGGTGGGTGGGGATAGATAGAGGGAGTGGATGGGGATAGATAGGTAGATAGATAGAGGGAGTGTATTGGGATAGATAGATAGAGGGGATATATGGGGATAGATAGATAGAGGGGGTGGATGGCGATAGATAGATAGAGGGGGTTGGTGGGGATAGATAGATAGATGGAAGGGTTGGATGGCGATAGATAGATGGATGGATGGGGTGGGTGGGGATAGATAGATAGAGGGGGTGGATGGGGATAGATAGATAGAGGGGGTTGGCGGGGATAGATAGATAGATGGATGGGGTGGATGGGGATAGATAGATAGATAGAGGGAGTGGATGGCGATAGATAGAGGGGGTTGGCGGGGATAGATAGATAGATGGATGGGGTGGATGGGGATAGATAGAGGGAGTGGATGGCAATAGATAGATAGAGGGGGTTGGCGGGGATAGATAGATGGGTGGATGGGGATAGATAGATAGAGGGGGTTGGCGGGGATAGATGGATGGGGTGGATGGGGATAGATAGATAGATAGAGGGAGTGGATGGCAACAGATAGAGGGGGTTGGCGGGGATAGATAGAGAGGGATCGAGGAGCACTGGGCTGAGCAGGAAGCCATTGCGGTGGGCCGGGGGGTGGGGTAGAAATGATTGTCACCGGTGATCAGCATCTGCTGCAGCCTCGACTCCCCCACGGGCAGCGGAGTGGGCTCTGTCTGTGCAGCCCTGGAATGGACCCAGGGAGCAGCCTGCGGGGCCGTGGGGGAGGATGAACCAGGGCTGGAATCCTTTGCGCTCCGTAAGTACCCTGAGTACCTCCTGGGCAAAGCGGGGACAGGAGGGGAGCCTGGCCTGGGGTGCGCAGGGCTGGGATGGATTTTCCTGCCGCCCTGATGAGGACTCAGTCTGGGCCCAGCAGAGAAGCAGCACGAGTGGCTTGCAGGCACCTGGTGTTTTCCTGCTGCGAAGAGCGCGCCAGTTCCCTGGCTCCCTTGTGCCCAGATGGCCCATTCACAGCCTTCCTCTCCAGTCATCGCTCCTCTGCCATCCTCTTCCTCCTTTCCTGCTGGTTCTCTCCTTAAGGAGTGTGCATGGCCCTCGGGCTGGGAATGCGGGCCCCACAGCGCCCCTTCTCCCCTCGCTGGGGGCAGCAGAGCCTGGAGCCAGGGAGCAGGGCAGGGGCCGGCCAGCAGGAAGGAGCAGTGGGAGCAAAGGGCCGGTCTTGCTCTGCCCATGGGGAGAAGGGGCTGTCGTCTGGGGCCAGCTCTAGACAGGGTCCCGTGCTGGTGGAGGTGGCTGTAAGGGGGAACGGGCTGACTCCCTGATGTTCAGGCATAGGGGCACTGATGGTCACTGGGAGTTGGGCACCGCACTCTGCTTTGGGGATCTCCCCTCGTTTGTTGATGCCCTGTGGGCGCTGGGCTCTCCAAGGGCACCGCCAGGTGCTGGGCTATGCCAACAGGTGCTGGCAGTTGGGTGGCACTGCCTCTGCCTGGATTCCTGACGTCTTGCTCCATGGCCTTGGGGCTCCCCCCCCCCAGACACCTGCCCTGCTGCTAGCCCTCCCCCGCCCCGGTCTATCTATGGGCAGGAAGCAGGGGACGGCCCCTCGTTTCTCCACTTGCCTGCATGAAGCGGAGGAGACAGCAGCAAGGGCGCCAAGGGCCCAGCTGCGCTAGAGGCGGGAGGGAGTAGCACAGTCCCGCCGCCGATCTAAGGCACTAACCGGCGGTGCTGCCTGCAGGGGGACAAGGCTGGGACTCCTCTCTCCGGGCCCCGCTGCATCTCCATCCCACCTGCTCTGCTCCATGCTCGGACAGCGTCTGGGTCAGCGTTCGCCTCCCCTCGGACCCTGGCCTGCCCCGGAGTTGGCCAGGGTTGGCTGCTGGAGAGAGTGATGCCGGATTTGTACCCATGAGTGGATGCCTGGGGTCTTCTCTAAGTGAGCCCAGCAGCTTCCTAGCCACACGCTGTGCCCTTGCAGCACCAATGAGCCTGGGCAGAGCAAGGCGAGGGAAAGCTCTCCTCATCCCCGGCGTCTCACGGAGGGACAGACAGGAACTGGTGAGAAGCAGCCGTTGGACCTTTCAGGTGCTCTCCTAAGGAGCCCAGGCACAGCACGACATGGGCCAGGGAGGGAGAAGGGTGCTGGCTTGGTGAATTTGCATGGCTCTCTGCCGTGACCGAACAGAGGATCCAAGAATGCGTGGGTGCCTTTGTCCCGTACCAGCAGTGCCCCTACAGGCAGGGCTGTTCCAGGGAGCCGAGTTCCCCGTCTCCCTGCTCACACTTTCGATTGCCAAAAGGCACAGCCAGTGGCCCCGTTTCTCTTGCTGCTGCGTGAGGCACTCATGAAAGTTTCGCTCGGAAGAGGCAGCCCTCCAACAACTGCCCGGCAACAGTGTGTCGCCCCCTCGGTGTCCTGGATCGGCGGGCCGAGTCCCGAACTGGCGTCTCCCTCGCCGAGCCCATCCCATGCTCCGGCTCATGTCGTTTAATTTAGCTTCTCTCAGGCCCAGCCAGGAATCCCAGGGAACAGAGCCCAGTTTGTCTTCATGCCTCTCTGCGTGCGGAAGGGCTCTGGGTAACTCAAGAGCATCTCTCACCAACGCATGCTAATATTCTGGGACCCGCACGGCTCTCCCAGCCCTGCAGGCAGCAATGGAGGGACAGGTGAAAGCGGAGATGCTGCACCTCCACACGCCGGCCCTTGCAGCTCTCTGAGTTTGCCGACGCCCAGGGGACGGCAGCAGACAATTGAGGCACTTGAACCAGTCAGGAACTACGTTCTACCTCCCAGCTGCGTTTGCTGATGGCGGGGGCTGAGGAGCGACTCACGGGGGAGAAGGAAATGGGGAAGTCTGAGCTGAGCAGAGCCCAGCCCCAACCCATTTGAATTTAGGGCACCTTGCCTACCCAAGTCATGGATCCAAGGCCTACTCCAGCCCCACAAACGGGGGTGGGGGGTCCCATCTGTGGTGCATCCTCTCAGGAAGCAAACCATCTCTCTTAAAAAAAAAAAATCTCCCAGCAAGCCAGTGCCGGGAGCTCCAATCTCCTGCTGCTGCTCTTTTTTAATCATTCCCTCTTAAAAGTGCATTTCCTACAAAATGTGCAACACAATTGCAACCATCTTGCCACTAGTCTACATGGTACCTGTCCACAGGTGTGCATAGCTCTTTGTACACAGGTGCGTGGGGAAATCTCGCTCCGACCTTCCCTCCCCTCGGCCCGCCTGTCCCAGCCTAACTTTCCAGAGCCACGTGAGAAGAAGACTCAGTCCACACAAATCCCAGGCCCTGCCCTGGTAGCAGAGTCCAGCCCTGCCTCGCCCCCACACAAAGAGAGCTGCGGGGTTTTCAAACAGGCCCCGCATTTGCCAGGAGCTACGAGGCGTAAGCTCCAGTATGGAAAGTTTACCAGTGTGGCTACGTTGGCCCAGCCCCGTGCTATGGGCATGACACCCACGTAAGGGCGGAATAGCCCCACCCATGGGCTTCGACGGAGCCACACCACACGCTCACTGCAGAGAGACAGATGGATTTGCTCCTGGCTGGCTCCGGCTGGCAGGGCTCGGCAGCAGGGGAAGGCACCTGGGGAATGGCAGACGCCATCGGGAGAATTATTCCCAGAGGAGAGATTGGGAGTTTTGGACTCAGCTGTTTCAGCCGATCAGAAATTTCCATTTCCAAACGGAGCTCCAGGGGTAATTCCCAGAGCCTGTTAGTGCCAATCCGAACAGCAGCCTTGTGTCTGCTCCTTGTAAATTCCAGCAGCCGGGCGGTGAGTCTCAGACCCGTCTCCTCCCTGCAGTGCTGGCTTGTGCCAAGGAAATGTCTCCCCTTGAGCCAGTGCCCTGCTCCCCGGTTCCTCACCTGGAACGTACAAAGGAGCCCAGCCTACGGCTCAGCTCAGGGACAGCAGAGTTCTGTCACTAGCCAAGTTACCCCATCCCTTCTGCAGCCGGTAGTACCCAAAGGCAATGTGAGAAAGAGAATGATTGAAGGGGCTCCGGCCTGTGTACCCCCACCACCCCCGCTTCTCCACAACGCCGCTCCTGTGGGGCACTGGAAAGCAGTGCCAAGATCCCAGGAGGGCTCCGTTCCCCACCCAAAAGAAGAGCATTTAATGGCATTGAGGATTTAAGAAAAACCAAAGTAAAGGCGAACGCTTGTCCGAACTCTGGGCCAGCAGGTGGCTGGAGGCGTCTTGTCTGGCGTGGAACAGGGAGCAACAGCACTAAGGAGCGCTCGCCCGCCCCAGCCAGCACCTCTGGTTCAGAAACAAGCGAATGCCTTGGTCTTTTGTCTTCCCACCCCGCCCCAGCACCCTCCTGGAAAGTAAACAGTTTGCTGAGGAGGGTGGGCTGGGGTGGGCTGGGGGAACCTGGGAAATTTGTTCTTTTCTACTCACGAGAGGCGAGAACGAAAGAGGAAATCAGAAAGACAATTTTGCATATACAACCCTTTGGAGAAGTGCAGGCGAGACTCCGGCGCTGCTGCTGCTGCTGCTGGGACAGACCTGTGTGATGAGCTGTGTCCGTTCTCTTCCCAGGAGGTCGGCCGGCAGGGCAAATAGTGTTTCTGGCAAACGGGACTCCGCATCGCCGCGCGTGTGGAACGCTGTTTTGTCTGTAGGGTTCTTGTTTGTTTTTACTTTTTAAAAAAGTTTGAACCTTTTCCTTCCTTCCTTCCTTCCTTGTAACGTCTTGGGTGTGGGTCTCGATTTCTTTTTGTCGTTGTCGTCGTCATCGTTAATTCGCTCTCTCCATCTTCACCGAAAGGCTGGGCCTGGGGCTGTGTTACTTGTTTTCCTCTCGGGACGCCCAAAGCAGAGGAGAAGGGAGGTGACGGGACGGGGCAGCTGCGATTATCCCAGGTACCAGGACTGAGCAGGAAAGAAAGAACAGATGCCGCTGTTACTGATTTGCATACAAGCCTCTCCCCCCACTCCCAGCAAAGGCTGATGGGAGCTCGTAAGCCTCAGCCTCAGCTTTCAATTTATTAGAAGCCAAGGGACCCGACCCCCATGGTCACTGGCTTGAAGTGGGCTCAGGAGTTACCTGGGTCACTGCAGGGCTTGCTGGTGCCCATTGCCTGCCATTTCTGAGCTGGGGCACTGGGGAGGGGACTTGCAGCTACTCTTGGCCCATCTCAGGCAACTCACTTACTCTTTGTGCCTCAGTTTCCCCCTGTGCCTTACAGGGACATACCACTGCTTTGAGCTATTGAGTGCCCTGAGCATCTGGGCCCAGCTGTGCTCCCTGCGAGATCCTCCTTGCTGCAGTCACATTTCCAAAAGGGGGGGACATGTGTGGTGTGTGAGGTCTGGGCTCTGCCAGGCAGGGAGGGAGCGAATGCCCCAGCTTGGCCCCAGTCAGATGCCAATGGTGTCTGCTGAGTTCAGCTGTGGCCCGTGGAGATGACCCCACTCAGCTAGATCGCACCATCCCGCAGGTCCTCGCGTTCAGCCAGCTCCCGACATGTCAGAGCTCTGCCCGCTCTGCTTTTCTCCTTCCTTCCCTACTGTTCTTACCCCCTGCTGCCTCTGCTCCCTCCAGCACCATCCGATCAGCTCCGCTCAGCGACAGAACCTGCCCTGCAGGACATACGGAGCCACGGGCCGAGGCCAGAAGCTTTCTGAAAAGCACCGAGCGCATCACGACACTGCCAAGAGGGGTGTCAACATTAGCTCCAAGCTACAGGTGGGGAAACTGAGGCACAAACCCCAGAGGACAACACTGCAGCTGCTGAGCTTCTCTGAAGACAAGGGCCTAACTGACACAAAGTGAGTGGCTGGTGGAACGGGGACTCGGAGACAGGGTTCCTGACCCCTAGCCTAGCACGCCGATCCTCCAGCCACACCACCTCCCACCCACCAGAAAGCCACAGAATGGGAGACACTACCCCCATCTCAGAGGAGTCACCCCCAACCCATCCATCAATCAGCACCTGCTTTTATCGGGGGAAAGTGTGTTTCAGGTCGAGACCAGGCGAACCCTGCGAGACCTCGACCCACCTGGGAGATATTTGGGGAAATTCTGAAAACAGAGCAGGAGGATCCCATGTGGGAACTGGCCTGAGAAGTGTGGCCCTGAGAGGAACAGGCCGCAGGGCCCTGGAGTCCTGGCAGCTCTGGCTGATAATCCTGCTCTGACGTACGTCCCGCTCCATCCTCACCCCAGCTGGGCTCCAGCAGCTCTTCTGTCTCCCCCGAGGCCCAGCCTATTCCAACCCAAGAAGAGCAGGTGGAAAAGTGACCTGAACGTGCCCTTTGGACCTCGCTCTTTTGCAGCAGCCTCAGGGCAGCCACTCAGGACTGGAGGCCTCTTGGGAAGGGGGTTCTAATGGAGAAACTCTCAGAAACTGCATCCCAAGAAAGGGGAAACAACTCACAGGCAGGAGTTGTAGACCAAGCTGGATGAGCAAGTGTCTCAGAGAGGTGATTAAGAAAAAGCAGAAAGCCTACAAGGAGTGGAAGATGGGAGGGATCAGCAAGGAAAGCTACCTTAGTGAGGTCAGAATACGTAGGGATGAAGTGAGAAAGGCCAAAAGCCATGTAGAGTTGGACCTTGCAAAGGGAATTAAAACCAATAGTAAAAGGTTCTATAGCCACATAAAAAAGAAGAAAACAAAGAAACGAAAGAGTGGCCTCGCTATCGAAACAAGACCACACAAACATATAAATTAGAGCCCACTATGAGATGGAAGGAGGTCTTAAGGATCAATCTGAGGCATTGGCCCAAATATTCTAATAAATACTTTGCCTCGGTCTTTTAATGAGGCTAATGAGGAGCTTAGGATAATGGAGGAGTCAAATGGGAATGAGGATCTGGGGTAGATATTACCACATCTGAGGTAGAAGCCAACTCGAACAGTAATGGGACGAAATCGGGGCCCGTAATCTTCATCCAAGAATATTAAAGGAACTGCACATGAAAGTGCAAGCCATAGCAAGAACTTCTAATGATCAGTAACTCAGGGTTGTAACCATGACTGGAGAATGCTAACATAGTCCAATTTTAAGAAAGGAAGAAAAAGCGATCCAAGTAACTATAGGCCTGTTAATTTGACATCTGTAGTATAAGGTCTTGGAAAAAAATAAGAGGAGAAAATAGTTAAGGACATTGAGGTCAATGGTAATTGGGACAAAGATAACATGGTTTTACAAAAGGTAGATGTGCCAAACAACTGAATCTCCTTCTTTGAGAAGGTAACAGATTTTTAGACGAAGGAAACGCAGTGGATCTAATTTACCTTGATTTCAGTTAAGGCATTTGACACGGTTCACATGGGAATTTTAGTAATTGGAAAAGATGGGGATCAATATGAAAATTGAAAGGTGGATAAGGAACTGGTTAAGGAGACTACAACGGGTCGTACTGAAGGGTGAACTGTCAGGCTGCGAGGGAGGTTACTAGTGGAAGTTTCTCAGGGATCGGTGTTGGAGCCAATCGCTATTTAATCTTTTTTTACTGATTTTGGCACAAAAAGTGGGAATATGCCTAATAAAGTTTGCAATGACACAAAGCTGGTGGGTATTGCTACACAGAGAGGACCGGGGATTATCATACAGGAAGATCTGGATGACCTTGTAAACTGGAGTAATAGTAACAGGATGAATTTTAATAGTGAAAGTGCAAGGTCATGCATTTAGGGATTAACAAGAATTTAGTTATAAATTGGGGACACAACAGTTGAAGTAACAGAAGAGGAAGAAGACCTCAGAGTATTGGTTGATCCAGGATGACTATGCCGCGAAAGTGATATGAAATGTGGTTTTAGGATGCATCAGGCGAGGTATTCCAGTAAAGATAAGGAGGTGTTAGTACTGTTATCACAGGGTCGGCTCCAGGCCACAGCGTGCCAGTGCGTGCTTGGGGGGCACACCGTGGGGGTGCTCTGCCGGTTGCTGGGGAGGGCAGCAGGTGTCTGGTGCAGCTGCCACAGGGTGGCTGCGGACGGTCTGCTGGTCCCGCGGCTCCGGTGGACTCCCTCAACACACCTGCGGCAGCTCCGCCAGAGCCGCGAACCGGCGACTGTCCGCAGAAACGTCTGTGGAGGTCCACCAAGCGCGCGGGCTGGCGAGGCCTCGCACGAACGCCAGCCCCTCACGTGTGCCACCATGCTTGGGGAGGGTGAAATCTAGTAGGCTGGCCTGATACAAGGCACTGGTCAGACCTCATCTGGAATACTGTGTGCAGTTCTGGTCTCCATGTTTAAGGAAGATGATAAACTGGAACAGGTACAGAGACGGGCTACTAGGATGATCCGGAATGGAAATCTTCATATGAAAGAGATGAAAGAGCTTGGCTGTTTTAGCCTAACCAAAAGAGGCTGAGGGGATGATGGCTCTTATAATATATCAGAGGGAAATATCAGGAGGAGGGAATTATTTAAGCTGTACCAATGTGGACACAAGAACAAATGGATATAACTGGACACTAGGAAGTTCAGACTTGAATTAGATGAAGGGTTCTAACCATCAGAGTGACGTGAATTCTGGAACAGCCTTCCAAGGGAGGTAGTGGGGGCAAAAGACACATCTGCTTCAAGACTAAGCTTGATAAGTTTATGGATGGGTGGTATGATGGGATAGCCTAATTTGCAACTAATTGATCTTTGATTATCAGCAGGTAAGTATGCCCAGTAGTCTGTCGCATGGGATGTTGGATGGGATCTGAGTTACTGCAGAGAATTCTTTCCTGGGTGCCGGCTGGTGAGTCTTGGGGTTTAATTGATCGCCATATTTGGGGTCAGGAAGGAATTTTCCTCCAGGGCAGATTGGCAGAGGCCCTGGAGGTTTTTCACCTTCCTCTGCAGCATGGGGCACAGGTCACTTGCTGGTGGATTCTCTGCAGCTTGAGGTTTTCAAACCACGATTTGAGGACTTCAATAACTCAGACATAGGTTAGGGGGTTTGTTACAGGAGTGGGTGGGTGAGATTCTGTGGGCTGCATTGTGCAGGAGGTCAGACTAAATGACCATAATTGTCCCTTCTGATCTTAAGTCTATGAATCTATGAGGGAAAAGGACTGATTTTTTTTAACAGGATGTTTTCTGGTGTGGGGGGCTTAGGGAGCATGGACCAGTGGTTACAGCATGAGCCTCGGACTCCAGAGACCTGAGTTCAGGTCCCTCCTATACCACAGACTTGAATGCTGGGTGGCGACAGCTGTCTCCATTGAGCTGAATGGGAGTTTTGCCCTTGACTCCAATAGGGCCAGGGCTTCAGTGCCCGCTCTGTGCATTTGGGATAAGAGCACATCCCAGCCTCATGCGGCGTTATGAGGCTGAAGACTGTGAGATGTCCAGAGGCTATGGTGATGGGAGCCAGATAAGTACCTAAGATAGACTCCCTGGGGAGGAGCAGGAGGATGAGACTGGCTCAGTCGACAGGGGGCTGGAGTGTTACATTTTTTAACACAGAGTTTTTCTCCCAAGGGTTTTTCGAGTGTTTGAGTCACACGGGCACTGAGCAAACCCAGCATAGTTCAGCTCTCTCAGTACAAGCTCTTCCCTCACAGATGATCTGGAGTCACGCCCTCCTCCCTCCTGCTAGCCCCCCCTCCAGAGAGCATCCCTGGGTGCAGAGGTGCCGATTTTCTGATTTCCCCGGGGGTGCTTGACCCCTGCTCTGCCCCAGACCCTGCACCCACTTGACCCCTTCCCCCAAGGCCCCATTCCTGCCCCCCAGTACCTCCTGCCTGCTGCTGAACAGCTGATGGGGGGGGGGGCTGATTGGTGGGTCCCACTGGTGCTGAACACACACTATTTTTTTTCCATGGGTGCTCCAGGCCTATGCCTGGATGCACAAGACTGGGATCTCCAAGGTGCCCCCTACAGCGAAAAGCAGCCCTCCCAGGCCCACTTTCACCACCACCAGAGCCCAAGGCCCAGTGAGTCCTCAGGGCAGGGTCCCCTCTATGGGCTACATACTCTGTGCGACCTCTGGCCGGAAAGCCAACAGCCCCCTGCCACTCTTCTGTCTGCAGCTCCCACTCCCGCGGCAGCCATGGGGTGTGCCAGCGGGGGAGGAGAGGGACTGAAGGGATGTAAAAGTCTCCATTAGTACCACGGCTGCCTCTGCTCTGCAGAGCAGGAGCCTGTAATTTGCCAGCTTCTTCTGCAATCATAGAGCTTCTCTCCTCGCTAGCTGGCACTGGGTGGGTGCCCGCGGTGCAAGCTGCCCTCCAAAACCCAACCCCAGAGGCGGGTGTCATCCGCCTGCTGAAGAGAAGCCAGGGCTCAGGTGTAGTTTGAGTCCTGCCCCAATTAGCCAAGGGGAGTGTGGTTTATAGGGCAGGACTGACCCCTCCTGCCAGCCCCAGCCAGGGGTGCCACAGGGCAGCGGAGCCAAGCCCCTGTCAGTGGCCCTGCATGCACAGCCAGGGTCCCTCCTCCCTTCCCAACAGCTCCTGTCACGATTTATGATCCTTGCTGCCTTTCCCCGCAAACGTTCAGTTCTTCATCACCACCCCCCATGGCTAAATACAGCGAGGGATGGGGAGAGGGGAGCAGTGCCCTAAAGCAAAGGCATGGACAGCTCTCCAGCTCCCCCAGCCCCAGGCGCCACGTGGCAATGTCCCGGTGGGGGGTTATGCACAGTGCACCTGCCTTTGCCTCAGTGTCCCCAGCTTGCCCCTGGGACGGGCTTTCTCCTGCTCTCCACGGCTGTTAGTTAGAGCCCCCAGGCACGGCCCCGTGCGCTAGGGGCTGTACATGCAGATAACAAACAGGTGGGGAAAGAGAGCATGGAAGTGCCTGGCCCAGGGTCACCCAGCAGGGCCATGGCAGAGCTGGGACCAGACGCCAGGTTGCCTGAGTTTCCATCTGGTGCTCTGCCCACTAGACAAGACTTTCTCCCAGCCAAGGGCCCCTGCCCCACTCGCCTGCCTGTCTGTTGTGGGGAACCGAAGCCCTGCGAGCTGGGTACACGAGCCCTGCGAGTGGGCCAGGCGTGGTCAGCTGGTGTAAAGGGAATTTCAGCAGAGTTTCTGCAGATTTACACCAGCTGAGGATCTGGCCCCAAGCGGACCAACGACCTCAGTGTTAGGGCTCAGGCTGCCGGCATCTGCAGCATATTTCCCCCTCGCTGTGTGTCGGGGTGCAGAGGAGTGCAGTGCACTGGGCCAAACCCCTTCTAGGTGCCAGCCCCCACCCTGACGGGGTGAGACAGGGATGGAGGCTCAGTTCTTGCACCGCTGCCAGCATGGGGAGGCCCCACCAGCACCTCCAGTAGGGGGCAGCAATGCTGGGTCCAGGAAAGGGGCAGCCCCACGCGCAGTCTGTTCCCTTGCAGGGACTGCCTGGGGGGCCACACCACAGCCCAGGGCCCCTTTGTGCCGTGGCCCAGCCCCACATCGTTGATCCAGAGATTTTAAAGCTGGATCAGCCAATACCTCTGAGCCCGTTACCCTGGCACCGGGCGAGTGCATTGTCCGTTTCACTGCGTGCCTGGCTCCCCCTCTGCTGAGAGTCCTGTCCCCGTTGGGGCGAGTGACATCAGAGTTGTTTCTCTCACGGTCCGTTGCAATGGGAGATTTTCACCTCCAGCCATTGGTCTTTGCTCTGCCAGATCACGGAGCCTTTAGGCCCTGGGTTTCTCCTCACCACGGTGCTTAGACGCTATAATCGAGTGCCCTTTTGATCTCCTTTCTCACAGGCCAGACCGAGCTCCGCCAGTCCCGCACTGCCGGCCATTCCCTCCAGCCCTCAGATCAGTTCTGCGGCTCTTTTCTGCACCCACCCCAGTTTTTAACCATCCTCTTTAAATTGCAGACCCAGAACTGGATGCGGTGTCCAGGATCGACTCACCAACGCCAGGCGCAGAGGTACAATCACCTCCCTGCTGCCCCCTGCCACGCCCCTCTAGCCAGCCACAGGTCCCACTAGCCTCACACTGGGGTGCTAGTCCACTCTGACCCCTAACTCCTTTACGGTCACTGCTTTCCAGAGCCAGGCCCCAGCCCGGCCTTCCTCGCTCCCTGCTGTAAAGCTGGGCAAGTGACCCAGCTTGCTCTGTCCTCGGCGCTCATTACAACTGAGCCAACCCTGCCTTACCCGCAAACGTCAGCAGCAGGATTTCATGCTCATTTCCAGATCACTGGCAAAGCTCCTGCAGAGCATCAGGCCTAGCCTGCCTGGCAGCACCCACTAGATAACGACTGAGAACTCCCGGAGGAGCTGTTACTCCAACCTCCCTGCGCTCGGCTGCTATTCTGCAGGGTGATTTTCCCCCAAGGGGCTGGGGGGGGGGGGCAGAGTGGGCTGCTGGTGCCTCCCTCATGCCGCCCTGGCATTCTCTATCTGGCCCCACGTGTACAGCCCCTAGACACTGCCAAGGTTGTGCATTGTGGGGCAGAACCGGCTCCGGAATCTAGAGCCGCGCCCCAGCACCAGCAAGGCCCTGCCACAAACTCCTCCGCTCCTACTCCCGCACAGGGCCCCAGAGCCGGGACTCTCAATCCCAGGAGTCACCGGCTCCTTCCCTGTGCCGGGCGTCCCGCCGACAGACCGGGCCTGGCTGGAGCCGAGGCCTCGGGTCGGGGAGTGCTCAGCCAGGCCGGAGGGGCTGGGGCTGAGAGAGCTCCTGCCCTGCAGCCTCGAGAGAATCGCTGCTGCTCTCGAGTGGCCTCCTCTGTGTTGCTCCCTAAGTCCCCCAAGTTCAAGTTCATGCCGCGATTACCTCATGTCTGGTTTCCATTGGCAACCAGACGGTTCTGGGCGTGACCCTCCTGCTGCAGGCCGCGGGCTCTGGCTCTCCCCGCCTGGATTCCCTGGCCTCTCCCTTCCTCATTGAGCCCCCACGTGACCTTCGGCACATCACTTCCCTGCTCCGTGCCTCAATTTCCCTTCCCAACCCGCGTCTTTTAGCCTTGCCAGCTCTTTGGGTCAGGAATGGCCTCTCACTGCAGTGCCTGGCGCAATGGGATCCCGAGCTGCACGGGTGCTGCGCGAACACAGGCGATGAACATCACTGCCCCCCTGCTAATAAAACTCAGCTGTCTCTCGGCGAGTTGGATTCATTCATGTTATAATAGTATATTGAAATCCTTGGATGAAAGATCGATCGATCTATCTATCTATCTATCTATCTATCTATCTATCTATCTATCTATTTGTGAGGGAGCATGAGATGCAAACACACTCTAATAAACATTCTCTAAACTTAGGCCAATAATGCAACACACACAAAGAACAAACAAACACCCCCCCCCGCCCCTGGGGAAGAGTCAAAATAATGCAGGCAGACGGCAGCAGCTGGGTGGGGGTATCCAGTTTATTGCCCTGAATGCAACCCATCCGTACATGAATATTTGGTGCATGCAGCTCCGGGCTCTCGGACATGGAGTATGGGCTCTGGGGACCGGAGTGACTGAACTGGAGGAGCTCAGGGAGACAGCCAGGGACACAGACCAGGCTTTCCGGGACACAGCAGAGCAGGCCCAGCCCCAGACTGGCAGCTTCTGTGCTACTGGGGAGGGTGAAAGTCTCGGGGAAGGAGAACAGAGGGAAACTGAGTCCTGTAGTTGGGACCCTCCTTCCAGAAGATGTCCTGGTATCCTCTCGCACTGAGGAAAGCCCTCCAGGGGAGGGGACCCTGTTGTTAGGAAGAGACAGGAGACAGTAATGGGGGGTTGGTTATTAGAGAGTTGGGTTGTGATGGCCGGGAGAACCACACGGGGAATTGCCTGCTGGGTGCGAATGTTGTGGATCTCTAGACAGACATCTGTGCAGTGCTGGGGAGGAGCTGGTGGTCGTGGTACATGTAGGTACCAGTGACGTAGAGAAGGGCAGGAGGGAGGTCCTGGAGGCCATATTTAGGCTGCTAGGTCAGAGATTTGAGTCCAGACCCTCCCTGGGAGCATTCTCTGAAATGCTTCCAGTTCCACGCACGGGGCCAGTAAGACGGACAGAACTGCAGGGCCCCAACGCATGGATGAGACGATGGTGCTGGGAGGCGGGTTTAGGTTTGTTAGGACCCGGGCAACCATGTGGGGAAGGAGGAGCCTGTACAGGAAGGATGGGCTGCACAGAAGCCAAAACAGAACCAGATTGCTGGTGTGGCAAATTTAACCATTCATTGAGGAGAGGGGAGCTGAGAGATGTGCAGAAGCACACGGCTCTGAGACATCCGTTAGGGGAGGATTTACTGAAGGGGATTCTCTACATCCTAGTAGAGAGGAGGGGATAGAGGTTGATAAAGTGCAGGTAGGAACTGCAGAGAAACAGTCAAATGAAAGAGTCCCATTCAATGACATCACACGAAGGCAGACAACTAACTAGTGACAAATGTTCTACGTGCTTGTACACAAATGCTAGAAGTCTAAATATTAAGATGGGTGAAGTTGAGCACCTGGTATTAAATGAGGCTATTGATACAGGCAGCATCACAGAAACCTGGTGGAACGATGATAACCGGGACATTGTAATACCGGGGTACAATATATACAGGACTGATAGATTAGCTGTGCTGGTGGGCGAGCGGCGCTGTATGTGAAGGGAAGCACGGAGTTAAATATAGTGAAAATCAGAATCAGACGGAACCAGAGAATCTCTGTGGATAGAAATTCCATGCGTGAATAAGCACAGAGCAGTAGGAATGATTTACCGACCCCCTGACCAGGATGGTGACTGTGACTGTGACAGGCTCAGGGAGATTAGAGAGGCTACAAAACAGAAAACCCAGTAACAATGGGGGATTTCATCTCTCCTCATACTGAGTGGGGACATGTCACCACAGGACGGGGTGCAGAGATACATTTCTAGACACCGTTAATGGCTGCTTCTTGGAGAAGCTAGTCCCAGAACCCACCTGGGAGAGGCCCACCTGATTTAGTCCCAGGTGGCAAACAGGATCTGCTCCAAGAGCTGCTCAGTGGTAGCACCCACAAGGTAACATTCTTGGGGTGGGGGGAAGAAATACCAGAGTAACCCACCCCAGGAGCATTTACCTGCAGAACGAGGAGCTCCACAAACATAAGGAGGCTGGTTAAACGGACATGAAAAGGAACAGTCACAAGAGTGAAATGCCTCCAAGCTGCATGAAAATGATTTCAAACACTGTAACAGTGACTCAAACGAAATATAGGTCCCAGATTAAAAAACCAAAACCAATAACAGGCCCCGAAAAAGGCTGCCATGGCTGACCAACAGAGTAAAAGAGTTTCAGAGTGGCAGCCGTGTTAGAGTAAAAGAGGTGGCTAGCGACAAAAAGAATCTGTTACAAATGCAACGTCCAATCTACAGAGGAAAATAGAAAGGCCCATTAGAAAGGGGTCAGTTCTGGCTGCTGCCACAGTTGTCAGGTTTTTGGAAATCCCTAAAACAAGGAGACTTTGATTCACAGAAGCAATTTGGTGCTGGTGTATTTACTATCACAGCAGGGTCCCAACCCCTGCCCCCGATCAATTCAGTTCCGTTTGGTCAGGACTTCCCCTATTTAACACTGGGTTCGGTCAAATGCACCATCTGATTCCTCCCCTAGCACTCAGATAAGGGCTGGAAATCCTGGCCCTGGGCTAGAGTGTGATAAAAACGTGATGCATCAAGAGCTAACAAGATCAGCAGCAGACTGGATATGCAATGACTATCCCCTGGGGATGGATAAAAGTTACTAGCAGCTCCCTGGAGGGGTTAGGTGGGGGTATTTTGTCTTTATGAAGGAGGAGCCAGCGAGGGAACCCCGAGGAGAAAGCTGAGCTGATCTGGACCAGGGGGCTGCCACTGCAAGCCCACCTCAAACACCCCTGCACAGGTGTGCGTGTGTGACACCAGCAGGCCGATTGTGCTGGTTACTGTGACGAAGTGGGGGTTTTTTCTTGGGCTTTTCTGTCTTTTCCAGGGTTTGCATGCACAGGGGGTGGGACTTGCCACATTTTGTAGCCTTTGGACGCAAAAGGAGGTAGCTAAAAGAATGTCCCAAAACAGCCTAAGGAAAATTATGAGCAAATACGGCCATACTTAGGTCGCCCACAAAGTCCATATCTAGCTAGTATCTGTCTTCTGAATTGGACAACATGCCAGGATGCTAAGAGGGATAGACAGAACAGGTACAATCAGTTGTAAGAGAAACCAGTGGCCCAACTCGCTGACTGACGTCATCGCCCAGACTATTCTGGAAAACATCCGGCTGAATAGCCCATTGGGAACGGGACCTATCCTCGATGAATTCTGATTGGTTATTATTGAAGCATGATATAGTTCACCTAACAACAGACCAGATGCCCTGCAACCCCATCGGGCCTATTCGCTCTCCGCACGTGAGCCCAGCAATCATCCAATGCGCCAGCAGCCCCTTCAACTCCACGCACACAAGCCCTCCACTCACCCAGCCGGAGCTCGGAGGCCCGATACCCCAGTTAGAGCCCCCGCACAACCTAGCAGAGCAAGACCCCCACAAGCAGACCCGCTACCCCCAAAGTTCCGACGCCTGCACCAGTAATACCGGAGCACCCGCTCCTTCAGCGACAAGTGCCTGCTGCGCACCAGCAGTCCCTGCTACGGTCATACCCTGATTGGCAGCTGAGAGCGACAGGTCCAGGCACCAGCTAACACTCGAGCCAGACAGTCTCGCCCAACCCATTGGCACCTTTCTCGGCCCGGATAGAGGCATTCTCATGCCCAGGCTATACCCAGCTAGACATGACACATGCACAGAATGCAGCTCTCTCAAATAACCGAGGCCTCAGAGGCTACCCAACACTGAAAGCTCCACCGCCGCCCCAGCACAGAGCACCGCCACCCAACTCCAGAGCAATCCCGTCCCACTTCGCTGGAGACCGCTACACCCACCTGGTCACGCCCATATCTCCAACACGCCGAAGGAAGAACGGAGGCCTCATGTACCAGGCGAAACTGAAAACAGGAATCCCTATCCAACAAAATCGACTAGAGAACAATTCACACACAACCCATGAAAGCACCGACCTCTCTCCCGGCCAAAGACCCCACCCGCACCCCCACAGCTCCCCATCCACAGGCCTAGTTGGCAAGGCAGGAAGGCTCCGCAGCCCCCACACCAGCTGAACCAAGGAGCCCCGCACCTTCATGGCCCCGCTTTCCTGGCCGAAGGCAACCTTGCATGCCCCCACTCTCCCCACCGTAATTGCGAGCCCTGCAAACTATGCTGGTTGCAAGCTCCCACTGGTCCGAAGCCCACAACCCCATCCACGCGATCTCTACCACAGCTGGCACCTGTGGCAGGTCCCGCACCCCACTACACACGACCAGCAACCGAACCCACTCCTGCGCCAGACTCCCGAACTCTGCGGCCCCGTCCTTGCGGGAGACCCGCAATCTCTGTCGGCTATTTGCTCCGCCCAATCCGGCTGAGTCTCGGAGGCCCGCTGGTGACGAACTGGCTAGAGTCCCGCAACCACACAGCGGAGACCCTTCACTCCCGGCCCAAGATCCCTGCAACCCCAACAGGCCCCACGCTTTTTGGCGGAGCTCCACAACCACCCGCACTCCACCTCTCACCGGCTGAGCTCCACAACACCGCTGTAGCGCTAA
>NC_133779.1:30704134-30729438 GCF_003597395.2 Chelonoidis abingdonii
TGGGCTAACATCCTGGTGTTACTGGTTTAACGAGTGAGGAGAGAGGGAGTTTGTTGTACAGAGACGGAGAGGGACTCGGGATCCCACTAGGAAGACACAACCGGTTCTGGCCAGTGGAGGACAATGGGCTGCAAGAAGGACCCTGCTGACCTGACCAGCTGGTTCCAGCCAGAGGAGAGCTGCGAGGAGAGGGGCTCAGGCCTTCTGTACGTAGCCCTGCTACTGGAGAAAAGACAATGGCAGGAGGCGGGGCGTTGAGACGGGATTAGAGACGCCATCTGGAAGCAGGGGGCTCGGGCTGGCCGAGGGGGAAGCAGGGCAGAGCCCACCTGGATGCAGGGGAGACTGGGAATGTGCTGTTATTGAGAGGGCCAGCTGCCCTGAGGTTCCTGTGCTGTGTTCAACCTCATTAACCTCCTGTTTTATGTGGCTGAGAGGCTGGCTGAGAGTCACTCTGGTCTAGAGAACAGGGTTGCATCAGCCCCTTCGGGGTGAAGAGGCCCAGGGGGTCCAGAGTGCGTGGACTCCCAGAAGGGGCCCAGGCAGAGACAGAACGTGCTAAGGCTCCAGAGAGGTGCGGCTCCAGGAGGTGGAGGGGCCTGACCCGAGAGAGAGTGGACCCCGAGAAGGGCTGTCTCGCTAAAAGGGGCACTGCCCACGGACCGCACAGGGCCAAGAGTGGGCACGATCTGTGATCCGTGACAGTCACGCGGGTGAAGCACCCTCAGGCTGGAAGAGAGGATTTAGCTTCAGGCTGGTCTGATAATCCAGCGCGTCATTAGCTGTGGGGATGGTGGTTCCCACGACCTGGACTGCAACCCTCCAATGCAGGGCTCTGCCTCGACCCGCACCACATGGCTCGAGGCTCACTGACAGCAGGAAGAGTTGGTCAGTGCTACTGTGCCGCAGTGGGGCAGGACTGGAGGGAGGTGAGGGCAATGGGGTGAGGTGGCTTGAAGTCGCTTTGGCTACCCCTGGCTGGTTCTCCAGAGTCCTGCACCTCGGGTCACCTGGGCAAAGCCAGTGCCAAGTGTTGCCATCGTCCCCACTTGGGGTAACTTATGCCCGCTTGGCACTGGTGCAAATGAGGACACAAGGTGTAGGGGCCTGGAGAACTGGATTGTGACAAACTGGGAATGTTCTTAATGTTTGCTCTGAATACTGTGTTGGTGCCTCAGTGTCCCCATGCAGTTCTTAATATCTAGGTGGTCGGGATAAGGGTGGTGTGATTGCTGCAGAGCAAAGGGCCAGTGCACCTAAATGCCTGCACTCTGTCTCCTAGCAACTGATGGCCTGGGGCCCCTCCTCTGCAAAGGTGCCAGCTGAAGGTGTTGGAGACAAAGGGGTCAGGTGACCTCCTGAGAGGAGAAAAGGAAAAGAAAGGCCAATGCACCGTAGAGGGAGGTTGTTGTGGGAGCTGGGTTAAGGCCAGACCGCTGAGAATTAGCTCATTGCCGCAATGGACCCGGCCGAAAGGAGTCGGTAATCGCGTGTATACATAGCTCTGTTTTAGACCCTGGTTCCGTCATTGAATAAACGCTCTGTTTAACTGGGCTGGCTTGAAGTCCACCGTCTAGCAAGTGGGTGCAGGACCCTGTGGCTTCCCCAGGACCCCGCCTGGGCGGACTCGCTGTGGGAAGCGCATGGAAGGGCAGAGGATGCTGAATGCTCCAAGGAGAGACCCAGGAGGTGAAGCCGTGTGAACTTCTTGCCCTGAACAAGTCTGCTCCAAGGGAGAGGAGGCTCCCCAAAGTCCTGCCTGGCTTTGTGGGGAGCAGTTCCAGAGCATCGTCCAGTGACTCCGTGACACAGATCCCCCCAGCCCCACACTGTGGGGGAGAGAAGACGGAAGCACCAGTGGATAGCGACAGTCTAGGACTTGGGAACCTGGGTTCAATTCCCTGCTCTGCCACAAACTTCCTGGGTGACCTTGGGCATGTCACCTGGACTCTCTGTGCCTCAGTTTCTCCACCTGTACAGTGGGGATAACAGCCTTGTCCTGCTGCCCAGAGGGTTGGTGGGTTAATTCATTGACGGGTGGGAAGTGCTCAGATACTGCAGCCTGAGGGTCTCAGGAAGAGCTGTGGCTGTGGAGCTGTCTGGGTTCGGCCTGGCCCTAGGTAAGTTAGAGCAGCCGCAGGGGTTGGGGGGCAGCTTGCTATGCTGCTGTACCTGCGCTGTGGATGACACAGAGTGATGCTCGCCAGGGGCAGCACCCAGTGTAGCATGTGCCCAGGCAGTGCAGAACTGGCACTGATTGCTCCTCACGTGATTTGTCCACGTTCGTCCCTTGCCCCCAGTAAGCCGGGGTTCTGGCTGCCTGAGGTTTGGGTTTCTGCTCTAAGGAGGCCCAGTGGGAGATTCTTCCTCTGCTGGGCTTTGGCAGGGCACACCCGGGGCAGGCCAATTCACCATATGGTCCATGCAAAACCCATCAGCTTGCTCCAGGCAGCGGAAGCAGGAACCAGACGGTGTATCCTGTGCGGACGGAGCTCCTGACCTGCAGCTGTCTGAGCCTTGGCCTATATTCACTTTGGCTTGGTTGTGTCGTCGGCATTTCGACTTCCACAGTGGCTTTGAATCAAGATCTCATCTCCTCTGGAGGGGCCTCAGACCGCCAGGATGGGGCAGCAGCGTATGGCTCCCCGGGCTCCTCTGGGATCTCCATGGATGAACATGTGCCATTGCCTGGGGCCTGCAGCTGGGCTGGGCCATCCCACCAGCTCTCAGATCCCCATGGCTGACCAAGTATCTGGACTAGACTCCGAATCTGAGCTCCCTTGAAGTGGGCTGGGGCAGCTCTGGGGCTGACATTCCAGCATGGACTGCCCGGGCAGTGCTTGGATAAGAGACCTTCACAGTAAATCCACAGTGCTGCAGGGAGTGGGGGTCTCCGTCCCTCTGGGCGAGGTGTAAACCCAAGATCCTGATCCTTTGAGCTCATCAAGGATCCCATGCTGCTTGGGATTTTGTTTGCAAGCGCTGGGCCAAATGCCCTTGTGGAGCAATTACAGCCAGCCTTTCCCGCACGGCTCCGGGCAGCCGCCCATGGACTCTAGACTCTTCTTTGCCGTCTGCCCTCTGCCTTGGGATGAGATTGCCGGGCAAGATTTCCCAGCTGCTGTGCTTCGCCCCAGAGGGTGAGGTGAGCCGTAGCCCGCACAGACACATGGCTGGAGGGGTCCCGGCTCCTGTGTGTGGGCAGCCCGGAGCACAGTAACAGCCTGGCATGGAAACCCGGCCGGTTGGCTTGGGCAGTTGGCACATTCCCAGCCTCTCCCTGCAGAGCAGAGCTGGGGGCTGGGGCTGCAGGCGCTGTCTGTGCTCAGGGGATGATCCAGGTCCAGTGGTTCCTGATCCCCTGCCCCTGCTTTGGGGTCTTGGCCCTACTGCTGGGCCTAGTCAGGGGGACGGGAGCTGGGAGCCGGTCTCCTCACTGCCAGGAGTGTGAACAGGGCACATGGTGCCCCTTTGTGCTGCCTGTGGCGACAGGGCTCAGTTTCCCCATCACCCTCTGAGCCTGGCTCAGCCCTGCCCAAGAGCATCACAGGGGCCCCGGCTCCCCTGGGCTCTGCTCAGATGTCCCTGTAGCTTTGCCTCTTCCAGTTGGAGACAGGCAGCGCCGGCGAGAGGCAGGCCCCACAGGCCGAGGTAGGCAGTACGGTCTAGTGAGTAGAGCACTGGCCTGGGACTCAGGAAACCTGGGTGCGATTCCTGACTGCCACTGCTCAGGCAAGTCCTTCCCCTCGTCCCCTTTGTCTGCTTGCCCAGTTAGAAGGGGGGGGGGGGGGGGTGTCTCGTCCCATGTGTAGAGAGCCTAGCATGCCGGCGTGGTGGCTTGGGGGTGCTCCCCTAACTATGCGGCCCAGGCTGGCTCAGCTGTGGTCTGAGGCCCTGGTCCCAGACCCAGATGTTTCCCTGGGGCAGCCTGAGGGAAGCTCTCTCACTTGAGTCGTTTGGAGAAACCAAGCGGCTGAGAGGGGAAACCATTTGTGACAAGAACCCAGCGGAACCCCTCAGATCTGACCTGGGAACCAAACCTCTCTTGTTCCTAGGCGGAGAGGTGACCCCAGGAAAATGGCCCCAGCATCTTGCTGGGGGTTCCAGGCGTGCCAGACAAGCCGCGCCATGCACAGCATCCCTGGTTCAGCCTGCGGCACCGTCTCACCCCATCCCTGCTGCTCCAGGGGCCAGAGGGGGGTGGACTGAGCCCCTCTTTGAAATCCCGTCTGCCTGCTGGGGGAGAGGGACATCTCTGAGCCTCCATCCTGCTGGAGAGCACCATGAATTATTTGCAGCTGGCTCCCTGGGGCTCCAGCAGCCCAGCTCCGAGCCTGGACTGACTCATTTATATGAAAGTTCCATGCTGTGCCAGCTCCGTGTCTGCTGGCTGCACAGTGTCAGAGAATGGAAAATTACCGAGGAAACCATGTCCTGCTGGATGGGTTGGGGGATCCTGGCAGCCTCGCTAGAACATGCAGCGAGCGCCTCCACGGGGGGACAGACCCCACAGACAGGGCCTGCTGCTGAGGCCAGGACAACAGGCCCAGGCTGAGAGCAGGGTGGGCTCAGGGTGGATCTGTGGGCAGGAGATCAGCCTCTTGGAATACTGCAAAGGGATGATGCCTCTTCTGGGGTGAAGAAGGGTCTGCAAAGGATCCACTCTTGGCAGGGCAGGCAGGCAGCCCCATTGATTGTCCACCACTTCCCATTATCAGACCCTGTTTTCAGTCGATTGTAATTGGGACGAACTTTAACTGTCTGGGATGAAATTTCCCACGTCAGGTCTCTGCTCAGGGCTGGATTTTTAAGGAAAATTCCAGCCCAAATGGTTCACTCATTCCTCCGAGTAAGGCTGGGGAAAACCCATCGCTGTGCCCATGTTACACAGTTCTTCCAGCTGTTTAGCTTAGCAGCTCTGGTGCCCCGGTGCTGTAGAGTAGGGACCTGAAATTTGGCAGGGTGTGTGTGTGTGTGTGTGTATCTGTGTGTGCGTGTGTGTGCGCACGTCTGCAGGGAGCTGCCTTCTGCCATCCCCATGAACATCTGCCCAAATTCAGAAATCTCAGCTTGCATGTGCTCCGTAGAGACATGTCAAAGTTGTCATAGTTTGGCAGCTAAATGCTCTGAAGATTCAGCTCCAGCCCCTCACAGCTCCTCTGTGCTGAGGGGGCTGTGCAGGTGCAACCCCCAAGGAGCCATTGAGCATGCTCCACCCTGGGGCTGCAAGGGACAAATGGGACTTGCCCTGCAATTGCTCCTGGAGCCAAGGGCAGGGAGCTGTGTGCTCAGTGTCCCCCTGGCAGCGTGGAGGAGGAGGAGGACACAGCTTGGTGGGAATGCAGTGGGGTGAGGAGCCAGGCCTGGGTGTGGGGAGGTAGGAGATGGGACAAGGGCAGGGGAGATGGGGCACTGAGATCTCATCTTCCCTGGTTTTTCTGTGGGGGTGGTCTCAGGTGTGGATCAGGTGGTCTCATGCCCCTTAACTGAAGGGGGAGAGATGGTGACTGTCTCAAAGATTTCCTGTCTCCCAAGAGATCATTAGGCCTTGGAGTTAAATAACCACAAGCAATGATGTTTGCCATCAGTCTGGCTCAAGTCTTGTCCAGGCTAGAAAAGTGGCCCTGATTTCACAGAATCCACTCAAACCTCCTCTCTGGGAAGCAGTATGAACCTCAATGTGTAGACACACTCATACTGGTTTAACTCTTACTTACACTGGTTTAGCTTAAGCCTGCAATTTGCCAGTGCAAACTGAACTGGTTTAGGCCAGTGTTAAACTGTTTTAAATAAGAACATAAGAACGGCCATATTGGGTCAGACCAAAGGTCCATCCAGCCCAGTATCTTGTCTTCCAACAGTGGCCAGTGCTGCGTGCCCCAGAGGGAATGAACAGAACAGCAATTACCGAGTGATCCATCCCCTGTTGCTTATTCCCAGCTCCTGGCAAACAGAGGCCAGGGACACCGTTCCTGCCCATCCTGGCTAATAGCCATTGATGGACGTGTCCTCCAGGAACTTATCTAGTTCACCTAATGTGTCTAGATTAAGGGTTTGTGCCAATGTAACAGGATCGATTTAAATTGGTGCAACTTTCATAGTATAGACAGGATCTAAAATTCCCTTCCTCCCCTGGCGCTGGGGTTCAGTCTCTTGGGGTGCCACAGGAATCCCTGGGGGCAATAAACAGGTCATGCCAGGCTTCACAAACAGACAATATGCAGGCCAGAAATAGGAAAAGCAGGAGACAGGGAGATGTCTGGGCACTGAGCTCCGACCGACACTGGCACTGAGGTGATTGCCCTGCAGTTCTGCACTTCCCCAGCAGGTGGCAGCACAAGCCCCCCCCTCCGCACACACTACGTGTCTCTGCGGGGCAGGGGTCCCGGTGCTGAGTTCAATCCCAATGGCCGGTCCAGCCCCAGACCCCCTGCCACTGCCACTGCCACTGGGGGCCGTTCAGTGACACCTGCTTGCTGGGAACTGAACTGACTCATCGGGTTTCTGCATCTGCTCCCGGCCCCAGGGCAATGTCTGAGAAACTGAGGCAGAGAGAGGAGCTGGGGGAGCGGGCACGAACGAGAGGGAGACAAGGCACGTTTGTTCCCCGAGATGGAGCTGCTGGTGGCTGGAGCTCCGGATATGCATCTGCTCTGAAGATCTGCTTTCCCTCTGAGGTTTAACTGCATCTGGCTGGGCCCAGGTGGGGAGCAGACGGACGAAGGGGAAAGCCGGGGAGCTGTGGCTGGAGCCAAGGACAACGCAGGCATTTGGGTGACATTGGGAGTGTCGATCATGCATCACTGCTGCACTCTGGAGTGATGGGGCAGGCGGGGCTCAGGGAGGAGAGCGATACCCCAAGGATCACCAGCATAGCATCCTGCAGCTCCACAGCTGGCCATGGGGGCGGTGCTGACTTGGAGGGCAGAGTGCCCCACAGTGCTCCCCTGGTACCGCACGGGGGCCCTGAGGGGACAGCGCCTCCTAGCCAGTCACCCCCCAGCAGCAGTAAACCCAGAGCGCAAAGGGGCCCTACTGAGTCACCCACCCGGCTGCCCACACCACAGCACCCCTTGTGCCACCCCGAGGCATCGGGCATGATCCGGAGGGAAGAGCACAGCACTCCACCATTGCTGAAGGGGCGGCTCAGCCAGAAGAACCCCCCGCCCCAGTGAATGACGACGCTGCTGCCTGGATTGTTCCTGGCCTCCCACCACTTGCTAGCTCAGCACGGTGCTGTGGAGCCAGTTGGGCAGCGGATCCCATGCACCATGTCCTGCAACTACACTTGCAGGTACCGGCGGCTTCCCAGCCATCCCTCTGCTGTGCGGCACGGCCACGCGGGACCCCGTGGGAAATGGAACTTGGGTCCGGCGGCGCTGAGAGCACAGGCCCTGCCGCTTGAGCCAACGCCACCACGAGCCCTACAGAGGCTATGACATCCAGTGGAGCCCTTCTGAAGCCAGTCAGCAGAGGGCGCACACACATATGTTTCAGGGTAATGTAACAGCATGATCGGCAGAGAGCGACCATGGGGATGGGGTGCGACTTTTGCTAAGGACCACGTGGTATTCGGGGCTTTGGGCTTAGCCTGTGGCTGTCAAACGATTAAAAAAATTAATCCCGATTCATGGCAGGTTTAATCACACTGTTAAACACTAACAGGATACCAACTTAGTTAAATATTTTTGGATGTTTTCCACATTTTCAAATACATTGATTTCACTTAGTACACAGAATACCAAGTGCCCAGTGCTCACTTTCTATTATTAGTTTTGATTACAAATATTTGCCCTGTAAAAAAGATTTAAAAATGGCATTTTTCAATTCACCTCCCACAAGGCCTGTAGCGCAATCTCTTTGTTGTGAAAGTGCATTATGGGGGGGGGGGGAATTAGAGGTAGGACCCCGTAAATGTAAACAAAAATGTGTTTGTCTGAGCGATTGGCTGAACAAGAAGTAGGACTGAGTGGACTTGGAGGCTCTGAAGTTTTACACTGTTTTGTTTTTGAGATATGCAACTGTCACGGAGTCCCCGGGCGATGCTCTGGAACTGCTCCTTACAAAGCCAGTCAGGACTTTGGGGAGCCTTCTCTCCCTTGGAGTAGACTGTCTTCAGGGCAAGAAGCTCACACGGCTTCACCTCCTGGGTCTGACCTTGGAGCATTCAGCATCCTCTGCCCCTCTGTGCGCTTCCCACAGCGAGCGGGGTCCAGGGGAAGCCAGAGGGTCCTGCACCCCCACTTTGCAGTCAGACGTGAATCTCAGCCAGCCAGTAACACAGAGGTTTATTCGATGACAGGAACACGGTCTAAAACAGACCTTGCAGGTACAGAGAACCGGACCCCTCGGCCGGGTCCATTCCTGGGCCCAGCGAGCCAGACACCCACATCTGCCCTCACTTCCCATCCCCAGCCAGCTCCCAACTGAAACCCCCTCCAGCCCCTCCTCCTCTGGGCTTTGTCTCTTTCTCGGGCTAGGAGGTCACCTGACCTCTTTGTCCTCCCACACCTTTAGCATCCCCTTGCCAGGGGGAAGGGCCTGGCCATTAGTTGCCAGGAGACAGAGGATCGGCCAGAAACTGAGGCCCCCCCACAGTATTCAGAGGCAACATTAAGAACAGTCCCACTTCCTCACAGCAACAAAAACCAATCTCCATTTGTAAGTTTCACTTTCAGGATAAAGAGATGAAAGTACAGTAGCTGGTATGCGATGAACTGAAAAATACGATTTCTTTTCTTCATCTTTTCCACAGTGCAAAGATAATAATATAAAGTGAGCACTGTACACTTTGGATTCTGGGCTGTAATGGAAATCAGTCTATTTGAAAATGTAGAAACACATCCAAAAATATTTATAATCAATTTCAATTGGTATTCGATTATTGTTTCACAGGGCGATGAATTGCGATTAATGTTGTTAATCGTTTGAGTTGATGGTGATTGGTGGAGCCCTAGTGTAGCCGCCTCTTTGCCGGGTCAGCAGCTGCTTGGCATTCTCTGGACGGAGAGCCCCGTGCTGCAGTTTACATTAGCCGGTGCTGTGTGGGGCGCAGGACGCAGGCAGCCGGCAGCGCAGTTCACCTGGGCTCTCTGCACATGCCTTTGTTCCCTGGGAGTTCAAACCAAAATGAATGAGCTCAGTGTTCACCTGAGTTCCTCCCAGCCTCCCACTTCCCCGGAGACACTAGACAAACAGCTCAGTGTTTACAGTCCTTGCCTTCGGTCTGCCAACGTGTGGACAAACGGAGAAGGGAAAAGCGGAGGGGGAGCGAATTCCCGGCAGCACAGGGCTCGTCGCCTCCTCGTTGCCAACTGTCTGCCACACAAATGGCACCAGAACAATTGGTGCTAATTGGCAGCCTGGCTGGCACTGCACAGGGACCAAATGAGGCCTGGCCGTGTTCTCTGCCCCCTCACAGTACTCTGGGCACTGCAGGGGAGCTCTCCCCGTGCGCCCCCCCAGGCTGTGGCTGAACACAGAGCAGCAGAGGCTGCCAAGCCAGCACCACTGGGAGAGCTGAGGCTACCTAACTCGTGTCAGAGGTGACTGTTCTGCTGGGTCATAGCTGGGCTTCCCGAGAGGCACCCAGCTGATGTGTTCGTCATTAGAACTCCTGCTTAGCACGTGATCGCCTTACCAGCCCCGATGCAGGGCCTTTCCCCTGGCGGGGCTCCCCCCAGGCTCCTCAGACACAGACCCACCAATGCCCATCACCGAGGGGAGAGAGATGCTGGGCTCATTCCATTGGCTGCTGAAACGCGACGCCTCTGGGGTGGAGCACGACGTTTAACAGGACAGGACACGACAAGGAATCCTGTGTCCTGTGGAAATCCCAGGAGCAGGTCCCGGGGTAGGGCCCTGGCCAGGACCCAGTCCTCAGATGCTCAGAAACCCCATCCCCTGATCTGTAATAATCCCCCAGTGCCAGCTGTGCCGTGTCTCCTCGTCTCCCTGCCAGCACTATCCCCTCACATATCTGACTGCCAGCGCCAGGGCAGGGATGGCCTCTCTGTTCTGTGGGCATACAGCACAGAGCACAACGGGCTCTGTGATGGGGCTGCCAGGGGCCGCCTCAGTCTGCACAACCAACTGCGGTGCCAGCCTAAAGCCACGTGGCCCCTGGGCAGCGTGGCTGAGGAGCAGGGACCCAGAGGGAATGGCGCCACCTGGGAACCCTGTGCCTGCAAACACCGGCTAATGAATTATGGATTAAATAATAAGCGATGCTAATTAAAAGCAGCTGAAAATCCACACTCCAGCTCCCAGCTCCAGCTGTGCCAGGCCTGTGGGGCTGTGTGCCCGTGGCAAGGCCAGGGTCCAGCCGCGCCCAGCAGCAGAGTCAGGGCTGGGGGTACGGCATGGGGGGTGGGGCGTGTGTTATTTTAAGCCCCTGTTTCTTTAAGAGCAAAGAGCTGCCCCTTCCGGACCAAGCTCACATGGGGGCTCTGGGGGGAGGGTAACGGCTCCTCGCTGCACCACCAGCCGCGCTCCACCTAGCATCTCTGCCAGGTGCCAACGTCGCCGGAGGAATCCCATTGGCTGACGGCCATCACGCTACAGAGCCAGCCAATCGGATGCCAAGCGGCAGCTGTGCCAATCTGGCCAGGGGGAGGAGGCTCAACAGCCACTCAGCGCCAGCTGCCAAGTTTTTTTTAGTGGCATGTTTTTTTACGAGGCTCCGAGGTGCTGGTCGGGTGCCAAGGTGGGAGCTGGGCTCCAGGCAGCTGCAGTGCCCGTGCAGGCTGGGAAAGCGAGGGAGGCGGGAGCAGAGCCAAGACATGGAGAGCAGAGTCCAGGATGGGCTCTGGAGTGAACTCAGAACCGGGCCAGGGCGGGTGACCCGCCTCCTCCTGCCCTTTGCTGCTCAATTCAAACCCAACGAGAGTGTGTCCATTGGCTTCACAGTGGGCCCTTCTCCCCAGCTTGGGCGGCAGCACAGCCCCACTCTGGTGGAGCCCAGATTCCACGACCCACACAACCCTGGACCCCCATTCTCAGCCCCCTCAGTGGTGGTGTGAGGACAGCAACAAGGCTCCCCAACCCCCCTGCACAGCAGCCACTCCAGACCATCCCCTGGCTGGGCTTGAACCAGCGACTTAGTGGTCAAAGGCTGCGATTGCCACCCAGCGAGCTGGGCTCTAAGTGCGAATCTGTCAGTCCCCCCTCACTGCCTGGCCTTCCTCCGCCCTGCAAGCACTTGGGCGGGATTTGTCTCTAAGGCGGTGTCTTGTTGCCGGGGATTCGCAGTGACTGGCAGGAGCGGGACCCTGCTTCTCTCCCGCGAGCTCGGGTCCCGGCTTTAGTAGCTCACGGTGTGGAACTAGGCAGGGCCAGCGCCTGGCACGGCAGGGCCCCGTCATACACCTTCATGGGCTGTGCCCGCACACACACTGGCTGGAGCAGGGCTAGTCCCCACAGCAGCCCAGCGGGTGTCGCTTTGCCAGAGGCCCAGGCTGGCTCCTGGGTTTGGCAGTGCTGCCTTCCTCCCTGTTCTCTGTGCACTAGCAATCCCAGGATGCATTGCCATCCAGGATGGTGCCACTGTGCGCACGTGTGCCTGGGCACTTCACCCCCTGCTGAGGCACGACGGGACAGCTGCCCGGATTCTCCCAGAATGCACTGAGACGAAGGCAGCGAGGCAGCATGGGGGATGCTCAGGCACAGGGAGACGCACGGCTGGGCTGGGAGACGTGTGGCTGCGCGGGCACCACCCAAGCGTGTTGCTGTACCAACGTCAGACGTGGGCGTCACGGCCTGTGACAAATCTCACTGGGCCTATGCGGGAGCACAGGCCGCCCCAACACCCTAGGGACAGCCCAGTTCCCAGATACACCCAGGTCCCTTTGGGCCACTCTGGCTTTGAGGCCCTTAAAGTAGGTACCGATGCCCCCTTGAGCTTCCTCCCGGCTGGCACAGAGCTGGAGGAAGGGCATGGCACCCACGCTGCTGCTGGGGCCCGGCTGTGGTGCGCTGCGCTGCGGCTCGTCTCTGCTGCCCACATGGCCTCATGTGCGGAGAGAGCCAAGGCTTAAAGCCACCTTAGCTGGCCCCTTCTGCTGGGCCTGCCCCAAGTGACTGAATCCAGCCCTGAGCAGCCTCCCTTGCCCCTGCCATGCTGGGCCGTCCTTCCCTCTGCTCCGCCTGAGGGGTTCTGCACCCGCTTTGCCCTGGGGAGCTGGGCTCCGACGGACGGCCAGCAGGATGCCACCCACTGTCACTTGAGAGGCTGCCTGGCCGTGCTCCTCCCCTGGGGGCCCTCTGCTCACATGCCCCCAGGCTGGCCTGATCCCACATGGGACCACAGGGAACCTGATCGCCGGGGAAAGCGAGACGGTTGCCAGTGAGGCAGAGCCACCAGGATGCTGCCACCCGGCCTGGCCATGGGGCTGGCTGTTTCCTACCCAAGTCCTGGTCATGGCTAGAAGGCAGGGTCCCTGCCCAGCATGACCTGCTAGTGCTTCCCTGCCAAGGCAAAGAGCCCCTGCGCCAGGGCAGTTCTGGGAGGCCAGTGCTCCCTCCCCGCGTGGCCCCTGCGCACGCAGCTCTTACCTGTGCCTGGTACATACTCCCCGGATCCCTTGGTCCTAATCCCACAAAGGAACGATTCGCAGGGGGCGTGCCGGGTGCAGAGTAGGCTAGGGACAGAAACGAGAACTCGTTAGCCCAGCGAATGGCAGGCACCTCCAATGCGCTGATCAGTCACCACAGCCCAGCACCGGTGGCCGCACACCACTGGAAAGGGAGGCAAAGGGGCACCGTCGAGGTCACCCCAGGACACAGCTGGGATCAGAACCCAGGCGTTTCTGGCACAGGCTGGGCTCCATCTGCTAGGCCACACTGCCTTGTTATGGGCGCCCTCCCCACGAGGTTGCTTTGTCTAGCTGTCCCAAAGGGTTTTGCTTCCTCTGTGTTGATACTGATGGCAGGGCCTGGGGAATGCACTGCGGCCACGTCCTGTGGCAGTGTCTCAAATACACTTGCTCTGAATGGTTAGTGATGGCGAAAGGTGCCAGGTTGAGACCCCCCGAGTCTAGAATCCTGTTTACGCACAGCCAGGGCAGCAGCAGGGTGATACCAGCAGTACAGGGACTAAGACACATGGGTCTAGTCCCACCCCTCAGAGAGCAGGATCATACACACAGCACTCAGCACTTCCCATGCCAGGATCTGGGAGCTTCCCAAAGCCCCGTGCCCCAAGGCACAGCGCGATCTGCAACCCCTCGCCAATGGTGGGGAAACCCAGAGATGAAGCAACTTGCCCAAGGCCACACAGAAAATCAGTGGCAGAGCTAGGACTGGTCCCCAGAAGGCCTGGCTCCCAGGCCCCTGCTCTACCCACTAGGTCACATGTCCTCCACTACCCCCCTGCATTTTAATCCGAGCCCTCAGATGAGGGGGCGGAGCTTGTTGCAGCACAGCATCCTGGGAGCTGTGGTTCTCAGAGCTTCTGCTTGGTGCTGGGCACGGAACTGCACTGACATGGCCCAGCCCCGTGGGGAGGGTTAATACGAGCTGGGTGAGGAGGCACGTCCAGGTGCTCCTGGGACTGGCCATGGGTGGGGCGAAAGGGAGCAGGCATCAGACGGGCTGAGGGCAGCTGCCCTAGGACCTGGGAAGACCCCCTGTGACGAACTGGGAATGTTCTTAATGTTTGCTCTGAATACTGTGTTGGTGCCTCAGTGTCCCCTATGCAGTTCTTAAGTATCTAGGTGGTGGGATAAGGGTGATTGCTGCAGAGCAAAGGGCCAGTGCACCTAAATGCCTGGCACTCTGTCTCCTAGCAACTGATGGCCTGGGCCCCTCCTCTGCAAAGGTGCCAACTGAAGGTGTTGGAGACAAAGAGGTCAGGTGACCTCCTGGCCTGGGAAAGGCTGAGCAGAGAGGATAGCTAGAGGGGTTCAGTCTGGAGCTGCTGGACGAGAGTGAAGCTGCAGACGTGGGTCTGGCCACTGCTCCCCCAGAAATGGACCCAGCCGAGGGTCTGCGTTCGCGACCTTACAAGCGTCGTTTTAGGACCTGTATTCCTGTCATCGAAGAAACCCTGTGTTACTGGCTGGCTGGAGTCATGTCTGACTCAAATGGGGTTGCAGGACCGCCTGTGGCCTTCCCCAGACCCTGCTGAGGTGGGTTCGCTGTGGGAAGGCACACGGAGGGGCAGAGGATGCTGAATGCTCCAAGGAGAGACCCAGGAGGTGAAGCTGTGTGAGCTTCTTGCCCTGAACAAGTCTGCTCCAAGGGAGAGGAGGCTCCCCAAAGTCCTGCCTGGCTTTGTGGGGAGCAGTTCCAGAGCATCGCCCAGGGACTCCGTGACACCCCCTGGAGCGTGTCCCAAAGCCTCCATGCAGACCAGTTGGGTCTGTGCCCCACACTGATTGGGCGGCTTGCTGGCCCCCTCCAGTGGCTGGGCCGTGTAGAGCGCTTTAGGAGCCCATAGTGCTACCGATCTACTCGTACTGGGCCATTAGCTCTATTAGAGCCAGAGGTCTGGGGCTCAACGGGTGGCATGGTTATGTGCCCCCCATGGCCGAGCCCTGCCGTCTCGCCATCCCAGGGGGCACCGTGGATGCACTGCGCAGGCTGCGGATGGATTGGCAGAGCCGCCAGCTCTCCCACTGCTCCCTAGCCTCTGGGGATGTTGAGACCTTTCCCCCGGGCTTAGGGGGGCCTCCAGGTCCTGTGGCTCTGGCCGGTTATTTCCCAGACCGGAGGGAGTGGATGAAAAATTCATCATTCATCAATGCTGATGAAATATTCAAGGCAGCCCCTCCCGGTGCTGACTCGTTCTGAACGTGCCTCCTCCGCTCTAGCTGGAAGGTGGCTGCAGAACTGACGAGTCTTTCCTCGTTCGCTCCCATCAGCGAGCTCTGGGTTCTTGGTCGGCGATTACGATTTGCTGGTGGGGGAACTGTTTACTCACAGCCGGCCTTTCAAGCTAGGGGCTCGGGGGAAGCGCAGGGCACTCAGGATCCGCTTCCTTCTCACTGGGGTGTGGCTGGCAGCTGGGCTTCCAGGGGGCATGTGGCCTGGCAGGGGAGCAGAGCATACTCCAGGGGGCACGGCTGAGGGGCCAGGATTGAGCCAATGCACTGGGAGGTGCTAGGTGATGACACGTGATGGCAATGTGAGCCGGGAACCTCTTGCGGGGCCATGTCGGTGCCCTGGGAGCTAGGCCTCTGCCATGGGGCACACTCTGACATGCTGATGCTGTGCCCTGGCGCCCCACTGTGCCAGGCTCATGGGATGGCCCAGCTCCACCATTTGGAACGGGTAGATGGCTCCCGCTGGAGAAGGGGGTGAAGAGAGGCAAGGCCCATGGATTGGGATATTTTAAACAGGCAGGACGGAGTGGAGCGGGAGGGGATGGACTGGATGTGACATTGGCCTGGGGGGCATGGGATCCCATCTGAGACCCCAGCCTGCCCTGAACTCCATGGCAAAACACTGCCCTCCGCGCTGCCGTGCTGGGTGAATGCCGGGTGGCAGGGACCAGCTGCTGCTGAGCAGTGCTGCCACAAGAATGCTCCAGCTCTGATGCTCACAAGGTGTAGGGAGCTGGGCCCCAATTTCTATGGGGCTCTGGTTGGACCCATAGACACGTTCAGTGCACAAAGTGCCTTACAAATCCTCCTGGGCTGGGAGCTGATGGGTGAACTAGCCACTGACCACCATCGCTAACGAGGGCACAGCCTCTGACTCGTTAGACTCATCATGGACTCTCTTCCTTTGAAGTTTCCAGTGCGTTTGCAGCTTTCCACCATTGCTGTTTAGTTTCGCATATGCAGTGACTGGCACCGTGCATGCCAATGGATGCATGGATTTAATTCTCCAACCATCAGTCCTACATCCTCCTTCCCTAATGCCTCCCATTGCAGGAGCTCAATAAACCGTGACCATTAGCCAATGGAACCCCCCGCCAGCCCATGGGATAGGCATTAGCTCCACCCCCACAGCTATTTTCCAGATGGGGAAACTGAGGCACAGAACGCTGAAGTGACTTGCCCAGTGGCTGCCAGGAAGTGTGGGGCTGAGCCAGGAACAGAACCCCAGAGTCCGGCCTCCCCGCCCATCTTGGGTTTGAAAGCCCTAGCACTTTCGGTGGGAAACAGACCTGGACACATGCACCATGGAGAGCCAGTGAAGGAGGCGCGTTTGGCAGGCAGAGCGGAGAAGCAGCACAAGTGACCATTCCCAGCAGCACCAGCTCAGACCTGCCTCCCCAGGAAGGTCAGAGTGGCCAGCAGCAGAGACCCACGTCCTGGGGAAGCACAAGGCCAGCTCCCTGCTGGAGCACCAGGCCCTGCCCCGGGCTGTGGAGCAGGCCTTGGGTACAAGAGAGGGAAGCTCAGTGTTCGTGGCCCTGAGAATGCCCTGAGAGGCCAAGCAGGGGATGCGACTTGAAGACCTGCCCTCTAAGAAGCCAATGGAGACCCAGCAAACTCGTTCCATGCAGGCTGTCAGACACCAACTGATTTTGCTCTCTAATGGGCAGGGGGTCCCTGGCTCCCAAACGACTCCACGCCCCCTCCCCTGACATGCCTGCCGGGCGTGATGGGCTGGATGCAGAGCTGGAGGGCGGGAGGCAGGAGGAGGCGGGGGGGATGGCACCGGGGCCAGGCTGGCCCCTCGCGATGCTGCGGGCTGCTTACTGGGTGATGTCGGTGAGGTTGTCCCGCCCTCGGAAGTTGTCGTGGTGGATTTGGTGTCAGGAGAGAGAGCCAGTCGGGGGATGCCAGGGGGAGGTGGCGGTGCCAGCATCTGGGTAGAAATGTAGTGACTGGGCACTTTCACTTGACCACTTCCATTTAACTGGGGACACAACACAGACAAAAACAAACCACAAGCCGTTAGGAAGCAAGAGCAGCCCAGTGCCCGCGCCTTGCCCTGCAGCCCCCAGCCAGCCCTCCCAGGCGCGGCACCGCAGGTGCCACTGGCATGGTGGGTGGGGGCCGCGGCAGCAGCAGGGCGGAGCCCTGAGCAGTGGGAGCCCTAGGGGTCTGGTCCGAGTGGAGGCCTCAGGGCCCTGGGGCTGCTTGAGGACAGGGACGAGGGTCGAGCTTCAGGCACCGGCTGGGGCAGCTGATGGAAAAGAGCAGATGCAAAGCCCGGGCCCTGCTTGGAGGCAGAGTGGGGAATCCTAGGGTCTGGGACCAGCCCTGCACTGGCCAGTGCACCTGCACCCGCCTCCCGCAGTGACTGCTCTCAGTGCCCACTCTCAGCGCCCGCCTCCCGCAGTGCCTGCTCTCAGCGCCTGCCTCCCACAGTGCCCGCTCTAAGTACCCGCTCTCAGCGCCCGCCTCCCGCAGTGCCCGCTCTCAGCGCCTGCCTCCCGCAGTGACTGCTCTCAGTGCCCACTCTCAGTGCCTGCCAGGACTCGCCTCCCGCAGTGCCCGCTCTCAGTACCCACTCTCAGTGTCTGCCTCCCACAGTGCCCGCTCTAAGTACCCGCTCTCAGCGCCCGCCTCCCACAGTGCCCACTCTCAGCGCCTGCCTCCCGCAGTGACTGCTCTCAGTGCCCACTCTCAGTGCCTGCCAGGACCCGCCTCCCGCAGTGCCCGCTCTCAGTACCTGCTCTCAGCGCCCGCCTCCCGCAGAGCCCGCTCTCAGCGCCTGCCTCCCGCAATGACTGCTCTCAGTGCCCACTCTCAGTGCCTGTCAGGACCCGCCTCCTGCAGTGCCCGCTCTCAGTACCCACTCTCAGCGCCCGCCTCCCGCAGTGCCCGCTCTCAGTGCCAGCCAGGACCTGCCTCCCGCAGTGCCTGCTCTCAGTGCCCGCTCTCAGCACCCGCCTCCCACAGTGCCCGCTCTAAGTACCCGCTCTCAGCACCCGCCTCCCGCAGTGCTCGGTCTCAGTGCCTGCTTCCTGCAATGACTGCTCTCAGTGCCCACTCTCAGTGCCTGCCAGGACCCGCCTCCCGCAGTGCTCGCTCTCAGTATCCTCTCTCAGCGCCTGCCTCCCGCAGTGCCGCTCTCAGTACCCGCTCTCAGCACCCGCCTCCTGCAGTGCCCGCTCTTAGTGCCTGCCAGGACCTGCCTCCCGCAGTGCCCGCTCAATGCCTGCCTGCGCCCGCCTCCCACAGTGCCCAGTCTCAGTGCCTGCCTGCGCCCGCCTCTGGTAGTGCCTGCTCTCAGTGCCCACTCTCAGCGCCAGCCTCCCACAGTGCCCACTCTCAGCACCCACCTCCTGCAGTGCCCACTCTCAGTGCGCACTCTCAGCGCCCGCCCTCCGCAGTGCCTGCTCTCAGTGCCTGCCAGGACCTGCCTCCCGCAGTGCCTGCTCTAGTGCCCACCTGCACCTGCCTCCTCCAGTGCCCGCTCAGTGCCTGCCTGCACCCGCCTCCCACAGTGCCCACTCTCAGTGCCTGCCTCCTGCAGTGCCCGCTCTCAGCGCCCACCTCCTGCAGTGCCCGCTCTCAGTGCCCACTCTCAGCGCCCACCTCCTGCAGTGCCCACTCTCAGTATGCACTCTCAGCGCCCGCCTCCCGCAGTGCCCGCTCTCAGTGCCTGCCAGGACCTGCCTCCCGCAGTGCTTGCTCTCAGTGCCCGCTCTCAGCGCCTGCCTCCCGCAGAGCCCGTTCTCAGTACCCGCTCTCAGTACCCGCTCTCAGTGCTTGCCTCCCGCAGTGCCTGCTCTCAGTGCCTGCCTGCACCCACCTCCCGCAGTGCCCCTCTCAGTGCCCACCTGCACCCGCCTCCTGCAGTGCCTGCTCTCAGCGCCTGCCTGCACCCGCCTCCTGCCGTGTCCGCTCTCAGTGCCCACCTCCCGCAGTGCCAGCTCTCAGTGCCTGCCTGCATCCGCCTCCCACAGTGCCCCTCTCAGTATCCGCTCTCAGCGCTCGCTTCCTGCAGTGCCCGCTCTCAATGCCTGCCTGCACCCACCTCCCGCAGTGCCCGCTCTCAATGCCTGCCAGCACTTGCCTCCTGCAGTGCCCGCTCTCAGTGCCCACTCTCTGTGCCTGCCTCCCGCAGTGCCCGCTCTCAGCGCCCACCTGCGCCTGCCTCCCGCAGTGCCTGCTCTCAGTGCCCTGGCAGGCGAGGGGGGAGCTACGGATCCTCTAAGTGGCTGACAGTGAGCATGTCCCACGAGATGCACCCACCTCGGCTTTCAGTGCAACTAGCTCCCAGCTCAGTCATTGCGCAGTCTGGGCAGCTGGGCTTGTGAGTGAACAGCCGGGATAGGGGGCCAGGACAGAGGCGTATTGGTGCAGCTCTGTCAGCAACACAGGAAAGGGGCTGCAGGGGGCTGCAGGTCGGCAGAGCCTGAGGGTCCCATTTTAGACTCCCAGACATTGACCAAATTGCCCTCTGAATCTGGAGGAGGAAGCAGAAGCAAGTGGGGGGGGGCACCCCTCCCTGTCAGCCCCGTGGCAGGCAGCCCTTTGAACCCGCCCCCGTGGGGAGGGGCGCCCAGGCAATCACTGCTCCATCAAACCCTGGGGCTGGCGGGCCGCGCTAGGGTGCAGGGGCCCAGCTGAAGGCTTCAAAGGCTGCGGAGCTGCCTCCATCCCCTCCACCCCGCTCTGCAGCTTTCAGGGGCTCCTAGACCTGCCCAGTGGGGGCTCTGCCTCTCCAGCCGGCCCTGAGCATGGGGGTCACATCCCTGCAGCTGCCACGCCAGGCCCAGGGCCCAGCCACCAGCGGGAGAAGCTGCCACAGGCCTCTGGGGTGAGGGCAGGATTATGGCTGTGCCACTGGCCTCCTGGACCGGAGGCTGCCTGTGAGGGGGCTGTGAAATCCCCACTCCCAAAGGAGGCTAGTCAGCTGGAGGGCTGGAGAGGACAGTCTGCCTGTAGCCCCCTTTCCCTGGGTGGGGGTGAAATTAACCCACAGCCCCGGGGGGACTGGGGAAGGAGGATCCGCCAGGAAAACCCAACAGCGTGATGTGCTGGGGTGAGGAGCAGAGCCTGAACTGTGCCCAGCAGACTGCCTGCCCTGGGCGAAGGATCAGCTGGTGGCGAGGAGGAAGGGGCAGCCAGGAGTCAGGGCCGGGAGCAAGGAGAACCCCCAGGCAAGTCTGGAGAATGGCAGGGGCATGTATGTGGGAGACAGGATACAGGACCTACCACTAGGGCCACTTGGCGAGCGCTCCCTCGGCCTGGGAGTGGCAGGCCGGGGTTCTGGTCCTGGCTGGGGGGCCCAGGCTGTGTCTGCAGCAGGTGGATGAGTCCTGACCTGCTCCTGCGCTGCTGGAACTGTCCAGGGTGCTGCAGGGGGCAGGGAGGGGGCCAGAGCAGAAGCTAAGGGGGAGGTTTGATAGCAGAAGGTGACACAGAGAGAAGACCTCCCCCCCACAGGTGACCAGGCAGCACTAGCAGGGCCTGGGGCAAGGGAAACAGCACATCCGCATGCGCCTGGCACAGAAGAGTTGGGGGGTCGGGAAGGACCTGCAACACACGCACTGTGGGACAGACAGTTCATGGGTCCGTGGGGCAGGAAACCCCTCTACTTTCGCAATGGACTTGGGCCTTAGCTTTTAAAAATCATTTGCTATACTTCAAAGGGCGAGAAATGGTCAGTGCCCTCCTCTGTGTCCTCGCCCCTCCCAGCACTACAGATGGAGCTAATTTCCTTTCTGCCCCAGCCTGGCTGCAGTGGCTCAGTTTCACTTTCTGTTTATTGTCAGTTTCACTTCCTGGTTCTCAGTCCTGGCAGGGCCCGGTGCCACGGGCCTTTCCCACGCAGCAGGGGCGGTCCCAGGCCAGCAACACCCCTGCCCTGGCCCGCTTCGCAGCCAAACGAAAGAGGAAAAGCTACTAACTGGTATTTAAAAATAATAATCAAACCATGTTCTCGGGGGTTTGGACTGGGCCAGAGAATGAAACCCCCTGCTCCCAGCAAACGCCTCAGGGACGGGAAAATGAACCGGGCTGGGGACGTGGAAAAGCAGCATCCTCCCTGCTGATGGGCTGCACCCGGGATGGGCTGTTCTCCCAGGTCAAAGTGGCAATGTCTCTCCGCTGCGGAGGGGCCGGCCACAGGCCTCAGCCCCAGCCAAGTCCCGCAGGCTGGGTGTGAGCAGTGCACAGGCGTGTGTGTGTGTGTGGGGGGGGGGGGCGGATTTCACCTCGAGGGAGCCCAGACACCCCGTCTATCTAATCTAGCTCCTACAGTGCCGCTGGGTGCAGTGTCCGAGCTCAGGATACCTCGAGCTGGCGACAGTGTCCGGGGGTGGGGCATGAGGCAAGCAGTGCCCAGCTCGCAGGTCTCTGGTGGGGAGGGACGTGCCGGGATGGTCTGGCAGGAGCCGGGTTGCATCGGCCCTGTGGGACTCTCCCCAACACAGGCCCCCAGGGTGGGGGAGCGGTGGGGGGCTGCCTAGGCAGCTCCTTACCGGTCCAGGCTGCTGATTGGACGGGTCGCAGGCCAGTGAGACGAGATCTTTCAGGGGGTCCTGCGGGTTGAGATGAGGCGGGTACCGTATGGCCGTGTGGGGGAAGTAGGTGGAGGCCGCCTGGGGGAGGATCGAGGTGGTGGGGAAATGCAGAGTAGATGAAGGGTGTGGGCTTCGAGCAATACCTAGAGCGGAAGAGAGACAAAGAGAGGACCGGGGCGGCCTTCATTCGGAGCTCCATGCCAGGCAGCACCCCAGCACCCTCCTGCCCCACAGGCACTCCGCTCTGGTTCCAGTGCCCCCTTAACAGTGGCTCAGGTGGCAGCCCCACATGGCCCAGTTGCCTGACATCTATGACTGCGTATCCCTTCGTGGTGGGGGCTGGGAGCCAGGGATTCCTGAGCCCTCACCCTGCCTCTGATCCCGAGGCCCCTCTATGGCCTTGGGCAAGTCACTGAACCTCGCGCCGTGCCTCAGTTTCCCCCATCTGCGGATGGGGACCCCAATCCTTACCTGCCTCTGGGGCCGGGGGGAAGGTGCGCGGAGGATCAGCTGATGCTGGTGAAGCATTTGGCAGATGAGCGGTGCTAAGCATTGCCGTTTGCAAACCAGTCCCACTCCGAGAAACCGCCCTTCCCACCCCCAACCACATAGGGCCCAGTCCACAAGCCCAAGGGATGCTGGGCTGAAAACCAAGCTGGGTTCCTTCTACCCCCAACCCTGGTCACGAAGACCCTGCCAGACTGTAGCTGGCAGCTCTCTCTCCCTTGCAAACTCTTCAGGGCTGGGTCTTTGCCTGCAGGGTGCCTGGCAGGCTGTGGGTGCAGCAGAAATGATACCAGCCACACATGCGTTCATGCAGCCCTCTCCCAGGCCCCCCTGCCCAGCACCCCTTCCTGGGCTGTGAATGACAAAGGAACCACCCCCATATTTTGGGGGCCTGCCCCTCTGCAGAGCCAGACTCACCGCTGTGCACGGCGATGACCGGACGGTGATGCTGGGTGAAGCTCAACCTCGGGGAGGAGTCCTGGGGCGACGGGCTGTTGAAGGGCGATTTGTCGATCTCTGTCTTTTTCACGGGGGAGATGCCTAGTGAGCCGTGAGAAAAGCAGAAGCGGTGCTGTTAGGGGTCAGCCCCCCACCGCTCTGGCCCACGATGGTGCTCAGGGGTGGCGTTTAAAAGGCCCACAAATAAAATCCACAGCGGAGTCCATCAGAAGCACCATTCAGTGTCAGGTGTCAGGGGAGAATCTGACCCCCAGGGTCAGGAAGGGTTCCCCCTCCCACCAGGCACATGGATCCCCTGGAGCGCTTGGCTCAGAGGCCGGAGGCCAGAGGAGACACTCATGAATGGATTCACTCCGGCCCCGCTTGAGGCACTGACAGACCAGTGAAATCACCAGTGTGCAGGGGGGAAGAGGGGAACCCTCCAGCGACTGAGCCTAGAACCTGGGGGAGCAAATATAAGAACGGCCACACTGGGTCAGACCAAAGGTCCATCTAGCCCAGGATCCTGTCTGCCAACAGTGGCCAATGCCAGGTGCCCCGGAGGGAATGAACAGAACAGGGAATCACCGAGTGATCCATCCCGTCGCCCAGTCCCAGACACTGAGGAAGGGACAACTGTTGCCACTCCCAGGGGAGGGTTTGCACGCTGTGCAGCTCGGCGCCTGCGGAAGGGCTCTGCTGTGCCCGGCGTTACCCGGGAAAGGGGGTTGCTCCTGGGCCGGGTGTCACAGGCAGAGGCGCAGCGGAAAGAACTCAGGGGGCACGGCTGGGTTAGTGCTGCGCAGAGCCAGCAGGGGGCGCAGAACCCAGAGACTGTGCTGAGGCCCTGTCACAGCCACTAATTTGCTCTCGTTAATTGGGTAGCGACAGAGGGAGGGGCAGGAGCTTATGAAGTGGGTCATGTTCCCTGGCTCGACTGCTTGGCTCACAGGGTGTCTAAGTGACACGTTTGTGTATGTGCATGTGTGTGCAAGTGCACAAGTGTGCATTTGTCCACGTGGGTGTGCAGCAGGGTGTGTGTGTGTATGCGCAGGGATATTCGGGTGTATGTGAGTGGACACATGGGTATGCAGGGGGGGGTGTATACACAAGGGTAGGTGTGTTTGCACGTGTGTGTGCATGTGCGTGTGTACACGTTGGTATACATGTGCTGGCAGGAGTATCCATCCCTCTCCTCCTGGTTGGGCAGCCTCACCCCACTGCACACGGCTCCAGTTCTGTGTTTCCAACCCGCTTCTCCCCCCTCAGGGCGAATGGCCCAGCAGGGCCTGACCTGGGACAGCTGGGGGCACACAGCAGGCAAACTGCACAAGGCCACCCACCCAAACCTCGTCCTGTCCCCTCCAGGCCCCAGTCACCAAAACCCATCACCCACCGCACGAGCTGCGTCTCCTGCACCATGCTGGGCAGTGCCCTGGGGGTTCGCACCTTCCTCCCCTCCCCTCCTGTCCTATCCCTGCCAGCCACGCAGGGCCCAGGCTGCCAGGGGGAACCTCCCGCTCTGCAGGGCACATTGAGCACAGCACCAGCGCTTTGCCCGCGGGAACAGCTGAGGCCATCATTACACACCCAGGAATAGAGCCAGGCCAGGCAGCGGCAGGGGGAAGACCCAAGGCAGGGAATCCAGGCCCAGGACAGGCTGGGGCAGGGCCATGCAGGGCCGGGGCAGGCTGGGGCAGGGCCATGCAGGGCTGGGGCAGGGCCGTGCAGGCCCAGGACAGGCTGGGGCAGGGCCGTGCAGGGGGCAGGTAGGGGCCGGCCCGTACAGGCCCAGGGCAGGCTGGGGCGGGGCCGTGCAGGCCCAGGGCAGGCTGGAGCGGGGCCGTGCAGGCCCAGGGCAGGCAGGGGCAGGGCCGTGCAGGGGGCAGGCTGGGGCAGGGCCGTACAGGGGGCAGGCTGGGGCAGGGCCGTACAGGCCCAGGACAGACTGGAGCAGGGCCGTGCAGGTGGGGCAGGGCTTAACAGACTCGGGACAGTGGGTGGGGTCCAGGTTTTTGACCGAGAACGCCAGTCGAAAAAAGGGATCCCTAGCGGTGCTGCACCAAGGCAAGCGAACGGTCCGTGGTTGGCGGTGCAGGGGCCAAGGGCAGGCTCCTTGCCCTGGCTCCGCATGACTCCCGGAAAGCAGCCCGGCATGTCCGGCTCCTAGGCGCAGGGGGCCCACTGGGGGCTCTGCAACCCTGCTCGCCGAGATAGTAGCGAACTGCCAAAGCTCACAGCTCCCATTGGCCGGAACTGAGTCAATGGGAAGCTGTGAGGGTGGTCACTGCAGGTAGGGGCCAGCGCACGGTAGTTCTCTTTTCAGCCCCTACGCCCAGGAGCCTGGACATGGCAGCCATGTGCTGGTGAGCTCCTGAGGAGAGCACCAACCCAGGTCAGAGCCTGATCCCGGCCCCCCAACCCCTGCCACAGCCCTGAGCCTCCTCCCATGACGCCTAATCCTTCCAGAGCCTGAACCTCACCCCCTCACTGCCCCCAAGCCCTGCCCCTCCCCTGAGCCCCTTCTTCACCCAAAATCACTCCTGGGCCCGCACCCTTCACAGCCCTCCGCTGCCAGCCCCAATCCCTGCCCCAGCCCTGGCCCCCTCCGTGTTCCACTACTACTCACTCTCTGGAGCCCGCACCCCTCACATTCGTCCCCTCTGCTCAACCCCTGCCCACCCTGAGCCCCTCCCGCCGCCTAACTCCTCCCAGAGCCTGAGACCCCTCACACCCTCCTGCCCCAATCCCTGCCCCAGCCCTGAGCCCTCCCGCACTCTAACTCCCCCTGGAAGTCTGGCACTCTCACCCCGTCCTGCCCCAACCGCCCTGCCCCAGCCCTTAGTACCCCCCCACATTTTCCACTAACTGCTCCTGCGAGTCCGCACCCCTCACCGCTGGCCCTCCTGCCCCCAACCTCCTGCCGCCAAAGTCCGCGCCCCCTCCCGCACCTAAAACTCCCTCCTGGAGTCTGCCACCCCTCACT
>NC_133779.1:30730484-30797246 GCF_003597395.2 Chelonoidis abingdonii
CCTCCTGCCCCCAACCCCTGCCCCAGCCCTGAGCCCCCTCCCGCACCCTAACTCCCTCCTGGAGTCTGCACCCCTCACTCCTCCTGCCCCCAATCCCTGCCCCAGCCCTGAGTCCCCTCTCATACCCTAACTCCCTCCTGGAGCCAGCACCCCCAGCAGGATCCCTCACCCCCATCCAACCCCCTGCCCCAGCCCGGTGAACGTGAGTGAGGGTGGGGATGAGCGAGCGACGAAGAGAGTGGGGATGAAGTGAGTGGAAGGCAGGACCTCAGGGAAGAAGGGGCAGGGGGCTGGGAAAGGATGTTCAGTTTTATGCAATTAGAAAGTTGGCAACCCTAGGTGGAGGCAGGGTAAATCCAGGCCCAGGGCAGGTGGGGGCTGAGCCATACAGTCCCAGGACAGGTGGGGGCAGGTCAGACAGGCCCAAGGCAGGTGGGGGCCAGGCCATACAGGCCCAGGCAAGTGGGAGCAGGGCCGTACAGGGGGCAGATAGGGGCCGGGCCATACAGACCCAGGGCAGGTAGAGGTAGGAGCAGGGCCAGACAGGCTCAGAGCAGGTGGGTCAGGGCCATACAAGCCCAGGGCAGGTGGGGACCAGGCCATACGGGCCCAGGGCAGGTGGGGGCTGGGCCGTACAGACTCAGGGCAGGTGGGGGCCGGGCCGTACAGACCCAGGGCAGGTAGGGGCAGGGCCAGACAGGCTCAGAGCAGGTGGGTCAGGGCCATACAAGCACAGGGCAGGTGGGGACCAGGCCATACGGGCCCAGGGCAAGTGGGGGCCGGGCCGTACAGACTCAGGGCAGGTGGAGGCCGGGCCGTACAGGCCCAGGGCAGGTAGGGGCAGGGCCAGACAGGTCCAGAGCAGGTGAGTCAGGGCCATACATTCCCAGGGCAGGTGGGGGCTGGGCCGTACAGGCCCAGGGCAGGTGGAGGCCAGGCCATACAGGCCCAGGCAGGGTAAGTTGAGGTGGCTCTGTGCAATGTTGGTGCCATGCCCCTAGCCTGGCCAACCACACTGCCAGGCCTTTGCTTTCCCCACTGCGGGGTCTGTCAGGACAGAGGTGCCTGTGCCAAGGAGAACGGGGACCAGCCAAGCCCCCCTTTGTCGGCCCTGTCTTAGCAAATGGGACAGAGACGCTGTTTTTCCCTCTGCCACTGAGCGTCAGCCAAAGTAAAGGAAACCCTCTGGGTCTAGATCCCCTTGGCTCAGCTTGTGGTGCTGCAGACAGGAGACCCCAGCTCCAGCCCTGCCCCGTTATGGGCCCCAGCCGGGATAGTTGGCTGTTGATTTATGAGGAAAGATTAGGAGAGCTAAAAATACGTTGAGCTTTGCAGAGCGCTGAGCTGGGGGATTTGAGCCCTGAGCACAAGGAGCCAAAAGGCATAAACACCATGGGGGGAAGGGCTGCTGAGCAGGGGAAATGTGCCTGCGATGAGATTGTCTCCCCAAGGACAGCGTAGGGTCCCCCATCCCCCAGACCTGGGAGGACAGGTGTATGGGGGGACAGGAGGAGTGGCTGGAGTGCTGTGTGGGCTGGCTATTCGGGGCTGCACAGTGGTCCATGCAGGGCCGGTATGGCTGCAGTAAGGTAGAGCAACCCCAGGGCTATTCTAACACACCAAGGGCAGTCCCACCCCCAGCCCAGCCCAGAATTCGGGGCTTTGCCTGCTGTCTCCCGAGCTCCATTCTGGCGCGTGTCTGCCCTGTCTGATCCTGCACCTCCACGAGGAGGCACGCGATGACACAGCCGCCGTCGCTCTCCAGTGGCACCGAACCCCCAGGAGCTGCTCTCCAGTACCTTGTCTGCACAGCTTGCTGGCTCACAGCTATACCAGAGAAGGGCTGAAACCGAACCCCAGGGGGAGGGGAGGGGCTCCCAACCCAGCCTCTGATCCAATTCAACATGCAAAGAGTTCTCATCTGCACCACTGGCCTCTCATCGCCAGGGACCAGCCCCCATTGCCAGCACACAAACGGGGGTCAGGATCTCTGTCGCTTCTGTCTGGGAATGCAGGGCAGGAATCTCCTCCCAGCAGTGCCCGTCACTGGCCTCCAGCAAGGCTGGCTGCCTGGATCTGCTGTGGGAACAGGCCCAATATATCCTGCCTCCCACTGGGCTGCGTGTGCTGTGAGAACAGTGCCCGCGCCAGCTAGCCATGCAGGTGACAAGAGAAGCCCTGGGTAAAGGGCTTTGATCCACGTGGAAGGCTTGGGCTCAGCAGGAGCTTTAGCCAGAAATCAGGTCAGTTTTTAAAACAGGCCCAGACGCCTGGGTTCTCCAGGGCTGGGCACAAGAGTCCCGCTGGCTCATCCTTGCTTTCAGAGGGCCAAACACTGCAGTTTTATCCTCTCGCTGAGCGAAGGCTGGCAGACTCAGTCCTAGAGGCGCTAGCGCCCAGATCTCCAGGCCGGTGGTTCCTGCCCCCAGCCTGCCTCGCTGCCTTTCACCCGGGAGCCAGCAGCACTCATCGAAATGGAACAGCTGCCCCCCCCCCCCCACACACACAAACACCCAGTGTCCTCCAGTGTGCACTGCATCTGCCCCGCCTTGCTCTATTCCGACCTCTGGCTGCCCACAGGACTGTCTGTCTTCTCCTGTGCCAGGGACTCTCTGGGCGCAGGACATGGGCAGCTAAGCCCCAGGGATTTGGGGAGAGGAGTTGGAGGAACTGACTCCCCCCACCCCCGCAGGTGATTCCAGCTGGCAGGCCCAGAGGCGGTGTGTGGCTGTCTGGGGATGGCTACTGAGGCAGGATGGTGTCTCCGGCTGGGGTGCCTGGTTCTCTGCTCTCCCCTGGGCTGTATGGGGCAGCCCACATCCTGGGCAGCTGCTTCCTCCGACCCAGCCCCTCCACTTGCTCACTGAAATCCCCCTCCGTGCCCCTTGGCCCCGTCTCCCACTGCTTCACCCTTCCCCTTCCGCCCCTCTCCAATTCACCCCGTGCCCTCCTCTCTGCTGTTCCCTGCGTTCAACCCCGCTCCTGCTTCCGCCCCGCGGCCACGGCTTCCCCTGCAGCCCCCTCAGCCCATGGACATTGGCAGGACCCTCCCACCAGGGCAGAGCTCTGTGGCTGTGCAGGGCACTGAGCATCCCGTAGAGAGAGCGTGTGGCTCGTCTGCCCTTCCCCATCCCAGTACCTGGGGCTCCATTGTGGGGGCTCCCCCCGCCCGAAGCAGGGCGCTCCCAGAGGGAGTTAATCCTGCTGCCACAGTGCCATGGAGGATTTATCTCCAGCCATTTGGCCCAGCCGGTGTTAATGGGTTTAGCCCGTTCTCAGACGGTCATTTAGGAGGATTTCACAGAACATCCAGTACGGGATTGAAATAACCTCCCCTGCGACGCGCCGGCTAAGCACATCCCTTCTCGGATGGCTTTCCCCCCCTCCCCACAGCCGGGCTTGGGGGGCACAGAGAGAGAGGGACTCACACGCACTCGCACCCAGAGCTGAGGTTCTCCCTGAACTCCAACAGCTGGTGGAGCTAGTGAGTCGAGGCCCCGCCACAGGGGAAAGAAAGAAAGCTGCGGCCCAGGAGGGCCAAGTTCTGGAGCAGGGCACTTCGGAACCAGGATGCCTGGGTTCTGTTCCTGGCTCCGGGTGAGCGCTCCTCCTTGCCACCACGCCTACAATGTCTTGACAGCGACTGACCACTCTGGACGCTCAGCGCTCCGTAGGTAAGGCAGAGCAACCCCAGGGCTATTCCACCACGCCTGGGGCAACCCAGCTCCCAAGCCCAGACCCACCCAGCACAATCTATCTTTGACGTAGGAAGCTTCTCTTTGTTCTGTGTTTCTTCAGTGCCCAGCAGGTCAGGGACCTGGGCCGAGAGGAGGCTGCTAGGGGCTACCACAGTGCAAAGAATAAATAAATAATAGACAGCGAAACCCACCTCTAGCAAATATCAAAGAGGCTAGCAAAACCCGGGAGCCTGAACAGCAGAAGACTGGATAACCTGTCCTAGGGATCTTCAAAACAATCTCACATTTCATCATCAACAGAGCCGGCTGGAAAAGGGCTTTTCCCAGGAAAAACTTGGAAAGCAAAAATGGGGTGGGGGCAGGGTTTACGTAATAACCTGCCTTGCTTTTCGTTTTTCATTTAAAAAAAACCTCCCCCAAATTTCTAAAGAAACGGGTTTTATTTGTGGAAAATTTTCATGTAGGAAAAGAAACAGGCCCTTTGACATCCAAACCCAGATTAGAACAAAAATCTCAGCCGACTCTGGGATTTTCCAATCCCGCAGTAAAGCGCTTTGCAGCTGCTAACTCAGGACACCACTTGGGGTCAGCACCATTCTTCCCAAGGTGGGAAACCGAGGCACAGAGAACAGACCTGCCAGTGCAAAGTGCTGAGTCAGTGCTGGGACTCAAACCCAGAAGTCCTGTGTCCCCAGCATGATGCCTTGTGCCTGGTTCTGATTTCAGGCTGGTGTAAATTGGGAGGAAATCCAGTGAGGAAAATGGACTAGATTCTGCACTGGGCCTCTTGGTGTGCTCTGCTGCCCAGAACTGCTGGAGCTCCGAGTTCTCTGCCCCCCTGCTCTGTCCCCCGCTGGAGAAGGAGGGGCTGTATACACTGTCCTGGGGTGCCCCGGGCTGGCTCAATGGTGCAAAGCTTGTGATATGGCGCTTCCAGCAGGGGTCAGGGGACACCTACAGTCCCGGTGGCGGGGGCTCACGGCCTGCGCCCAGCAGGGCAGACAAAGGCTCGGGCTGCGATTCTGGTCAGGCCCTGGACTCCTGGCATGGCGCGAGTTCTGGAAGGGGGCCCAGGATCTGGGCTTGGAGTCTGAACCCCCCTCCCCCCAGCTCACCTTTGCACACACATGTGCACAAACACACAGGTGTACACAAACACACGCACACACACAGTCTGGGGGTAGGGCCAGGGGCCAGGTCCAAGGATTGGGGGCGGGGAATAGTTTGGGGCTCCCAGGCTGAGAGGTATGAAAGCTAAAGAGCCCCTTTGAAAACATCCCAAATTGTGTGAAGCTGGGGGGTGAACCCCCACTGGGCCATTAGCTGCCAGTGCTCACTGCCCCCCCAACGCAGCAGATCCCCAGGGAACCTCCCCCCCTACCCGCTGACAGAAATCTCAAGATTATAAAAAGAAATAAATACAAGATAATGTACAATACCCCCCCCCACCCCGCACGTCCTTGCAGGGAGAACTGGCGCCGCCTGGGACCCCAGGAACCAGCCATCTGAAAAAGGGTCTGTATTGCTTTAATTAGCTCAGCCAACCCCCTCCCCCTTCTCTTAATGAGCGGCTAATTGGGGCTGTCTAGACAGGAAGACAAAACATCAAACAAGGAAGAAATCTGTCCTCAGTAATATGGGGCACCTGTGGAGATGGGGAGCGGCGGGGGTATGGCCACAGCCTGGCAGTGCACAGAGGGGTCCGAGGCGGCGGGGGCAGGGACACAGTGAGTACAGGGGGCGGGTGGGGAGCCAGGTGGCCTCCTGAGTGGGGAGGGCAGCTGCTGGCCCTCCCCTGGAAGATTCATTGACACAGACCCACTCCAGAGACCCTGTGCTGGGGAAGCCCCTGTGGACCCATGGACATTCCCTGCACAGCCATCAGAGACACCTATAGAAACCCAAGTGCACCTCCTCGAGGGCTCCCACAGCGCTGGCAAGCACCCAGCCAGGAGCTCCACCAGCGAGCCCAGAGTGCCTGGCAGAGTGGGCCTGCGGCTGCCGGTCTCCTCTGGCAGAGGGAGGATGGCACGCTGGCTCACCCCCGGCCATGCCCTCACATACAGCACCTGTGAAGCCAGCGATCAGCAGTCGGGATGCCCCAGGATGCAGCGGGCGGCTCCTTTCCCTGCTCTGCCTCAGACCTCTCAGCACCGGGGCGATTGTCTGAGCCAGGAACTGGCTCCTAAGCCGAAGTGACCAACCCAGAAAGGAGAAGCCGGGTGCACGGCCCGGCCTGGCGCCAGAGCCAGGAGAAGACACCGGGGAAGGGCCCGGGCCAGTTACCTACCCCCTTCCATGTCTTCTGTCCAGTTGCGGCTGCTGCTTGTGGGCGAACTGGGCGAGGTGTAGTACTCGCCCCCCGGACTCGTGTCTATGTCGTCCTCCATGGAGCCAGACTTGTGTCGTTTACTCCTGGGGAAGGGGAGGAAGGAGAATTGATCAGCATGGGCACTGGGGCCTTTCGCTGCCACAGCTCCTGCCTACAGCCAAGGGGCGGCAGTCACGGCTCGGGGGCTCCCTCCCTCCCTGTGTTGTACAGTCTAGTGGTTAGAGCCAAGGATTAGGCACCCGGATGCCTGGGTTCTGTGCCCAGCTCTGGGAGGAAACTGTTGTCTAGTGGTTATAGGGGACTCTGCCACTGAATGGCTGTTTGACCTCAGGTGAGTCACTAGTCCAGTCTTATGGACCCTATTCCCTGAGTGAGTGGCCCACCTGACACAGGTCGGGGCGGCAGGAATGTGATGTTATCACTGTGCAGAGCAGCTGGGAGTGCTCGTTACTCAGGGGCAGAGTCCCCTGGGGTGCACGTGGCAGAAGAGGAGGCATCAACTTTGAGATTCTTGGGCCAAGCCCATACAGAAGTGGCACCTTGTGGCTGCTGCCTCCTGGAGCCTCGGCACTAAGGGGCGCCAGTGAGGAGCTGGTGGCAGGGAGCCCTGGGGTCAGTGACAAGAAGAAATGAAGCTGCTGGGCCCAATTCCCCTCTCCATTACACCCATGTGACCCCAGTGGGTGCTCTGGGGGCTTGTGTTGATGCACACGGCTGCAGCGTCAGGAGAGCTGCTCCCCTTGGCCTTGCTAATCCACCTCCCGGAGAGGGGTCACTGTGTCTATGGAAGAAGCCCCCCCGTGTGCAGGGTGCTGTCTGCAGGGTGTAACTGCGTCACTCGGAGGAGTGGATTTTTCACACCCCTGCATGACGCAGTGATACCAACATGGGTCTGGTCCCAAGTGCAGCCAACCATCACCAGCAACACCCGGAGCGCCAGTTAACTCTAAGAGGGTGTCCGAGGGCTTGGTTGCCTCACGCCGCCCCGATCAAAGATGAGAGAAAGCAAGGGGCTCCCTGAGGCCCCATGCACCCTGCCAAACCAGTGAGGCAAGGCCGGCAGGATCCCCCTCCCCTCACCTAGCTCATCTGGCGGGAAATCCACAGGGCCTGGTCTCTGCCAGCTCGTTCCCTGGCAGAGGAAATGGACTCTGTGGGCCAAATTCTGCTCTCCAGTAACCTGGCAGCGCCCATGAAAGCCAAATTCTGCCCAGAGACCCAAGCGGGCTGCTTCTCCCTCAGCTCCCAGGCTCCTGTTCTCTCGCATTAGTTTACAGGCTGAAAGCACAGGGCGCACACCCGCCACCACTGAATAATATCATCCCCACCAGCTAGCTATGCGCGGGCGCTGCCTCTGGGGTGGAACGCGGCAGCTGTTTAACAGCCACACAACAGTCTAGGACCGGAAGTGGCAAAGACCATATTCAGAGGGACAGGGATTACAGGGAGGCACAAGGTCCTGTCCAAAGGAGGTAGGGAGCCCGCATGCTGCTGCTAATTCTCCTCCTTATTCCTAAATCTCCACCGGCCCCAGTCCATATGCAACAGCCCCCAGGAGCACAGTCCCAGGCATGGGGCCAGGCCTGGGTCAGAGGGAAAAGCCCCCATCACTGGGGCAGGGCCCAGGCCATTTTCTGCAGAGCTCCTGCACAGCCTTGGCCCTGCTTAGACGGAAGCAGTGACAGGCCCACGCGGCCAGGCTGCTACAGCTGCCAAGCTCAGGGCTGCTCTGAGTTGTCCCTGGAAGCCACCAGGCCAAAACTGTTGGTTAACCACGTCACTGCTGGCTTTGTTCCCGGCAGGGCCGTCACTGCACCAGGTCCCTGGAGCCCTGCAGCACTGATGGGGTTAAGTAACACATATTCCCCCTCCGCACCAGAGGAGGTTACCAGGCTAGAGGCTGGGAGCCTGGGCTGCAGCCAGGGTGGGAGGAAGGAGTTCCCCTGGGACACCCTGTGTCAGGCAGGGAGAGGACTAGGAGTGAGGAGGAGAGGAGCCCGCGTGCACTGGACTCTGGCTACCGCCCAGAAAAGAAAAAAACCTGCCCTGGATTTCTATTCCATGGACCAAACGAACCCCGATCTGAGGCCGCGCAGGCGGAGTTTTACACTATTGCCCGGTGTGTGTGTCTGCACGAGTCTGCGGACGTGCATGCTCTGTCGGTGTGTGTGACTGGAGCACCACGCGTGTCGCAGGGTGCAGACATGGGACTCCATGTGCGACTGCATCTCCACGCGGGTCCCCGGGTGTGTTTACATCTCTGTACATCCAGGCCTCTATGTGCATGGTAGTATGAGTGTGCCCAGGAAGGTGCTTGCATGCATGGGACTAGGCGTGCCGGCAGGCCCCGCATCTGGCTGAAGCAGGACTGAACCTGTCTCACCCTTCCCACACTCTGCTGCACAGAGAAGGCCTAGAAAAGGCCTATCCCCCCCCAACCCCTCCCGGCCCCACTGCCCCCAGAGCCTGTGCTGAGGCTGGTACGTACCCGCTGGATGAGGTGCTGGGGAGCGTCCGTCTCATGCCAGTGCTCGAGGGGTTCAGATCATAGGCCAGATGACCCTGCAACTCCCCCAGAGAGAAGTTTGGCCCTGTGCCTGTCACCACCGGCGCTGTGGATCACAACATAGAGAGACCCGCATCAGGGGGCTCATCAGAACACCCCGCCGGGGGCGGGCATGTCCCTCCATGTCAGAGCTCCCCTGGGTCTGCTGCTCCGGGGGAAAGCTGCATTTGCTACCCACTCCTGGGGGAAATTCACCCTGGCCGTTATGCCAGCTAGGGCTGGCGTCCCCCATGGGGCTCAGGAACACAGCCATTGGCATGAGGCTGCCAGGCTGTGCCCAGACCTGTTCACCGGGCCCTGAGCCGAACTCCATGAAGTCTGCTCCCCTGGAGGGGCTGCGGGGGCGGAAGGGGAAGTGTCTGGCTCTGCTTCGCCACACAATGGCGTGTTTGTCAGCGCAAGGGAAAGTTTTGGGGCCCTGACGGCTTTCCTGCCTGCTGCTGCGCCCCTGGCCGCCGGCGCCCAGCCTGGTACTCACTTCGGGAGACCTGGATGAGCTCTGTGACGCTGAACACCCCCGACGTGACAAAGCTCTCCTGGAAGTCTGTCGTATCTGCCGTGGGGAGAGAGCGAGAGAGAGATGAGAGGAGCCGAGAGACACAGCTCTGGGCACCCATCGCTGGCACCAGACTCGCCGCCATTCCCTCCCTGCATCTCTAACTGGGGTGGACCTCTGCTCCAGCCTCCACCCACAATCCATCGCTTTGGGGACCTGCCTCCTTTCATGGCCCCTGGGGGCTGGCGTTGCCCAGCATGTGTCATGACACCCGACTACAGTGCCTGAGAAGAGCACGTGGTACACAGCTGCCTGGGGGAGCTGCCTGGCTTGCTGGTCCCAGCCTTGCTCCTGGGAGCTGAGGCAGGGGCCTGCAGGAGGTCCGGGCTCTGCTTGGCTAGGCCAGAGTCAAGTCCCCCAGGCTAGCTGAGCTGCCCGGTGCTCCTGGTCCATCAATTAGCAGAGCTAAGGGGCTGGGCTGGGAGTGGACCAGGGAGCCTAGATGCTGGAAGCCTTTGCTCTGCAGGACCCTGGGGAGAGGAGCTCCGGGGTAGAGGTGGCACCTCAGCTACTGGCCGCATCTCTGCAGAGGCCAGGGTGGACAGGGCCATGGAGATTCCCTCCTCCCTCCTGCTGCCTGTGCTGGGCATCGCTTCCTGGGGCTGTCAGCTAGCTAGAGCCCTGGCAAGGCAGAGAGGCTGTAGCTGCTCCAAGATGCAGGATCCCGGGGACCTCCCATGGTCTGCTTGGGGCAATGGCTGGAGCAGACATTCCAGCAGCCTGGCGTCTCCCATGCAGCATGCATAGAAGCCGCAATCTGCACCGTTGCCCAGCAGCTGCCGGCCCATGGGCCCCTGCCAAGTTCCCAAGTCAGCCCAGTGGGAAGATCCAATGGGGCACCAGAGCAGCGTCGGCATGGTCCAGCCTGGCTCCTCCCCACCCTTTTTGCCCCCCGAGCACTGCCCACTCCTGCCTGGGCCTTGGAGAGGGCCAGGGATCCCCAGCCCAGATCCCCAGGCACCGGCTGTGAAATCTAATTTCCTATCTGCGTGACTCATGCTGGCTCCCACGTATTGCACCTGTGTGTCAGATATCCAGTAACTGACATACATGTCATACTGACCTGACCTGCTTTCATGTCACACTTACGCAGCTTAAACCCCCAACCCGGGGTGTGAAAGCAGCTCTAATCTCTCCATGGGCTGGGTCACAAGTGCTCAGGGCGGCTGTTACTGACTTGACATTCTGACGAAGTGGGTTCTGGCCCATGAAAGCTTATGCCCAAATAAATTTGTTAGTCTCTAAGGCAGTGGTCCCCAACCTTTTTCGTTCAGCGGGCACCAGACGACAAGCCATGGAGGACCATGGCAGCAGACAAGCATCGGCCGAAATTCCGCCAACAAGCGGCAACATCAATAGGCGTCACTGCCAAAATGCCACCGACAAGCAGAATCATCCAGAGGTGTCGCCACCGAAATACAGCCAAAAATTGCAGCATTTCGGCAGCGACGCCTCTGGATGATGCAGCATTTCAGCGGATGCTCGTCCGCCGGCCTGTACGCAGGCGCAATTAGATGCCCCAGCAGGTGCCATGGTGCCCACAGGCACCACGTTGGAGACCCCTGCAAGGACTCCTTGTTTTTTTTAGCCAGAATGTTGCTTTAATCTGAGACACAACAGAGGCAGCTCAGGACTTGCCAGATTAGATCAGAGGCCCATCTACTCTCGTAACCTGTCTCTAACAGCTGCTTCCAAGGAATGGGCAAGAATCCCGCAGTGATGGGGTACCTGCCCCAGGCACAGGCCGCTCCTGACCCCAGGTCAGCTCCTGCCCTGAAACAGGAGGGTTTGTTCCCCTTTCAAGCTCTTTTGCTTTTAAAACATTTACTCTGAATATTCTTGTTATCCATAGAAACGAACCAGTGGCGTGGGCGCAGGTAGGCCTGGCCCGGTATGACTCAAATCCCTTCACTTATTCCTAGATTACGACATCAGCCGGGGCCATTGTGATCATCTCTTCTGAGCTCCTGCACAGCACGTCCCTGAACTAATTCCTGGGGAACAAGCACAGAGCTGGGAGAAAAACGCCCCCTCTCGATTTAAAGATTTCCAGGGCTGAGAAACCCCCCACAGCCCCAGGCAAATTGTTCCAATGGTTAATTAGCCTCACTAAAAATTTCACCTTGTTTGTCATCTAAGTTTATCCAGCTTCAACTCCCAGCCACTGGATTTCATTAGACCTGGCTCTGCTGGACGGAGGAGCCCTAGATTCTCAAATTCCTGCTCCCCAGGCAGCTACTTACCACATCACCCCTCAACCTTCCCTTTGCTAACCAGGCAGAGCTCCGGGAGACAGGTTTCCCAATCCTTTAGTCATTCTCAGGGCTCTTCTCTGAATCCTCCCCCGTGATCAACATCTTCCTGAACTGTGGGCACCAGAACTGGAGAAAGTCCCAGCAGCGGTCGCACCAGAGCCAAATCCAGGAGTAAAAGAACCTCCCTACTCCTACTTGAGATTCCCCTGTTTATACATCCAAGGATCAGAGTAACCCAGAGCAAGTTCAACCGATTATCCCCCATGACCCCAAAGTCCTGTTCAGAGGCACTGCTTCCCCAGGAGTACCCCAAAGACTTGTAGGTTTAGAAGGGACCACAAGAGGCAGGACTTGCTGTGTCTGCACCATCCAAGACAGGTGCTCTCAGCCTCCTTTCGAAAACCTCCAGTGAAGGAGCTTCCACAACCTCCTGAGGCAGGTCCAGTCCATTGTCCTACTGCCCTTACTGAGATTTGACCTAAATCTGCTCTGCTGTCATTTGAACCACTGCCTCTTGTCCTACCCTGTCTGGCAAGAGAGAAGAACGTTTCTCCACCTTTTTCATGCCTCCTGTAATGGTGGCACACGCTCTGTGTTCCTCGACGGGTGACTTTGCAGGTTGGCTGGTTGTGCCCGGCTCACCAGGCAAACTAGCCCGTTCTGTCTCAGTGACCTGTCAGCTTCATTATTCACCAATGTTTGTGTCATCTGCAAACTTTATCGGTGATGATTTATGTTCTTTTCAAGGTTGTTGATAAAAATGTTCAATATCATGGGACCCAGAACTGATCCCGGCAGGACTCTGCTAGAAGCACATTGCTGATGAGTCCCCATTTACAGTAACATTTTGAGGCCCATCAGTGAGCCAGATTTTAGTCCATGTTGTCGGTGCCATGTTGATCTTGTATTGTTCTTGTTTTTTAATCAAAATATCCTGCAGTACCAAGCCAAAATGCCTTACAGTTACCTGAACCAACCAAACTTATAATCTCTTCAAAGAAATCTAGCAAGTTAGGGTGACAAGATTTGCGTCTCAGTTTCCCCATCTGTAAGTGGAGAATGTGACAATGCCCTGCATTTGTATTTGGGGACTGACAAGTGCAGTATCAAGGCTGATGTGTAAAGGTCTGAGCATGGGAATCATGCACGCAGCAGGGCAGGCCTAGTGGAACAGCAAACCAGCACAAAGGCAGGATGGTCTTGCACTGAGGCTGTTGGCCTGGGTCTCAGAAAAGCACAGGGCTCAGAGGTCCGATCCCAGATCCCCTGCGTGACCAGGGGCAAGTCCCTTTGGCTCTCAGGGTCTCAGCTTCCTAACTCTAAGATGGAGATTAAAACTCCTTCTTTTATCTGTACAGACTGTAAACTCTTCTGGGCAGGGGCTGATTCGACTGTGTGTTTGTGCAGCGCCCGGCACACTGGTCTAGGGGTGGCATGGAGCGTGCCAGCGGGAGTGGCCTCCAGGTGCCACTTCTCAATAATAATTGCTGTTTCAATAGTCCTGGATACTTCCATCCCCAGTTGGCAGCCAAGCTCCTGCCCGCATGCCCCGGGGCTGGCACGCTGGCAAAGCTGAGTGCAGGGGCCTCTGGCATGTGGGGAGTGACTCAGAAAACCAAACCCAACCACAGGAGTGACTCAGTGGAAAGCAGCCACGGGCGGGAGATCCTGGCACTCACAGTGAGACAGCAAAGTCAGTGAATGGGGGCAAACTGCGAACTTGCCAGCTTGGGATTCAGCCCCTGTTCTGGGCAGCAGATCCTACCACTGGCACCACCCCACCTGTCTCCAGTCACCCAGCACATGGAATCCCAGGGCATGCTCCCACTGTCCTGCTGCTCTCTGCCACAGGTCCACGCAATCACTCTGTTGGCCTGTCTGCAAGGAGCCTGAGGACGGCTGTTATGCTGGGGAGCTGGGCTGAGGCCTGCCAAACTCATTCCATGCTCCACAGACCAGCTGATAAAAACTCCGGCTCCTGGCCAGCCAGCGGTCTCCCTGTCGCTCAGCCCAGTCCCCTTAGAGGGAAGCTATTCAGCATCTGCCTGGAGTGTATGTCACCCCAGGCACCAAGGAGCCAAGCCCCCGCTGCAGCCTTGGTTTGCCAAGTCAGCACTTCTGCTGCAGGCGGGCGAGAGCGTGGGGCGGTGCACTAGCAGCAGACAGGGTCAGTTTGGGTCTCAGCGTCACCGGCGGCTGAGAAGCTGCTGGCAGAAGCTGAAGGTGGAGGAGAAAGCCCTAGCTCAGCAGTTTCCTCTCTCTGGCATTTTCCCATCTAGCAAAATCCACTCACTTCCTTTCCGTTCCACCTCGGTGCCTGACCTTTCACCCCCAGCACTTCCGGGTGCTGCTCTGGGGATGCCCTGGGCCAGCAGCAGCCAGGATTTGCTGGCGCAGGCCAGCTGGGAGCCCTCTCTCCCTGCTCTTCTGCCTCCGCCTTGCTGGCTGTCAGACAGACACAGCCAACCAAAATGTGATTTGTCTAAAACCATGCGGTCTAGTGGGGAGGCCCAGGCCTCAGGACACCTGGGTTCTCTTTCTGCCTCTGCCACTGGCCTGCTTCTGGCCTCTGGGTCCCCCTCCCACCCTTGGAGTGCCAGGCTGTCTCTCTAGGTGTCTGGGCAGCTCCTGGCAGTGGGGTCCTGGTCCTTCTTGGAGGCCTCTAGGTGCTACTGTTATACAAATAACAAGTAATATTTGTTGCAGGGGCCCAACACGTCCGTAATGTGAACTCCTGTGAAATCAGGGGCATCCTGTGGACACTCCTCCCTTGACATTACTAATGGGTGAACCTCTCGGGTGGGGAAAGTTCTGCTTTCTATTAACATCCAGCTCTTCTATTTGTGCTAGTCTGACCCTCTCTCCAGCGCTTACCCACCCCCTCTGTCCCGCCCCATCTCCCCAAGGTAATGGCCTGTGTTTGAATCTGAGCTCTGAGCTCACTTCATGCAAAGGGCTGTTTCTGACTCTGTGCCCGGGAGCTGGGGGCACGCAGAGCCCGGTTCTTGTGAACATGGGCGCCTAAGGGGGGGCGCCTTGGCCCAGAGCTTCGGCCTGACAGTCAGGCACAGAACCACTGGCTTGGGGTGCTGGCTGGAGAGGCCTAGGTGCCCTCAGCATCTTCCTCATCGATAGCTGGCAAGAGGGAACCACGTGCTCTTGAAAAGCGCCCAGCAGGTCTCAGAGGGAAGCACAAACCTGACCCCTTGGGAGCACTTGGGGGGCTGGCTCAGGGTCCTGTTGTGGGCTGTCTGATCTCATTGGGAGAGCAGGCGCAACACTGGCCCCTGAAGGAGCAGGTGTCTGTGCTGCTGACCACTTCAGTGCAAAACTCGGCTAAAACCTTCCCGCTTCCATAGGGCTGGACTGGACTAGGGCTCTCTGGCGCCCTCGGTGGCAGGAGTGAGACTCCACCTATGGTGCTGTACTGGCCCAGGGCTCTCCGGCCCCCCATGGCAGAAGTGAGAACCCGCCTATGGTACCGTATTGGCCCAGGGCTCTCTGGCGCCCCCTGTGGCAACAGTGAGAACCCACCTATGGTGCTGTATTGGCCCAATGCTCTCCGGCACCCCCAGTGGCAGGAGTGAGACTCCACCTATGGTGCTGTATTGGCCCAATGCTCTCTGGCACCCCCAGTGGCAGGAGTGAGAACCTGCCTGTGATACTGTATTGGCCCAGGGCTCTCTGGCGCCCCCTGCTGCAGATGTAAGAACCTGCCTGTGGTCCTGTATTGGCCCAGGGCTCTCTGGCGCCCCCTGTGGCAGGAGTGAGGTGTGTTCAGTGAAGAGTCTGGGGTGTGACTGCTCTCTGTGCCCCTCAGGACCCTCAAGCCCCCTGTGGTAGAAGCGGCCTGGAGGGTAATTTGACAAGAGAGCCTGGCATAGCATGCGTGAGTGCCATACAAGCTTCGCATGCCCAGCGCTGCCAATGCCTCAGGCCCCTGGTTTGCAGCCCCTCCACTGTTCCAGTGCTGAGTCCCCGCTACAGCTCTGCAGTGGCCCTAAATTCCCATCACTTCCTGATGCTCCAGTCCAGGGCTCCCCCAACAGCCCTGCTGCTGCTTCTCAGTCCCACCCCACAGCCCCTCCACTATCCCAGCCCCAGGCCTCGTCTGAGCAGAAACCTGCCCCCCTAAAGTGTCCCAGAATGATGGGGCAGCCCCCACGAATCCTGAGCTGTAGTAACTAACTAACTGGGTGGGTCTCGTCTTTTGCCTTCCGGCTCCAGAGGCTTCAGGTCTTGCAGCTTTTCTCCACAGCCACATGGGTGAGAAACTTCCCCGGGGTATTTTTAAAACCAAAGCTGAGATTCTCCCATAAGCACCTGACCCCAGAGGCTGGGGCTTTAAGAAACTCCTCCTCCCCCACCCCCATTCTCAGGCCTCGCTGTGCAGAGATTTCCCACCACGGGACACTAGGCTGAGAGAGCCCCAAACTCACTACTCTTTTGGCCAGAGAGAGGCCTGGCCCCTGGGTTTGGGGAGGGTGAACAGGGAGGGTGTCAACTGCCTCAGTACCCGCATGGCTTCCTTTCCTGCCCCGAGAGAGCTTTAAATGGGGTCTGCGTGTGAGATCTACCCCCCGCAAGCTGGCAAGGGAGAAGGGTGAGGGGATCCCCCCCACCCAGCGCTGACTTACCCAATGTGATCGGTTTGCTGTCCTCCTGGTCCGAGCCGATCCCTGTCCTCGGACTGCTGCTTTGCTCCGAATCTGAAAGGAAAAGCCAGGTGTGAGACTCTGCAGCCCAGCACCCCCTCGCCAGCCTCTTTCCCCCCATCCTGACCCCGTGCCAGGCCCCTATGCCTCGCTCTGAGCAGTGCCCCCTGCTGGCAGCGACCAGCCCACTGCCCCCAGCCCACTCTCAGGATGGCAAGAGCTGGGGGCTGCACTAGAGCGGGGAGAGCTGGCATTGCGTCGAACCTGCCCTAGATGACCCAACAGTCCCCATTTTGCCCCACCCCCCGATTAATTTCAGCAGCGCTCCGTGCTTCCATGGCCCCAAAGGGTGGTAGAGACTGGTGCTCATTGGCTCTGGCAGTCACCCGCCCTGGCACCAGCCCTGATTCTAGCACACCCAAGGAAGATGGTAACAGCTCCCGTGAGCTGTGATTCACAGGTGTGGAAACTGTAGCTTGCTCAAGTCAGGAGTAGGAGCCAGGAGCGGCTGGGCTCCGGACTAGCTCACACTCGCTACCCTTGTCAGTGGTTGGACCTGTCGCATTCCCCGCAGCGCCCCCTGTTGGCTGGAAACTGACTCTAGTACGGGGTCGGCAACCTTTCCGAAGTGCTGGGCCGAGTCTTCGTTTGTTCACTCTGGTTTAAGGTTTCGCGTGCCAGTAACACATTTTAATGTTTTTAGAAGGTCTCTTTCTATAAGTCTATAATATAGAACTAAACTATTGTGTGTAAAGTAAATAAGATTTTTTAAAATGTTTAAGAAGCTTCATTTAAAATTAAATTAAAATGCAGAGCCTCCCGGACCGGTGGCCAGGACCCGGGCAGTGTGAGTGCCACTGAAAATCAGCTTGCAACACACGTGCCACAGGTTGCCTACCCCTGCTCTAGTATTTCCTCACAGTATCCCTTCGAGGATCCCTTTGACAGTGAAAGGGAAGGGAGTCATTGCAGCCACCTCTGGGCTGGAACACAGCAATAATTAAATCCTGGGCAGCAACGCTGCACTTGGCTCACTCATGGCACGCAGGAATGCAGCCACCTCTAGGGTGGAACGCAGCAACCATGTAACAGTGCACAGGAACACTGTGCAAGAGATTAGGACAGGAAGTGGAGTAGAATGCAGCATTCAAATCAAATTGCGGGAGGGGTGGGGGGGAATTGTAAAGCTTGAGGGAGTGAAGAAAGAACGACAGAAAGAAAGACCCCCCCCCTCCTCTCCTCTAGTGACCATGACCAGGCAGGCCCCTGGTTCCCGTGGCAACAGACAAACACTAATGGCTGCTTTATGTAATAGCATTTGTGCAGTAATGGCCCCTGCGTGGTCTGCGCTCACTAACCAGAGGTCACTTTGCTGTTCCCATACAATGATTAATGGGCTGCCGTGCCCGATGGAGCCTCCTGCCCTCACCGCTGCCTGCCCGCCGCCAGTAATGGAGGAAGCTCCCAACCTCAGAACCGATGGCGCCATTAAACAGCCCTGGTTCCTCTGTTGTGGCTGCAGCCCCCTGGGCGGGCGGCCCTGCGCACGGGTACAAAGCACCGCCTGGCCTGCCCACTGCATCTGGCTCTGGAACAGCTGCTCCCTGCCACCTGGGCCTTGGCACCCTTCCCCGGGGCAATGCCACAGCCTGGCATGCTCGGGGCAGTAGGTGCCATGGGGGGCTCTGAGCCGCCCAAACTGCCTTAGCTAGCTGTGGGAGGGCTGGGGGGGTCACCAGCCCCAGGGGTTGTGGCAGAGTCTCAGTGATTTCAGGGAGCTGTCCTGGAGCTCCCAGACCTTGTTCGAGGCAATGGGATTTCATTGCTGTGGTGTCACGGGGATGTGACATCGGTCATGGAGTGCCACCACAGGTGAGCCCGGTGCCAGGGTGGGTCCCGTCTGGGGGATCTGAGACAGGACTGGCCAGGCCTCAGCAGGTGGCATGGAGACCAGGTACCCTGGCAGACAGAGGAGGGCACGGGGAGAGGGGAAGGATAATGGAGACAGCCTCAGGCTGTGTGCTGGCTGCCTCCCACACTCTAGCCCCTGCCCTCCCCCAGGCATGGGGCTGATCCTGGTCTCCATAAGCTCCCCCGGCAGCTGGGCGTTCCCCATACCAGCCCAGTAACCACAGCTGACACCTCGCCAAGTCTCCCCTCCCTGCTCAAACTCGGGGCTTCCAGCTACGCGCCCTCTGCCCCTCTGCGGGCGCTCACCCAGCTCTCTGTCCTGCTGCCTGGCTGAGCAGCACTGCCTTGGCAAGTGCCTTGCACAGCTCTCTGCTGGGATGAGCCCAGAACGAGAGGGTCTATAGCCAGGGCCTTGTTTGGGGCCAGATGCTGTAACATGCTGAGCACCTGGTGTGCGCCAGACGCCACAATCCGGCCCCACGCAGGGCCAGCTCATGGGACGGGACTTGGTAAATGTTAAGGTGTGAAGATGAACTCCTCCTCCTCCGGGCGCCAGGCCTTGGAAAGGGAACCCCCTTCCTAGGGGTTCTGTGACCCCCAGACCTTTTCACGATTTCTTCTGTTGTTCTTTCTCTCCCCCCTTCACCCTTGATGTGGAACTCAGTGCGATACTCAGCACCACACCCAGTGCATGTACCCAGCAGTACACCAGAGGCTATACCCATTGCTCTAGGCAATGCATATACCCATTCCATACACCCATTGCATGTATTCATTGCATACACCCAGCATCACGTCCATCACATAGACCTGTCACACGTGCCCAGTGCATATACACAACATTTTGGTCCCAGACCCCCAACTGGAGCAGCATCAGTGGTTTTCCACTCTGCCAGCCCCTGCAGCTTTCACAGCCAATTCATGCTGCTGCTTGAACCTTCGCCACGTCTCCCATGATTGTGAGGAGGGACGGGCCTCGCCGCAGGTGTTTTTATTTTGCCTTCCCCCTTGTGCCATGGCCATCAGACCTTTGGCAACCGACATGCCCATCTCCTGGCTGCTCCTGGTGCCCTTTCAGTGACACCCGGATAGCTTATGTACTCATTAGCAACAAGAAACAACAATGCGGGAAACCCAGCACTGTTGCTGCTGAAATGTAGCCTGGCTGTCTTCCCTTTCTCATGCTATGCGGCTGGTGTGTGTGTGTGTGTGTGTGGTGTGTGTGTGTGTTATCGATACTATAGACACATACATCATTAGAGCGACTTAACGCGGCTTATGTCGACCTACATTTGTAGTGTAGACCAGGCCTAAGTGCTTCTGTGAATTCCTCCTGCTGCTTCCTCTGGATGCAGACCCCTCCACTTCCTGTCTCAAATTGCTGAGCAGTGTCTCTGCAGGGCTGGGAACCAGATCTCATCCAGAGTCCCCACTCTGCTGTTCCAGCCCCAGGGAGCACTACCACCTGCTTTGCCTGAGCTCCCCACCTCAGTGGGAGTTTTGACTGAGTAAGGACTGCAGGATTTGGCCTGTGCGGTGCCGTTTGGATGGTGGAGGGGCCAGATCCTGGCTTCAGTGACATTGGGGTAAATGCAGAGTAACTCCACTGATTTCCCTGGGGCGACGCTGGCTCAGCCCCGCTCCTGTGTCAGGCTCTCCCAAAGGAAAGGTGGTTAAAAAACAGGAAGACTAGAACGATGGCGGCACGCGTTATGTTTGCAAGAGCAATGGTGCAAAGGAAGCGCCTGCTGCAGTCTCCCCACCCCTTGCCGCCTCATCAGCCACACAGGCAGGCTGGGCAGCCCGCGTCCCTGCTCCATCTTATCTAAAAATAATCAGACTCCTCGGCAGGCTCACAGACGCTGAGCTCAGCACTATTGGTTTCTAGAGCATCCTGGATTAGATTTCAAGGCCGTTTCCCTCCCCTAGTTGGACATGGAGGACCGTGCTGCCTGGTTACCCCCCGGGAGTGCTGCATTGCTCACCACCAACAAAGCCCAGGGGCAGGATCTGGCACTGCTGGGGGCCTGTACCTACCGTCCCGGCAGGACCTGGGCTTTGATTCAGGGAATGGAGAGCCATGGAGCAGCCACACCCAGCCTGGGCCCTGGACCGTCAGGCAGAAGTGCCGACCACGGGGACTACATCACCCAGCATGCACCACAGGACCCACGGGAAGGTGCAGCTGATGGCACTGCTTGAGCCTTGCCATAGGTGCCTTCCTCGGGGCTCAGGGGTAGTCCGGTGCTTAGAGCCCCAACCTGGGTCTTAGGAGACGAGGGCTCAAGCCCCTGCTCTGCCACTGATTTCCCGTGTGACCTTGTCTCTCGGTGCCTCAGTTGCCCCCCTGTACATGGGGCTAGCAGTGCTGCCCTGCCCCTACCCCTATGGGCACGTCGAGGCTCAGTTCGCTAAAGACGGGGTGGGGCTCAGGTAGCCTGGTAACGGGGATGGATAAATACCCACAATAGGTAGCCATGCCCACGCACAGGCACCCCCTGGCGTGCAGCCAGGACGGAACAGCTCCATTGCAGTCTCTGCTCTTCACATCAGGCTCCCCCTAGGCTGGAGATGCAGGCTAAGCCCAGCTTTGCCTGCCATGTCTGGGGCCGGGGCTGGTAGGTTGCTGGTTTCAAAGCCCTTTGGGTTTGTAATGCCCTGGTGCTGTGGGGGTACTTGGGCCTGGATGTGAATTCTGCAGCCGGCTGCTTCACAGAGCCGGCTCTGGCACACCAAGGCAGCGCAGAGCACAGAGCATGGATAGAGCCGCTCTGCTGGGAGGTTTGGCCGAGCCGTGAAAGCGAGGAACCAGACCTGGGGGCTGAGGCAGGCCTGCCGGTGCTCCTGCAGGACCTGCAGAGCTCTGGAAGAGCCAGCCGTGCCTCGCTGCGCCCACTGCAACAGCGACAGACCCGGGGGGTTGGCTCAGGCCCCCACTCAGCGCTCCGTGAGCGGCTCAGCTCCAAGCCCCGGGGGCCCAGTACTGCCCGGCTCTGTGTGGAGACTCACTGGCTCATTTCCTCGGCTCCAGGCAGAGCCCAAGTGGCCTTTGCTGTTCCCAGCTTCCCCTCTTCAAGCCTGGGCAGAGGCAGCCCAGTCCCAGCAATGCTCCTGGTGGCCGTTTCTCCACCTACAAATGGAGGGACCCCCCTGGCCAGCATCCCTCTGGGTCACCGTAATCACAGCCATGGGCCCACCCACTGTACGCTGGCCACGCGGCTAACTAGCCACAGGTTGGTTATATTTACATACATCCAAGCTGTGCCCACTGGGGTCTGGAGATAGCTGGGACTTGAGCAGAAAGGAGAAGAAGCCTTGCCAAGGGCACAGCAGAACCATAGAATCGTATCTGGATGGGATCTCAGGCTGCGGGAGGGGGGTGTGGTCTAGTGTTGGAGCGGACGCTGGGAAGCCAGGACTCCTGGGTTCTGCTGTTACTGCCAGCGGTGGAGTATGGTCTAGTAGTTAGAGCAGGGGAGCAGGAGCTGAGACTCCAGAGGGCAGCTGGTTTAAACTGCCCCAGCTCCAAAAGGCTCTACTCTGGTTTCCATTCCCAGCCCCGGGGCTGAGTTTGGCCTAGTGCTTGGCACATACTCCTGGATTCCACTTCTGGGTCTGTTGCTGTGGCTCTGCACCAGCCACTTCCTGTGTGCCTCAGTTTCCTGCAATGCAGTGGGGCTGCTAATGCTCTGCTGGCTCTTGGGCGGAAGGCAGGGTTGGGAGACCCACTGAAATGAACACCTGTGATGCCTGATAAAATGTGTGCTCAGCAAAGAGCCCAGTGGCGTAATGTTATTCCCGACAGCGCACAGTCCGTGGGTAACTGAGGAGTTAAGGCTGCTGGAGCCATTAACATAACGATAACGATAGCGGGTGGGATAGAATGTGGGGCCTGGCTGATCCTCTGATCCAGGTTTGCTCTGCCCCCATGGTGCCACCCACAGGGATTTTGCACCACACAGTATCGTCCATGACCTGTTGAGGATCTTCCCCAGGAGCAGGGATGGATAAACGCACAGGCCCACGGAGCCTGTGCCTAGGGGCCCCGGCCAATATGTGGGGTCCCACAGGAGCATCAGAACCTGGGCAGAAGTGGGGAGCCACTGGCGGTGCTGGAACTGTGGCCCTCTCCCTGCTCCTCGTCTTCCCCAGGGCTCCGTCCCCTGGTCAGTGGTAAGAGCCGCTGGCCAAGAGAGCCTGGGCTGCTATGGGGATCCCCAGACCCTCTGCTTGCCCTGGCTGGGGGCTGAGGTGCCCGAGAACAGCCCCCGGCCCATGTCTACACCCCCCTGGGATGCACCACTGCCAGTGAGACCCAGGAGTGGGGGCTCTGGTTGGGGCCTCCTGCCCCCTCCCCTGGGCCTGCAGACACGCTGTGCGGGGAGAGGAGGCCTTGCCCCAGCTGGGAGGCAGCAGGGAGCCCCGGGAAAGTCACAGGCAGCGAGGAGCCGGGCAGGGAAGGCTTCTCTGGCACAGCTCCCGTGGCTACTGGCCCAGCCTCAGCAGCTGTTGCACGCCATCCGGGCTCGCTCAGTGCCTGTGTCTGGCTCCTGCTGCCAGGCTGCCCCTGCCGGGTCCCCTGCTGCTGCCTGGGCAGCAAGCACGTAGGGCACCGCTCCTCCTGTCACCTCTGGCCTGGTGACCCCCCCAAACTATGGCCCCACTGCCCCCCCAAACTACGGCCATGCTGCAGCTGCTCCATGCCTGCTCCAGGCTACTATATCCATGTTAAAAAGTGGGGGGGGGTCCCTCAGGGTCTGTTGCCCCTGGACCCCCAGGGGAAGCGGGGGCTCAAATGTTCTTTGTGTCCAGTGCTCCAATAAATCTTAATCCACCTCTGCCAGGAGTCTGGACTGTGCTTTCCATCAGCCTCCGTCGCTTGGCTCTGGGAGCTGGTGAGATGCCAGGCTGGCTTCAAAGCGGCTCCAAACCTTCCCCCCCCACACACCTTTTTCTCTCCTCTCTCCCTCTCTCGCTCTTTCTCCATCCTTCTCCTCCTCCCACCTGTTTGGCCTTCGGCATATTTCTTTCACGGCTTTGGCTGATGCCGGGAAAAGGCTGAGGCAATCCAAACAACGCAGTCAAAACACAGCAGCCCAGCCAAGCCGCCTGATGGCTCTTTGCTCCCTGATTTCCCTTTCACGCGCTTTCCCGAGAGCTCGCACGGAAGCGTGGCTCCCGGAGCGCGGCCTGCTATTTTTGGCCTCGGGAGGCACGGAAGCGGGTGCCTGGGAATGTGCTTTTCTCACCCAAAAGACAGGCAAAGGGCGTTGCTGTTGCTGAGACCCATGGCACAGGCTGTTGGTGGGTGGGGTGAAAAAGAGAAGGAGAAACGGCCCACAGGGAAGGCTTTCACAGCAGTGCATCCTGCTTGACGTAACCGCCGAGGGCAGCCATTTTGTTCCGCTCCCCTCCCCACTTTTCCACGTTACTCCCCCATGCTGGCCTGGCGGCCATTTTGTGCTCCCATTAGAACCACAGTGCATGGAGCAGTGGGAAACCCGCCCCCTCGGGCACTGCTCATGCGGGGCCCTCTCACATTCTGCCCAGAGTGACATAGTGCCCGTCGTGCCACGCTGGGGCTCGTGCTTTTCTCCCCCTGCTCCCCACACTCCGTCCCCGAATACCGGCCAACACAAATATAAAGCAAGCCAGGTTCAAAATAAGCATCCTGGAACAAAGTGTGCAAATGAGATGGCTCCATGATGGGGGCAGGGTATCACGGGCTGAAAAAGGGGAGAAATAAGAAGGGAGAGAAACCCTGAATGAGAGAAAGAAGCCAGGGAAAGAAACCCGCCGTGGTTGTGGGTCTGGGGCTTGGCTTTGCTTTCTCTCCACACGGCGTCTTAGCCCAAGCCCGCAGCCTCCGGTGTAGCTGGCAGCCATTTCAGAGCATGAGGGAAGAGAAACCCAATACAGACACACTTGTGCATACGTACTTCACACACACACATACACACACACCAAGTTTCCTCTTGGCAGCCATTTTAGGTTGCGTGAATTCCTCCGGCAGTCCAGGGAAAAGAGCCAGGGCAGCGGAGCGCTGAAGGGGGAGTGAGGAAGGGTGCCAGGACCTCGGGAGGGGAGAGCTGCTGAGGGTAGGGGAATTTTCTGCACTCTTTTTCCTTTCCTTTTTCTGCAGAAATACGTCACTCTCCTAGGCAGGGAGGGCGGCGACTCGTACCAGCAAAGAAAGAGGAAAGGAAAGAAAGGCTTGCCCTGTTAACCCTCACACAGACACAGGGGTCTGCACAGACATGTGTGTGCACACACGTGTGTACATACACACACACACACACACACATGCTCTCCTCTGCCTTCCTCCCCCATTGCAACCCAAACTCTTGCAGCTTCTCTGGAAGTCGTTAGCAATGGAGGCCTGCCAAAGCATGACGCCCAGGGATTGGGTGTCGTCAAGTGGTTAGCGCTAAGGGACGTGGGGATGGGGGATTCTAGCTCCGGCTCTGGAAAGGGAGCTCTTGTGGTTGGAACAAGGCAGCAGGACTGGGAGTCAGGATGTCGGGGTCCTGTTCTCAGCTGTGACACGGTATAACCAAGGGGAGTCACTGCCCTACTCTGTCCCTCAGTTCGCCCATCTGTAAAATGGGGATAATACCCACATCACAGGGGAGTTGGTGAAAAGAGCTTTGAGATCCTCAGGTGGAAAGGGTTAGGGGAGAGCGAAGCAGCCAGGCAGGCCTAGTGCCAAGGCTCAAATTCAGGCAGAGCTGTTTGGAGCAGAGCTCCAGTAAATATTTTCATACTCACAGGACCGAAGCTCTGAGCCCCGGTGACTCTCGTGGGACAGAAGCTCTGAGCTCCAGGTCCCTGGCCTCTGGGAAATACTCGGGGAGAATTTAAGCCCTGCCTAGTGCGCTGTCTGCACACTTGGCTGGCCGTACCCTCCCTTGAAGTCAGTGGGAGCCAGTCCCGGGAGCCAGTCGGGACTAATGCTCAGTCCCGAGCATCTGAGCCAAGAGTGAAGGCAAACAGCTGCTCAGCAGCATCCCTCCATACGGGCGACCCTGCGGGGAGCATTAGACCCAGCTGATGGGATTCGAGGGGCTTACCCAGGCTGGGGATATGCGGTTCACCTCCCACTGACCTGCAGCTCCTCTGACAACCCCACCTGCAGCCTCTCTTCCAGCCGGGGCAGGACCCTTCCCTACTGTCCCTTTCCTAGCGCCTGGGCGAGGCTGTGCCACAGCCCAGGAGATCAACAGAGACCTCGGCGGGGATAAAGGAGGGTGTGCCAGCCCCTCCCATCACCCCACACGACTCCGTGTCCTCTAGAAGGGGGCGACCCTGTGGCCTAGTGAATTAGGGCCTTGGCCAGGGAGCCAGGAGCCAGGCGTTCTGCCTGGGAGCAGGAGCTTAGATGAGTCACTTCCCCACTGAAAAACAGTGGGTGAGGAGAAGCGCTTGGGCTGGGGAGCCTAAAGGGTTTAGGTGCCTATATCTCCTTGAATCCCTAGTACCTGCGCATGTTCCAGTCGGACTTCACATCCGGGTAACAGGCTGGATTCGCTAGCTTGGGCTCTTGCCTTGCCCCAGCACCCTGGTCTGTGCGTGCCTCGCACGGCACAGCGGGGCGGCAGGGCAGGGCCCCCCATTGGACAGCTGGGAACTGAGGCCCAGAGAGCCAGAGATTTAGTGGCACTAAAGTGTTGCTCCCCTCAACATCTCAACGCCCGTGTCGCATTCAGGCTCTGAAGTCAGCTGGTCACTGCAGTGCTGAGCAGCCCAGCCCCTACCTACCTTTAAGAAGGTGGCCACAGGGCCCTGCCCCAGGTCCCAGCCTGCGCTGGAGCAGGGCCTTCAACCCGGCTATGGGCCTGCCTTCCTCTCCACTCACCCTCCGATTACAGTCAGCCAGCTCGGGCCATGCAAACCGGCCGCAGTCCCAGTGTGCGGCAAACAGCCAGAGCCTCCTGGTGCCCGGCCCAGTGTTTGCACAGTGCTCTAGCCACACACAGTGTAACCAAGGCCACACAAGCAGCTGAGGTGGGAACAGAACATGCCCCCCAGGCCTGGGTTTACTCCACCCGGCCCCACAGTGTTTGGAAAAGCTGCCCTCCAGAAGCGTTTCCCAAAAAGTGCCAATCTCCTTAATCCAAACCATCTGATCTGCCTCACACGTTCCCGCCGAGGAGCCGTCCCTGGATTGGGATTCTCATGCAAACATCCTGGGATCTGAAACTGCTCACGGTTCAGTCTGGGGAAGCTTTCCCCACTGAGTGCCCCCTCCACTTCCCCGCCCCATACAGACGGCGGCTCAGCCCTGCAGAGGAGTCAGTTCCGAACACAGTGAAACTTGCCATAGCTTGTGGGCTTTGCAGGCAATGGTAAAATACAACCATACCCATGTCCGGAACCAGATTTCCAGGTGCTCCAGACCCACCCACAGCCCAGCTGTCCTAAAGAATTCAGCCACCCGCCTCTGGGCAGCTCCCCAGCAGCTCTGAATTGCAATAGCTGCGGTGAATGAACAGTGAACCCACTCCCATCTCGCCCATGAATAGATGGCCCAGCCTGCGCCCCAATGCAATGCGAGTGCTAACAGCCAGAGCAGTACCAGTGCACACTACCAGCCAGCTGAGCCTCGTGCTCCAGGGCTTAAGCCAGCCTCAAGCTCTCTGAGATCAGGATGAGCTCTAATGTGGGGGGCAGATTATCCCACATCTGCCTCTGCAGCATCCAATATTGTCCATGATCAGAGACAGGACACTGGGCAAGATGGACCTGAGGGCTGAGCAATGCCCGTGTTGCTGTGCAAAGCCTCACAGAGTCACTTTCTTCCGACACTGAACAAGGAACGTTAAGAGAATTTAACGATTATCCCTAAGGCTACTCTGTTCCTCTTCTGCCTCAGATCTGCCCCAGCCCAGCTTCCAGCTCCAGGTGTAAAGACACCCCCCACATGGCCTGCTGAGCTCAGAGGCTGGTTTGCACAGAGGGTAGCTGGGTTTGAATTTGCCATCTCTTCCTATGGAGATGGCCCTTTCTGTTATCCGCGCTAGTGAGCACACAGACACTTCAGGAAGGTCATTTTCTTTGTCCACACTGTCCACAAAGGGACAGATTCTGATCTCAGCTACACCGGCATAGATCCCCAGATGACTCCACTGGTTTCATGGGTTTGTTTCAGATATACACCCAGGTAACTGAAATCAGAATCTAGCCCTAGATATGTCTCTATCAAAAATCTTGACTGTGGTTTCCACAATTTGAATTCCCCGGCTAGTCCGCACTCAGCCCACAGAGCTGATAGATTTGACATGACAGATGTTCCATGTACTCATTAAGGCCCCTTTAATCTTTAACTGTCTGTAGCCTTGCTGCAGGGACGTGGCCTTCCCAGCCCCCCTCTTCTGGGTTCTGGGCCAGATGTATTTTGAGTCTTTCTCTGAGTTTCTCTTTGTTTTCGTGCCAGGCTAACGCGATTCCCCTAGAAGAGGGACCAGCCCGGAACCATTGGCCCAGACGGGTTCACGAGGTTCGAAACATGTGGGCCAGATGACCTCAGGGCAGCTGGGGGTGACAGAGAGGCTCTGGCTGAGGCCAGCAGCCAGCGGGGAACCAGAACCTCGCTGGAAGCAGGGGGCATCATGAGCGATGGATCCAGCTGCAAAGCCCTGCAGTTTCTTGGCAGCTGGGGCCAAGATTGTGGCTTGCCCCATTAGGCAGGGGCCTCCCCCACCCCGAGTCGGGGCATATCTGTCCCGGGGCTTGGTCTGGGCTCTGCTCTTTGTGATTGTTGCTGTTACTGAGTGTCGGTGGGTCTGACAGAGAGGCCTGGGGCAGACCCCAGCTCCCTTATGCTGGGTCTGGCCTGCTGATGCCAGTGGGGTTACTCTGCTGTACCCCAGTGCAGGGGAGAGCTGTCCTGCGGGAGGACAGAGCCCTCTGGAAATCTGGGCAGTTCTGCCTGCAGAGATCTGCTGCCACTGAGCCCCCGATCCACAGGCAGCTCGGGGGAGATGCACCCGTTCCTGTGTTAATGACTCCGCAGCTGGGATCCCCATACCCGGGGAGCCATGTTGGCAGGCCTGGATTCGGCTTTGCCGTCTGACAGCCTATGGGGCCCATCATGTGGCTCAGGCCAGGAAAATGAGCAAAGGGTTCAAGGAAGTCCCTACTACGCAGCTTCCTTCCCAGCGTCCTCCCTCCCTGCCCGGGCCTGCCTCCTCACACCTCACACTTGCTGCTGCATGTGCCTTGGCCCGGCAGACACCGCCTGGCCTGCTGCCACCAACAGGTGTTCCCCTGTGTGCTACCTAGCAATGCTTTGCTACCTTTCCTCAGCGTGGTGCCAGGCTGGCTCAGAGCGAGCGGCCACCTCTTCCCCATTCCAGCCTGGTCCAAGACCTGCCCTCCTGCTAAGGCATGAGCCAGCCCCTGCCCCAGCAAACACCAGCCTAAGATTGGCAAACATGAGAATTGGGAGTCCCACGCGTTCACATGACTCCAGGAGCTGGGGCTTTACAAAAAACACCATCTAGCAACACTGGAGGAAGGATGCGGGGCTGGAGACAGCACGCCAGGCTCATGCCAATTCAGGGATCAGCTTAGAGCTAGGAGGGCCCAGGTGGGTGACACAGGACATTGAAATGGGAGAGGGAAGCGACGACTCTGACATGAGGTCCACAAGAAATACAGCTGAGCAAGAGAGGGCTGGGCTGGGTGGGACCAGGGTAGGAGGGGCCTGGCTGGGCTGGGTGGGAGATCAGGGGGCTGGGTCGGGCTGGGGGATTATTTCTTACCCATACTTGCCATTAATGATTAACTTGGTTTATGGCAGGCCCGGGATGGGTGCGGAGAAGCCAAGAGCCGGGCTACCGCAGGGCTGTAGAAGAGACTGGGGAGAGTTGGGGCTGGGATATGGGAGGCCCTGAGCTCGTGAGTCAGGCTGGTGCCAACGGCTGGAAGCTGATGCTAGACAAATGCGCCCTGGCCCATGGCTCTGTGGGGCGTGTGGGCAAGCTCCGTGGGGCAGGGCTGCTGTCTGGCAGGGGCAAGGCCTCTAGGGGTGCTGGAAGAGGCACGTGAGGAGTAATAATCAAGATGCACATTTTTAACAGTGAGGGCAATTAACCCCGGGACAGATTAGCACTGAAGGGGCTAAATTCTTCACCACTTGGAATCTTTAAATCAGGCCCAGGCGTCTTTTCAGCCAACACGCTCTAGCTCAAGCCCAAGCTATGGGCTGGATGGAGGAATGACTGGATGAGGCTTTCTGGCCTGTGCTCTGCCAGGGCTAAAACTGGTGGGTCAGAGGGGTTCCCTCTGGCCTGCAAATCTAGGCCTCCCCCAATCTCAGCTGTGCCTCTCCACTGAGTCCTTTCCCTCTCAGCTGGCACCTACTCTTGGGAGGTGCATTCTTGGCACCCCACAATGCACCGTTATTGCCAGAATCACAGTAGCAGCTGGAGGAGTAGCCACGATGGGAGCCCCAGACACAGAGTAACAGGCAGCCCTGGCCCCCTAGACTAACTAACCCAGATAGACACAGGGCAGGAGGGAAAAGGAGTCCCATAGTGTGTAGCCACTGGACCTCGCTACCTCCCCCACCCCTGCATCCTAGCATGCCAGGTGGCTAGGAATGGCCTGTGGCTAGGCAGAGAAAGGGAAGTGGGGGTGGCAGTCCTGCTACGGACCCAACCAGAGCCTCTCAGGTCAATGCGGCCCCTCTGGATGATGTGCCCGGCAGTGAAAGGGTTAAACCCCTCATCTCCTCTCAGTGAGTGTGTGTGTGTGTGGGGGGGATATCAGTGACCAAACAGGACAATACTTGGTTTTCTCTATAGAACCTTGGGGGCGGGGGAGGCACCGAGCCGGGCTGCCTGGGCCAGCACCAGCCACCTTGGCTCATGGCCATCCTGAGCTCGGGATCCCTGTGGCACGCCGGCTCGGCTGCAGGGAGGTTTCCCTCCCCCCCGAAACGCTCTGATAGTTTGCGGCGGTGCCCGGCAGCACTGCCCCTGGTGCTAAAGACTGAGCGGACGCCCGTGGAGCGAGGCCCCTGCAGCCCAGCCCGGTGCGGCGCAGGGCGTGTGTGGACACGGCGGGAGCTGGCATCGGCCATGCCAGCCTTAGGAGTGGCCCAGACACAGACGGTTTGAGCCTCTTGTGCAGCCATTTGTGGCAGCGGGGCCAGCGCAGGAGACACCCCACATCCTGAGCCCCTCCCCCCAAGTAACTCGGGGGCCCAGTATAACCCAGGGGGATTTAACCCCTTCATGGCCCTAGGGCTGTTCTCTTAGTGCCTGGCTGAGCAGTCCCTTAGAGAGGCAGCATGCCTCCCTGGTGTCCACTTTGCACCCAGCCTCGGGTGTCAGCTCCTCCCTGCACTGGATGAGTTAATAGGGCAGTGGAGGGACCTCAGTGCCAGATCCTTCCACATGCAGCTAGGGCCCCTCTCTGCCTGGCCAAGGGATCATAGGCTGGGTCATGGTGGGCCACCCCCTCCATCTGCCATGCAGAACAGCCTGGTTTGAACGCAGGGCAAGCGCCCGGCCCCGGACAGCTGCCCAAGCAGTGCCAGTAACAAGGGCTCACACATTCCCCTTGGCTGGCGTGGCCAAGACAGAGATGAGGCCATGGAAAAGATGGAGCCCGTGGTGGGCGGGGAGTGCCAAAGCCCTAGGTCTGCGGCAGGGCTTTGGGGTGCAGGTACTCCGTCAGTGCGGCATCCCCACTCTGGTTCGCGTTACCATGTTGGGTATTGGCTCTCCCCTCCCTCCTCCTCCTCACCGGTGCCTGGGGGCCAGAAATCGATTGCTAATGGCCCAGTCTCGGGTCTCACGAGCGGGGAAGGCTGGATATGAGCTGAGAACCAAGCCACAGATTTTGTAGCTTGACCTAATGGGCTGAACACCCGCCTCCTCCCCTGGATTCACAAAGCAGCAGCATGAGGGGCTGGGGACCCACCTGTGGAGCCTTCTCTGCTTAACACAGGAGAGCCAGAGGGCTTCACCCCAAAGGTGCCCCCCGCCCCAGATACTGCCAGCCATGAAGGGCGGCTCAGTCTGGGTGCCTGAGTTGAAAGGCCCTTGGGAGCTGATTTTCAACAAGTGCCAAATGCTCCAAACTCCTAAGGGCAGGAGGGACCTGTCTCCTCTGGGAATCAGGCTGGGGGTATCTCAATCCCAAATCGCTGGCCTTTGCGGTTGCAATCATGGTCCGGCTCTGAGCCACGAGACACCCTGTCGAGGTCCCCACCTAATGCCAACCCCTGGTGCATTGAGGCCCAGTGGGCACAGTCAGCATGACAATCTCCCCATCATTAGGACCCTGTTAACAGCCAGTTGCGATGAACTCAGGGGCCCAGAGGGGGAGTGTCTCATGGACACAGAAGGAGCCACAAGCCAGGCTCAGTATGGCTCAGCCCAATCCAGCAGCGGAGGAGCGGCCTGCAGCGAAGGGCTCCATGGCGCTGACTCACGGGCTGCAGAGCTGCCTGGCCACCCAGCACTAGGAGGTGGGTCAGATCCCCACAAGGGATTACAGGTAGGGCAGGAGAATGGGCCTGATTTCCCAGGTACCGGCTGTGTCCCTCCCCTGCCCTGTCTCTCTTCATTTTCCTCCTGGCTCCCACTCCCCATCCCAGAGTCTCTCCCGCTGCTCTCGAGCTGCTCGCTCACACACAGGGCACGGGAGGCCAGCACGGTGTGTAAGCTCCTCCCGGCCCCCTGCAAACCCGGGGATGACGTGTCTGCGCAGGGGTGCAGAGGGGTTGGCCCCAAAGAGGGAGGTCACTGGAGGGGGCTGGGGAGTGCTGAGCAGAACCTCGCAGAGTCTAAGGCCAGAAGGGACCCTGGGATCTATTCCAACCTCCTGCACGTTGCTGGCCACAGAACCTCCCTCTGCTCCTGTAACAGACCCTACCCTCGAGCTGAGCTACTGACGGCCTCAAATCCTGGTCTAAAGACTTCAAGGTACAGAGAACCCACCATTGACACTAGTTCAAACCTGCACATGATCCAGAGGAAGGCAACCCCCCCCCTCAGGTCTCTGTCAATCTGACCCACCCCAGATATGAGGATCAGTTAGGCCCTGAGCATGTGGGTGAGACCTGTCAGCCAGGCACCTGGGCACAAAGTCTCTGTAGCACAGAGCCCTCCCCAACTAGCCTCCCCATACCAGCCGGGGGGCTATTTGCTGCTAGCAGTCACAGGTTGGATCTGGGTGAGTGGAACTTGGAGATCTTTCGCCTCTACGCCACAGGTTCAAATCCCAGCTGGGCCAGGAGGGGCAGAGAGCGTCAGCAGTGGTGGCCAGTCAGTGTTGTGGGTGGCATGAGTTCGCTGGATCTCAGGCCAGTTTCCTCATGTTGGCTGCCTCAGGAGAGCGGCCAAGGCCCAGAGATAAGGCCTGGTGCCAAGGGAGACTTCCTACAGGCGGGCGGAGGGGTGGCCTAGTGCCCATCCCCAGCGCTGGGCCAGGGATCTTCAGCACCTTAGGCGGATCCAACTCTTGGGCAGCTTCAGCCCATCTCTATAAGGGGTCAATCCCCCTCCCCAGCCTGTCTCCCCCGTGGTGCTGGCCTCGGGGCCGCTGCCTAGCCAAGTCGGTGCTGGCCCATCGGGGAGGGCGCTGCGTCTCTCGCTTCCAAAGGGATTAGCGTAAGGGAAGGCAGAGCGCTCGCTGCGTGGTCTCCAGGTCTCCCAGCTCCTCGCTGGACGGTCAGGGAGGGACAATGTGGACTGGGCGAGCCGGCTGGACTGAGGGAGGCAAGTGGGAGGGCTCGAAGGTTGCGTTTAATATTAGCCTCATGGCTTCCCGGGAAGGGTGCTCGGAGGCCGGTGCTTTGCCAACTCCACTGCCGCTCTCCAACCCTTGGCATGGAGGATCCCCAGCACCTCAGCTGCAGATCGTTATCTCCTCATCCCAGCTGGGGAAACCGAAGCACAGAGCGGGGCTGGGAAGGGCCTGCAGTCATCCAGCAGCCAGCTCCAGAGCTGGGAACAGGACCCGGGAGTCTGGCCTCCCAGTTTCCTGCTTCACGCACGTGTGCAGTCAAAAGCTGCCTGGTGTGGGGTGCTGCCAAGAGGAATTCGCTCTTCCTGGTGGCCAGGATGGCTGTGAAATCCCCCAGGAGGGGCAGGAACCACATCCATCCCCTGCCTTGCTCCAGGTGCCGAGGGCAGGGGCTGCAAGAAGGGGAAGGGGTCCAGGACTGGGGTTCAAGAGGAGCAAAGAGCTGGGCAAGAGGCTGCCCTCAGACTCCAGCTGCTCTATGGGCCCCCAGGCCAGGCAGGAGCAGGAAAGAGTGAGCGTGGACCCTGGCTACGGGGCCTGGTGTGACATGGAGGAGTTCAGGCCTCCCCAGGAGGAAGGGACCCAGGTTACCCTAGTAGCACCTCCCAGGTCAGTGTAGGGAGGTGCCCCGTGTCCCCAGGAGATGCTGTGCTGGAACCTCAGGGAAAAGGCTGCCAAGCCCCCTCTGCACCTTTAGCTGTCCTGTGCCTCAGTTTCCCCATCTTGACAATGGAGGTAACAGTGCCGCCCTGCCCCACAGGAGTCCTGCCAGGATAAATACATGACAGGCTATGAAGCAGTTTGACATCTATTGTTACTGGTGCAGGACCAACACAACCCCGCAGCACAGATACCACGGTGATGGGCACAGAATAGGAACCTACATGGCTGGACTGGAGTGAATCCAATCTAGCTCCTGGCCCCCTGGCCCCTCTGCTATGGCTCCCTCCACACTTCCCATGCAAACGCCGCCTCCTCCGCCCCTTCCCCCCGCCGAGTCCTCACTGCCTCTGCAAGTGGCATGTCTATCGATCGCCCAGCATCGCTCTTGCGCCACTCCCCTCCGTAATTTATGCCTTGTGCTGACGTGTGCGATTTAACTCTGGGAAGTGCTTTAGGCTGCAGCTTGGCAGGGGACACGCGCTGCATGTACAAAGCCGGGCGCGAGAGTCCGTCCATGGAAGAGTCCCCCCTCCCTGACCCCAGCTGCTCTCCAGCTGGGACTGCAGCAAAGTACCTTCTAGCGGAGCAGTCCCCAGGGGCTGAGCAGCAGCTCACGCCCAGGGCCCCATGTCACGCCGCCCAGCCCCGCCTGGTTGATTTTGGTGGCAGGAGCTCAATATGGCACAGAAAGAGGCGGACAGCTGCGCCCAGGACTGTCAGCTCATTTCATTGATAGCTTTCCAAAGGATGGATCGGAAATCCCTGGAGAGTGACTGCCACGAACCCTTGCAGTGCCAGGCTGTCCCTCCCGCCCGCGGAGCTCTGGACACTAGGTGCTGGGGTAACAGTCAGAGTGACCCTCTGTAAACGCCTGTGCTCTGTCTCCTGTATGCAGATACAAGCCTGCTGCTTTCCACCAGGCCCTGGGTGGGGCGGAGGTAATTCCAGGGCCCCAGTTCTCCCACCCCAGTGGGAGTTAGCTGTCTCCTACAGGGGCCCAAATTCCAGATGTGCAAAGAACTGGGGAGGCCGCTAGCTGGCTGCTCTTAGAGGATCCTGGGCGACGTGCCTCGTTTCCTGGGGAAACGGAAGAGTCAGCCCGTTCTGATCCAAGAGCCCCCTGACCCTCAGCCCCAAATCAACCCCCAAACTTTCCTGGGGTTTGGATGCACCCTCCCCGCCAGGCATTACTGTCCCGCTTTGCAACAACTGGAGGTTTGTCCCCCATCTGCCCTGGCTGGAATCACATGCCTAAGCCATAAAATAGCAGGGGTAAAGAGACCTGCCCTGATTTCACACCCATTGGGGGGCAGAGAAACACCCACATTTCTGGCTGTTTCTCCAGCCTGAGCCCATCTTGGAAAATTAAATGGACACAAACATCGCCCTGTCTGTCTGTCTATCCCCAGACACACCTGTCTCTGTCTCTCCTGACGTAGGGTCCCTGCTAAAGAAGCCTCCCAGCAGGATCTAGAGTTTTCTAACCAGAGAGACATATTTCCAACACCCCCCCGCCCACACACACACACACCCCTTTGCAACTGGGCCCCAGCTCTGCGAAGCCAAGAGTATCATTAGGTCTCTCACTCTACCAACAACCTGCCTGTCCCCTGCCCTGCTAGGGCCCACAGGACACTGTGCCTTCGTTCCCAGTCCCGCTCATGGCTGCACCCCCAGCTCTCATTGCTGCAGAGGAGCTGGAAAAGTTAGAACGGTCACTGGCACTGCTCGAAGGAAGAGCACAGCGCTTTGCACTGCTGGGGGGAAGCTCACAGGGGAGGGGTCCCTGCTGGCATGGTGAGGGCACTGCTGGGGGGAAGCTCACAGAGGAGGGGTCCCCACTAGCATGGTGAGGGCATTGCTGGGGGGAAGCTCACAGGGGAGAGGTCCCACCTGGCATGGTGAGGGCACTGCTGGGGGGGAGCTCACAGGGGAGGAGTCCCGCCTGGCATGGTGAGGGCACTGCTGAGGGGAAGCTCACAGGGGAGGAGTCCTGCCTGGCATGGTGAGGGCACTGCTGAGGGGAAGCTCACAGGGGAGGAGTCCTGGCATGGCAGCTTTCAGTGCTGGCTCTGCTGGCACAAGCTGATCAGTGCTCGAGCTCTCACAGCTCCCCAGAGGCTCACATGCTGGAGCCCCATCAGCATTTGCAGGGCACTGCTGAGAGGAAGTTGACAACGTCAGTGCCCCAGCTGGCTCTGGCCCCATGGCGAGGGGCCTTTCAGGAGCCTGTTTCTTGTCACTGGGGCAGAATTCTCTGTCCTGACAGAGTCAAGCTACAAGGCAGAGCCCAAGCCCAACCCTACGCCCCGGGGGAAGGACCCCAGCCCTGCACACACCCCAGTGCAATCTCCCTGGCCTGTGCTAACTGGGAGTCCCCTACGCCTCGACGTGGGCAGGGTCACTCTGACCTGCCCTGGTGCAGGTCTAGCTGGGATGTGAGTCAGGCCTGCTGGGAGAGTGGATGGTGGTGCCCAGCTGCGTGGGCTGCCAGTTGTGTGGAGAGGGAGAAGTGGGGGAAAGCGGGGAGGGGAGGGCACTGCTGGGGTGAGCAAAAGGGGAGGGAGGGAAACGAGGAAAGGGGGCGAGCCACGGGGAGTGGGGCAGGGAAGGAGGAAGCCAGAGGAGGGGAAGGAGGGAGAGGGCAGCTGGGTGCGAAGGGGGTCGCAGACAGACGTATGAGGACCCCCTCCACTGCCAAGCAGCCTTTGGCATCTCCAGGAGCCACGGGAGGCTCTATGGGGAGCCCGTGTTACTGAGTGTTACTGAGTGGGGGGGCACCAGCCGCCCTGCGGGCCTAGGGGCTGGGCCAGGGTCTGACTCCAGCCTTTGGCCCAGCCCTTGTCTCTGTAACGAGCCAAACCACAGTGCCGCTATCTGAGACCCGTCTCTGCCATACCCCGCTTCAGGCCTGGCTATGCCCGGTGCTGGAGCATGGCACTGCAGACTGGGGAGGACGCCTGGTCTCTCGCAAGGTTTCCAGCCCAAGGGGTTGGGGTGAGCCCCCCTGGTGGCACCTCTGGGCACCTGACTCAAACCAAGGCCCCCAGGTCCCCCAATCTCTGGGGAGGCTCCCACTGGAACAGAGCCTGAGCTGAGGGCTGTGCCCCCTGCCTGTGGCTGAGGAGGGCTGGGCGTGGGCAGCCTGCGGGATGCGCGGGGGTCATGCTTTAGGTGGTAGCACCTGTCAGTTTCCACCCCCACGCCCCCAGGCCCTCTTGCCCCAGTGTACCCAACCCTTGTCATGGGAAAGGCACCGAGGGCACCCTGGCTGCAGTTCCGCCCCATGGCGGTGCGTGCCATATCGCGGAGCCGGAGACAGCCCCAGGACAGCCACACCGCTCTGGCAGGCCCCTCCGACAGGCCATACTCGTGGGCGCTTCCTGCCCAGGGACCATCCTCTCATTCCCCACTTAACCCTGTGCCCTGCAAGCCTCTCCTACAGCCTGCTGCTGGTGGAGGTGCCCAGGCGGTGCCAGCACTGCCCCCCTCCCCTGGGGTTGTTCAGGGATGTTGGTCTGTGTCATGGTTACTCTGTGACGTGGGCACCTGTCCAGATGGGGGGCAGGGCGGGGGTCGTGTTCCTGGGCAGGGGCTGGGAGAGAGTAAGAACAAAAGATGAACTGATAGAGAAATTGAGAAGGAAGGAGTGAGCTGGAGAAAGGCACGGAGCGAGGCAGCGGGGCTGGGGAGGGAAGAGGAGAAAACACAGCAAGGAAGGGGAGGGAGGGAGGGAAGCTGGCAGGGGAGGTGCCCAGACCCACGGAGGGGGAGCAGCAGAAAGCGGCACTGGGCAGGAATGGGCCAGCAGCCTCGGCATGTTTCCGAGGGTCCCTAGGATTTTCCAAGGGTCTCTGCCCTGCGGGGAGCGTGTGATAGTCCGGGCAGCGAGCGGTGCCAAGAACTGGCGGGCAGGAGAGGGAGGGGCTGAAGAGACATCTGCCAGCCTGTTAAAAGCCCCTGCCTGAAGAGCTGAGAAAACCACTCGGCTCCCCCGTGGGGCCTGGCTCTTGGGCGCCTGTCACCTGCTGCCATCTGCCTGGGACTGGCACTGCCAATTGCTTCATCCTGTCATCAAGATCCCTTGAGCAGCAGATTGGCAGCTGCTGTCGGCCTGACCTGGGCGGATGGTGGTGCCACGGCTGGAGGGGAGCTGAGGGGCTCCCAGGCTCCACATGGTGGCGGATGGCAAGAGAGTCCTGAGCTGCTGCCTGCCTTGGAGAACAGTGGGCCCTGGGGAGCCGGGCAGAAGGGTGGAGGGAGCAGGGTGTCTGCAGGCATGGAGGGCAGAGGAAGCAACAGCCTGTGGCCAGGTGGTGGTTAATCTACACCCCTTTGCCTCATGGGAACAGCAATAACTGATGCCCCCAGCCCCACAGAGATCTCGAAGCACCCTCCAAATGCACAAATCAAGTCACCCGGTGCTGAAATGCAGCCCCATCTGGGGTGGAACGCTGCAGCAGCTGAACAGCACACAGCAATACTACAGTTTAGGACAGGAAGTAATGAGCACTGTATCCCAGTGACACTGCTGGGGTGACCCCGGACCAGCAGAACGCATGTGGCCGGGATGTTTTGGGCTAAGGCTGTTCTTAGGGAAAAGGCTGTGGGATGTTTAATGGCCAAAAGCAGTGGCTTGGAGCTCCCTGTACCCCAGATGGGCACCAGTATCACCCTGTGTTACCCTCCGTGGTCTGCCCAGGACGCCATCCTTGCGCCAGTGGCCTCAACCTGAGTGGCTTCACCCCGTCCGGCGCTGGCGTCACGCAGGTGCACAGGGAGGCCTGCAGTGCATCAAGATGTGCCCTCCAAGCAGCCTCCTGGCATATCAATCCCGGCTCTACAATGGCCCCCAGCCTGGCCCACAAACCCACCACAAACCCCTTGCTCACTTCTCCGTTCAGTGGGGTGAGACCCTGGGGGCTCTGGGAGTAACACGTTGCCCCTTGTGCACCCGAACAGCCTGGGGCTGGATTCAGGCTGCTGCCCAGTCGTGGACCAACCTGGGTTAAATGTAACTCCCAGCTCTAGCTCTATGACTAAGCTCACTGGCTGCAGCAGAATCCTGCAGGGAACTAGCTGCCCCACTCGGCTCCCACCTGCCCTGCCAGCACTGCCATGGCCCAGGCTGGAAAGACAGAACGAGGAAGAGAAAAAAAACAACCCACCCTCCTCCTGCCAGCCCCGTGCGTGGCAGATTGGCTGGAAGACAGGGACCTGCGTGCTGCTAATTGCAGGCTTGCATCAGGGGCTTGTTTACCAGCTGTTTATCCCATCCAGATGCAGAGGGTGGCTTAATCAAGGTTAATTGCTTGGGAGAATCCCGCGCATCTTGCCGTGTGGAGACATGCACTCAGCCTCCATCCTGCCAGCTGACCCGCGCCTTCCTCCTGGCATCCTCGCGGTGCCACCATGGCACGGGAACTCCCTGCTGCCCCTCACAGATCACTGCCTCTCCACAGGACGTCACGGCTCATTAGACTAGCAGCAGTAACCTGGTGCTGGGTGGACGGAGAGTCGCTGGCTGGCTGCAGCCCAGGGCTCCCAGCCCAGCACACACTGCGAAGACACCTCCCAGTGGGCCAGCACAGGAGGCTTTGCAGCTAAAGTCACTCACTTTGGGTTTGAGGTCCCGTTAGTGAAGGTGATTACCAGCCCCAGAAAGGCATTGGAAGAGCAATACAGGGAGCCACTGGATAGATAGATAGATAGATAGATAGATAGATGGATGGATGGGGTTGTCACAGAGTCCCCAGGCAATGCTCTGGAACTACTCCCCACAAAGCCAGGCAGGACTTTGGGGAGCCTCCTCTCCCTTGGAGCAGACTTGTTCAGGGCAAGAAGCTCACACGGCTTCACCTCCTGGGTCTCTCCTTGGAGCATTCAGCATCCTCTGCCCCTCCGTGGGCTTCCCACAGCGAGTTCACCCAGGGGGGTTCCTGGGGAAGCCACAGGGTCCTGCACCCCCACTTTGCAGTCAGACATGACTCTCAGTCAGCCAGTAACACAGAGGTTTATTCGATGACAGGAACAAGGTCTAAAACAGAACTTGGAGATACAGCGAACCGGACCCCTCGGCCGGGTCCATTCTGGGGGGCAGTGAGCCAGACCCCCACTTCTGCACTTCACTCCTTGTCCCCAGCTAGCTCCAGACTCACAACCCCCTCCAGCCCCTCCTCTGCTCAGCCCCTTTCCCCGGGCCAGGAGGTCACCTGACCCCTTTGTCTCCAACACCTTCAGCTGGCACCTTTGCAGAGGAGGGGCCCAGGCCATCAGTTGCTAGGAGACAGAGGATCAGGCATTTAGGTGCACTGGCCCTTTTGCTCTGCCAGATACTTAAGAACTGCCTAGGGGACACTGAGGCACCAACACAGTATTCAGAGAAAACATTAAGAACATTCCCAGTTTGTCACAGGGGTGTATGGGGATAGATGGATAGATAGATAGATAGAGGGGGTGTATGGGAGTAGATAGACAGATAGAGGGGGTGTATGGGTATAGATAGATAAATAGATAGGGTGGGGATAGATAGGTTGGGTGGGGATAGATAGATAGAGGGAGTGTATGGGGATAGATAGATAGATAGATAGAGGGGTGTATGGGTATAGATAGATAGATAGATAGATAGATAGAGGGGGTGGATGGGGATAGATAGATAGAGGGGGTGTATGGGGATAGACAGAGAGAGAGAGAGAGAGGGTGTATGGGTATAGATAGATAGATAGGTTGGGTGGGGATAGATAGACAGATAGATAGAACCAGGAAGGTAATACCTGAGTGCCGACCCAAACCTCCACCAGCTAGATCACATCCTCACTTTGGTGCCTAAGGAGAGTCTGGAGGCAGCCGGGTTTTCCCCGCTTGTGGGCTGCAGCTGACGGCTCTGGAGGAGCTGCTGTATCGATTCATGGCTGGCAGGACACATGGGTGGGTGGTGATAGGAATGAAAGAGCAATCCCTGGGGCGAAGCTGGGCCTGAAGGAGCTGGGAGGTTCGCAGGGAATCGTGCCCCCAGCCCGAGCAGTGCCAGCGTGCTCTGGTTCAGGTGGTTCTGGGGGTGAGTCAGGACCAGCAGGTTGGTCTGGTATTAGCAGGGAGGGAGGTTTGCTCTCAGCTGGCCTCTCACACTTAGGTTCACACCTGCTGGATGAGTTCAAGGCCTGTAACCTTTATCTCAGCCCCACACCAGAACTCAGGTGGTTTCATTGAACTAGATCCTGGCTCGGAACTATCCCTCCAAACCCCAAACCCGCTTGCCCGGGCTGGAGATGGAACAAGCCCAGGCTTTTTGATCTCCCTCCCCACACACCGTGGTGGCTTGGATACAGCAGATCCTGGCTCAGAACGGGCTTTGGCACAACTCACTTCCTTTGGCTGGGATAGAGACAGAAGCAAATCTGGAGTCTCTAAGCTGACCCAGCCAGGCCTGGTGGTTCAGCTCAAATGGATTGGCACCAGCCCTGGGTGGCCACCAAGCTGGCAAAATCCAGCTTCGGAGTGAGGCTAGACCCAGAACGAGCTGTCTCGTTCTAACCCTGCTGGGGGGCTGGCCCTGGTTATCTCTGCTGAGGGGGCACCTGGGAGTGCTCCAGGCCCTGGCTAGGAAACCCGGGCTCCCTGCAGCTAAGGGGACTGCTGCGTTGCCAGTCTGAGGTGTCCCCAGGGCTTTGCTCGCTGTGCCCGGGCGGATCCCACGAGACGCGGAGGAGCCATGTGAAGGCGCGAGCCCCTCTGGCTCGGCCGGTGCCCCAGTGCCGGACCCTGCCTACGGCAGCCCCTGGCCGGGGCTGGGAGGTGGGGTGGGGGTGCAGAGGAGGGGTGGAGAGAGAAGCATCAGCATCTGCTGGCCCAGCTGCCCTGCTCTCCTCGCGGGAGCACTGAGCAAGCATGGGCAGCCTGCCAGCATGGCAACTGCAAACCCATTAGTGGGCACGGCGCCTGCCAACGAGTGCGGCGTGGCGCGGCTGCATGGGGGGAGGAAGGCAGGTGCAAGCCAGACAACCCCTCGCTCATCTTTAATTCATCAGCCCTTGCAGTGCTGCCAGAAGAGGCTTCCCCCTCCCTGCCCTGCATGGGCATGCCTGGCATGTCCCGGGTGCACCACAGCCAGGGCGTGTACGGGAGGCGCCAGCTGCATTCACCATGGCCCTCGCTCTGGGGGGAGGCCTACCCCGTCCCTGCGCCCCCACAGCTTTGTGTGTGTGCACCCCTCCCCGGGGGGAGGGGGCGGATCCCCTTGCGCCCGTCCATGTCGCTCCCCCCGCCCCCAACGCAGCACTCCAATCCTGGCACCCGTTGCTGACCTCTCCTGTCCCATGGAGGCAGAGCGGGGGGAGATGCTCATGTAGGGGGCAGGAGATCAGGGTTTCCTTTGAATTAACTGATCACCCCCTTCACTGCCCCCAGGCCACATCAGCACCTCATGACAGCCAGGGTCAGCCCCACGGCTGGAGCAAGGGGTCTTGCCCCAAGATCCCCCATTGCAGAGTGGGAGTGCAGCACGGGGTCACACCGCACAGAAGACGGGCCCCAAAGGGACCTCACTGCGTTGAACTGGGCACCAGTGGGTCACCCCTGTCCTGGCTGTTCAGTGAATCTGCCCCCCCAGCAGTACTCACTCCATCCCGTGCCATGGGTCTGCCCCCCACCCCAGCAGATCCCACCACGGCTGCCCCTCTCTGTCCATGGTCCAGCATTTGCCCTGCACCCCATCTAATCACCCCATCCAGTTGCCATCAGCCCCCACTTGTCCCAAATCCCCACCCCCATGAGCCCCCAAGCACCTCCCCACACAGCTACCCTTCCCCCTTCCCAGCCACACGGCCCGCCTGGTCGGCTATAAATATAAATAAGTCGGCGGAGTGGGGGCTGGGTCCAGCAGACGCTGCAGGTTCATTTTTCATAGTGCTGGGCTGGGACCCAGCCGAGCCAGCCGCCCGCCCACTGCAGCACCGGCCCCGCTCTGCAGCTGGGTCTGCCCCCCAGAGTTCTTACAGCCGTTTACCCCAACCCGGCCTGCTGGAGGGAGGAACCCCAGGAAGGAGGGAGGGACGGAGCAAGGAAAGGCAGTGAAAGGAGGAGAAGGGGAGTGGAAAAGCAAGGGAATGAATGAGGCCAGAGGAGGGAGAGAAGCAAGAAAGCCAGCAAGCATCCAGGTAGCTTTGGGGTCCTCCTGTTGCTCAGCGCCCCCTCAATGGCAGCACAATGGGTTATCAAATGTGCCCCTGCTCCCCGAATCAGAACCACGGGGGCCTAATGCTGGGCATCCTGGCTGAGAATTGCTAGGGGTGGGGAAGGGGTTATGCCACTCTTTCTGTAGGTCCTACACAAAAACAAAGTCGCTTGCATGCTGAGAGCGGGTATCAGGCAGCTCCAGTATTTAACATTTATATCCCCGGAAGCCTTGTGAAATGACTGAAGAGGCTAGAATACACCCGGCTCCAGTGAATACACACACACACATGTGCGCGTACACCTCCCCCCCGACCAAACACACAGAGCTCTGCCCATGCCCAATGCAGTCCGACCCACAGCACCTGCTATCCCAGCCCTGGGATCCCTCCAGTCACAGCTCTGCCGATGTCTCCCAAGCCTGTCCCGCAACCCCCCGATTCCATCCTCAGCTCCCCACCCCAGCTCCGCTGATGCCCTCCATACCTGCCCACAGCCCCCCACCCCCACGGCCGAGTGATGCCACGGATCTCCCTGGAGACGCACACACGCGAGGGGCATCAGACATGCTGTTGCACGAGGGCTGGTGCTGAGCAGAGCAGCCTGCACTGACCACCTGGAGCTTGCAAACATGCACCCCCCCCCAGCTCCTGTGACCTGCGGGCAGCCTGCACTCAGCCCCAGTGCGCCCAGAGACGGCGGACGAAGGTCTGGGCTGATGGCCCAGGGCTCCTGTGCCACCGACTTGCTGTGAGACCTTGGGCAAGCTGCTTTTTGCATCTGTTTCCTTCCCTGCCCTTTATCTTGCTGGGCACCGTGTGTTTCTTGGAGCCCCAGACCAGGAGGGACCCCATCTACTGCAGGAGATTCAGTCCTCCCAGCTCCCCGGTATGGAGCCCAAAGATTTTAGTTAGACCAAAACACTGCAGTCCTCTGGGAACAAACTGCTGCGATCCATAGGCAGAGACCAGGAGGGGCACCAATGCCCGCAGGCAGGCCCCTGCACCGGCAGGGGAGTTGTTAGGTGAGATATGCCCAGATGAGCCCAGCAGGCGAACCGTGCCCTGTGCTGCAGAAGGAGGCCACTCCACCTTCCTCCAGGTTCCTGCTTATCAGATCTGGGGGGAAATTCCTTCCCAAGCCTCTCTGGCCCTGAGCGCGTGTGAGCGAGATCCACCAGCCAGGCCCTAGATGTACAGCCTATAGCGTGATGGTGCCGCCGAGTGCCAGTGTCACACTAAGAACAACACACCACTCCATGCTAAGCCCCACGAAGTCAAGACATCCTCGTACGCGCTTCTGAACAGGTGCTGCTGAGGTGTGAATGAGATGCCACAGTGCAGCGTGGGCACGCTGGACAGGGGCTGCGGCTAGCCGCATGAGTGATATCTTGGTCACATTGACCTCAACAGCAAAACTGGGGGCAGGATTTCACTCCTGAGCGGTCCAGACAGACAAAGACGTCTCCTACCATCCTCACGTCTCTACATGCAACGGGCTTTTAATCCGAGACTCCTAGACCTCAAGGCCAGAAGGGCCCATCATGATCATCTCGTCCGACCTCCTGCACATTGCAGGCCACAAAGCCTCACCTGCCCACCCCTGTAATAGACCCAGAACCCCTGGCTGAGTCACTAACATCATCAAATCTTCATTTAAAGACCTCAAGTCACAGAGAATCCGCCCTGACACTAGTTTAAGCCTGCACGTGCCCCGTGCGCCAAGCTCATCCGATATGCATTTCTGCCAACGATCCTGTGGGAAATGCCCCTTTCCCACACAGGAAAAATAGTCTCCTTTCCTTCTGCATACCCTCTAGAGATAGACTGGCTGTGTCTCCATGGACCTGCCGAGAGACGCACGCATACAGTCGGTCAAGCACTTTCTGCAAATAACAGTCGTCCCAAACCAATTCATCCCAAAGACATTCCGCCCCCAACCCCCCGACTCAGCCTGCCCCGGAGCTTGGCAATTCACACTTTATTTGCAAAGATGATTTCCTAGTGGGGGGAACAATTTATTTTTGACTCATTTATTCTGAGTCCAGGACAAGCTCTAAGAAAGGGGGGAAAAATGTGAAGCCCCCACCTCACCTCAATAGATCTTTAGAAATCAGATGCAACTAAATAATAACTGATTTAATGGCGTGAGGACTGAACTGCATCACTCCTGGGCAGCTCTACAATGGCCAGGGTGCCTCAGCCATGCGGCTCCCGCCCTGAGTGCGGCAGGGCTGCTTTTCCATGGAAGCTTAGCTCTGCATTTCCTCGGTTTGTAATCCGGGGCTTGGGGCTAATTACAGCCTGCCTCTGGCGGGTCCTTCACCCTGATGTACTTGAAACTTAACTCTATCTAACAGTGACTTGTCTGGGTATGTGTGTGTGTGAATATAAGTGCATTTATATGTGTATGTGCACAGGTGCATGTGTAAATACGTGTGTGCACGTGCTTGTGAGTGCACAAGGATGTGTGTGTACATGTGCATGTATTAATATGTGTCTCTATGTGCGTAAGTGGGTGTGTGAATATCTGTGTATGTACCTGTGTTTGTCTGTGTGTGACTAAATATGGGCATCGTCATATCCTCCTGTGCATAGGTGTGAGTGTGCATGGGTGAGTGTGCGGGTGAGCGTGCAGGTGAGCGTGCATGCATATTTCTGCAAAAGGCATATTCAAAATATTATGAATCTTGTCAGTTTCCTTGCAAGCGCTGTGATAAATATTTGCGGCTGCACCGTGCACTGTGGGCATATGGGGAGATGTTTTCTTTCCGGATGGGAGGACGGCACAGACATTTGGCACGGTGGCCCTCTGAGACACAAGGCAAGCTCAGGACAAGAGGCTTGGCACACGGTACCCAGCAGATTGGTGCCATCTGCCTCGCTTTTCTCCAGGCTTACGTTGGGGCTGGGGAGTGCAGAGAACCAGCTGCCAAGCTGGGGAGGAATTCAGATGGCTTGGCTTCCGAAGGCATTCCCTCCCCCTTGTCCCTCCTTTCCCATCTGGGGTGATGCCAGGGGAGGGATCTCTTTGTGAGGAGCTGGAGGGAGATGGGAAAGGGGGCGTCACACACAACACCCTCTCTCATCATCAATGAGAAAGCTTGCAGCACACTTAGCAAGCAAGGCAGCCTGTCCCAGTGGTTAGCGCACAGCAGCGCTACATGACCTTTGCTGAGCCACTTCCCCTCTCTGCATCCCTTGGGCCACTTAGACTTTACACCCAGAGCCTCAAATTCAATGACTGGTAGGAGCTGAAACACCTTTGGGGATTTGGGCCTGAGCTCGTTGGGGCAGCGACTGGCCTCCTCCCTCAGTGCATACGCAGCACCTCGCAACAGTGAGAAAAGGGACTTTTCCTCCCTCTTCATTGCGCTGCATCTTCGCAGCAGGACTCAGCCACAGAGCAAGCCTGGGGAATCCCCTCCCCCAAAGGGGAGAGGACAGAGAGTAGCCTCCTTCGCCAGCCCAGTGGCTCCTGCATCGCCCTGTCTGTCTGCGCCCCGAAAGGCCCCCATTCAGCAAGGCACTTCCGCGGGTGCATCGCCGGCAGCACATGCTCCCCACTGAGCTCAGCACGTCAGGTGGGGCCTGCATCTAAGGACGGGGCTGAAGTGGGATGGATTTGTGCCCACGCTGACTCCAGTGCCTGAGTGCTCTGCTGAATTGGGGCCTGCAGCAGGGCCAGCTAACGGGAGCCGGCTTGCAGGGTTCAAGCCTCGCCATGGGAAGAGTCCATTCCCCAGTGTCCAGAAATCCAGCCCACGTTTGCCTCCTCGACGGGGTTGGATCCATTTCACTGGCGGACCAAACTCCACTCTGGGTTTTCTCCTCCCATCCGCAGGGGAGCACAAGAACCTGCTGCAGGTTCTACCCCCTGCAGGAGCTGTAGGCAGAGTCCGTTCCAGGGGGGCTACAGAATCCAGTTCCGGACTTTCTCCCAGGGGCGTTCACCACTGTCAATCAGCCCCCCGGGGTGCCCTTTCTTTGGGGGAGGGGCTTCGTTCTCCCTCCCCACCCCACTTGCTTGGCTACAGCAGGGCTGCTTGGCCAGGCTGAGCCCACTCAGGGTAGTTCGGCCGAGGGGACCGCACCTCCTAATCCGTTATTGTAGGGGAGCTCAGCTGGGGGGGGGACCGCGCCCCCTGCTCCGTTATTGTAGGGGAGCTCGGCCTGGGGGTGATGGCGCCCCCTGCTCTGTTATTGTAGGGGAGCTCGGCCTGGGGGGGGACCGCGCCCCCTGCTCCATTATTGTAGGGGAGCTCGGCCTGGGGGGGGATCGCACTCCCTGCTCCATTATTGTAGGGGAGCTCGGCCTGGGGGGGGATCGCACTCCCTGCTCCGTTATTGTAGGGGAGCTTGGCCTGGGGGTGATGGCGTCCCCTGATCTGTTATTGTAGGGGAGCTCGGCCTGAGGGATCGCACTCCCTGCTCCGTTATTGTAGGGGAGCTCGGCCTGGGGGGGGACCGTGCCCCCTGCTCCGTTATTGTAGGGGAGCTCGGCCTGGGGGACCGTGCCCCCTGCTCTGTTATTGTAGGGGAGCTTGGCCTCGGGGGGAGACCGCGCCCCCTGCTCCGTTATTGTAGGGAAGCTCGGCCTGGGGGGGGATCGTGCCCCCTGCTCTGTTATTGTAGGGGAGCTCGGCCTGGGGGGGATCGCACTCCCTGCTCCGTTATTGTAGGGGAGCTCGGTCTGGGGGGGGACCGTGCCCCCTGCTCCGTTATTGTAGCGGAGCTCGGCCTGGGGGACCGCGCCCCCTGCTCTGTTATTGTAGGGGACCTCGGCCTGGGGGGGGACCGTGCCCCCTGCTCTGTTATTGTAGGGGAGCTCGGTCTGGGGAGGGACCGCGCCCCCTGCTCCGTTATTGTAGGGGAGCTCGGCCTGGGGGACCACGCCCCCTGCTCCGTTATTGCAGGGGAGCTCAGCCTGGGGGACCGCGCCCCCTGCTCCGTTATTGTAGGGGATCTCGGCCTGGGGGACCGCGCCCCCTGCTCTGTTATTGTAGGGGAGCTCGGCCTGGGGGACCATGCCCCCTGCTCCGTTATTGTAGGGGATCTCGGCCTGGGGGACCGCGCCCCCTGCTCTGTTATTGTAGGGGAGCTCGGCCTGGGAGACTGCGCCCCCTGCTCTGTGTCGGGGCTTTGCCATTGCCTGGCCCTGCTGCCTAGTTGTGCAGGTGGGTGCACCCGAGGCGCTCTCCGCCCCAGTGCTCGGCCTGGCTTGCACTAGCCGACACGTTAGCCATCCCTGGGCAGAGAGCGGCACGGGCTGGGCCCAGAGACAGCAGGAGAAGGGCCTGACCCCTGAACATGCCCCTTCCCGACGCTCTCCCTTTGCTCCCCGGCCGGTTCCAGCCACAGACCCCCGCATGCTGCTGTTCTCACCCCCCACACACACTGCCTGGCTCCCTGCAGCCAGCGCCGACAGCCAAGTCCGAGCTGCTTGAACCCCCCCTGCCCTGCAGGAGACACTGGTGAGGATGGGACCACATGGGAGGGGCTTGTCTGGGGCCCCAGGATGCTGCCCGTTCACCCGCAGCGTCCTGGGGGGTCCAGCAGCCCCCTTGCTGCAGGACACCATTGGCACCCATGGAGGCTGGTGCTGCTCTGGGGGGTGAAGATGCCCCTGCTCCCTCCCCCGCCGTGTGATGCCCAAAAGGCCCAGCATGCACCAGGCCCCGGCCATTGGATGGGAGGCACATGACTGATCACCAGCACTGGGGCAGTCCCCACGGGGGGAGGTGCCCAAGGCTGGGGAGCTCCGGGCTGCAAGACCCATTCCTGTGGGGTTTCTGTGACTGTAGTGACAGGAATCCAGGCTGAGCGCAGGCAGAGGCTGGGAAGGCGAGTGGGCCACAGAACACGGACCCATGCGTGTGGCTGCCAGGGAGCAGCCAGGCTCAGGCGGGTGTGTGGGAGGACACAGGGTCTGCCACCCACGGGACCCCTTGGATGCGGTAAGATTAGGGTCGGTACGAACCCTGGGCTTGAATCTATCTCCCGCGCTGCAACAGACTAGTGGCAGCCTGGAGGCAGGGCCTGGGGCAGCATGGGGGCAGGTGAAATCAAGTTAGCTCCTGCAGCTGGTGTGTCAGCCAGGCCGCAGGGCAGGGCACTGCTGGCAGGAAGCTCACAGCACTGGGGTTCTCCACCACCACGGAGCAGGGCACTCTCTCACTGCCCCCCATCCGCCCTGCTGGCACCAGGGCAGCCCAAGGAGCAGAGGCCCCTTTTCTCTTTCTCACTGCCTGGTTCCAGGTGGATCGGGGGCAGGACTCCACCCCGGGCATCCCCACCCGGCCTGGCCGACTCTGGGAAGAGCTGCCCCCTTCCTTCCACGCCTCACCCCGATCCTGCTCCCGCACACTGCGGCCCTACTGCAGCTGGCCCCCCGTGCCTGCTCCCTCCACCCCGGGAGGGAGTCCGCCCCAAAGGCCGGCGTCAGCAACACGCGGCTCTGCAGGAATCCGCCCAGGATGCTCTGGAGGCCCCAGCACAATTGATCCAGGCGATCGATTCCTGGGACACTGCCAAGCTGCTGACTGTCATGCATGACCCCCTCAGCCCCAGAGCGCTGCCCCCCCCCACTCCCCCCCACTGCAGACTGCTGGGTCCAGCCCCAGGCCACCCAGCCCCCCCGATGTCACCCAGCCCCAAAGCTCTGCCCCCCGGACCTCCCCAGCTCCAGAGCGCTGCCCCCACCACTCCCCCACACTGCAGACTGCTGGGCCCAGCCCCAGGCCACCCAGCCCCCTCACTGTCACCCAGCCCCAAAGCTCTGCCCCCCTTGACCTCCCCAGCCCCAGAACGCTGCCCCCCACACACACTGCAGACTGCTGGGCCCAGCCCCCCTACTATCACCTGGCCCCGGAGCGCTGCCCCCCCTCACAAACTGCAGGCCGCTGGGCCCTGCCCCAGGCCCCTCTCGGTCACTTTGGGGTTCTCATCGGGGAAGGGGTACATCACGGGGTGGCTCGGTTGGGGGAGGCGGAGGCAGAGGAAACTGTGCAAACCCTGGGTATGGCCAGTGGGGCTGACCCAGTGCCTGAGGGGGAGGGGAGGCAATGACTGCTGCTTCCCCAACACAGCTAAGAAAACTGAGGCAGTGACAGGGGAAGGGGCTTGGCCAAGGCCACACAGCAGAGGCAGGGAACAGAACCCAAGAGTCTGGCTCCCAGCTCTGTGCTCTCACCACTGGGCCACGCTGCCTCCACCTCCAGCCACTTTTAAACAGGCCTTAAAACCTTGTCCCCAAGAAGGGGCCCGGCTTGGCTGGGCTGCCTCTGCCGGGGGGCCCTGAGACCCCAGCACCCACCAGCCCTGGGATGGGGGGTGCAGCCCAGGCTGCTGGGGGTGGCTGGGAGCCAGCTGTGCTCAGGGAAGGCTTTGGGGGGCAGGTCCCTTGTTGCTGGGAGCGGGGCAATGCCCAGTATCAGCTGGAGCTCTCTGCCGAGCCCCCAGCCCTGCGAGCCCCTGGGCTCAGAGTCAGCGCCCCCCAGCCAGGCCACCCTGCCAGCACAGCACTGAGGGGTATGGGGGGCTCTCAGGATGAGGATGAGGGAGGGAAACTGCTGCCCAGGCTCCAGGGCTGCTTCTGCCTTCGGGAGAGGGGCAGAGAAAGAGAAAAAGCAGTGTGTGTGGGGGGGGGGGGTGTCATGGAGTGTGGGGGACTCAGGGCCCTGCACCCCACCCTTCCTGCGATTCACCACGACTCTCAGCAGCCAGTAACACAGAAGGTTTGTTAGACAATGGGAACAGTCCCAAGCAGGGCTTGCGGGTACAACCGGGACCCCCCAGCCAGGTCCCTCTGGGGGGCAAGGAGCTTAGACCCCAGACTTGGGGTTCCCTGCCTCTTCCCAGCCAGCCCAAAACTGAACCAACCCCCACCCCATTTCTCTCCCCCTCCCTTTGTCCAGTTTCCCAGGCAAAGGTGTGGACTCGTCCCACCCCCCTCCTGGCTCAGGTACCGTCCCTCACCTAAAGTCACCCCCTGCTCTCCCCTCCCCCACGCAGACAGTCCCAGTAAAAGTAGGTGAATTTCCCAGGTCAGTCCACCCCCCTCCCTCCTGCATCACAGGGGGAAAGGAGAAAGCAGGCAGCTCCAGCGCTAGTCCGACCCACAGCCCCTCCTAGCCAGCCCTGGGCTCCCCCACAGCTCTGCCAGCGCCCCTCAGCCGACCCACAGCCCCCTCCTAGCCAGCCCGGCTTCCCCCCACAGTCTGCGCAGTGCCCTCCTCCCGACCCCAGCCCCTCCTAGCCAGCCCTGGGCTCCCCACAGCTCTGCCAGTGCCCCTCACTCCCGACCCAAGCCCTCCCTCCTAGCCCAGCCCCTGGGCTCCCCCACAGCTCTGCCAGTGCCCTCCTCCCACCACACCCCGCTCCTAGCCCAGCCGGCTCCCCCCACACCCGCCAGTCCCCTCACTCCACCCACAGCTCCCTCCTAGCCCACCCTGCTTTCCCCCACAAGCTCTGCCAGTGCCCTCTACTCCCGACCCACAGCCCCCTCCTAGCCCAGCCCTGGGCTCCCCCCACAGCCCTGCCAGTGCCCCTCACTCCCGACCCACAGCTCCCTCCTAGCCCAGCCCTGGGCTTCCCCCACAGCTCTGCCAGTGCCCCTCACTCCCGACCCACAGCCCCCTCCTAGCCCAGCCCTGGGCTCCCGCACAGCTCTGCCGGTGCCCCTCACTCCCAACCGACAGCCCCCAGCACCCCAGCCCCGGATCCCACACACCCTTGCTGATTGATGGCAGTGATGGCTCCTTGGACAAATTGTTCGCACGACTAATCCCGCATGGCCTGTGCTCTCCCCTGAGCCTGGCATCGGCAAGGGGGGTTCTGCCTCCCTGGGCAGCTCTGCCCAGCACCCCGAAGCTCCAGCGCCTCAGCAGGGAGCCCGTGAGAACCCCTGGGAGGTCCCGGCTGAGCTCCCTCAAGCATGGCGCTGACCAGCCTGTTAGCAGCTAGGGCCCAGCCTTTCCAACCACCCTCAGAGGCAGCGCATCATGGGGCTCCCCCACCCTCTTGGCACATCCCCTACCCCCTTGGCACCGGCCCTTGGCCGCCCGAGCCCGCGCTTTCACCCTGTGTGACAGGGCACAGTCAGATCACCCCACACTGGGGGCTGAGCCAGTGCCCCCAGGGCACAGCGGGCTGGGGAACATGGGTGGGCTGTGCCCTGGGGGATTCTCTGCGCCCCCAGTCTGGGGGCATCCAGGGTCTTCCCCCGGGGTAACTGCAGCTGTCTAGGGGCAGGGATCCCTGCCCGCGGTACGTTATCCGGGCCAGGGCAGTTCCCATGCTGGGGGGGTGGGTGTCTGGGGGGATTTCGGACTCACTGGGGGCTCCCCACTCGCCAACACCTCGCTGGGCGAGCTGGGGGCCCAGGATTTTGTGCCAGGAAAGGAGGGCGACTCCGCAGGTTGTGCCTGGGCGCTGGGGCCAGGGATCGCTGTAGCTGTGCCCAGCCTGGCTGGTGTCCTGCCTGCTACCCGCCGCGGCCCAGCCAGGCCTTTGAAGCTCTGGCCAAGGCTCTTGCCTCTCTCCTTGGCCTCGAGCAAACAGCCCCCGTGAGGGGGTGGGGGGCAGTGCTAGGGCTGGGCACTGGGCACCGCTGGGGGGCTGCCCCACACAATAAGGGCCTGTCTTCACCTGGCAGAACGTGCCCCCTTCCCCAGTAACAGGGGACAGAAACGGACCCTCCCATCCCCCTCCCCACCTCGGCGGCTGTAAAGCAAAGGCAGGAGGTGGCACCTCAGCCTCTGTTGCCAGCTCCACCTGCAGGGGCAGGGGCAGAAAGGCTTAGAGCAGGGAGCCCGGATGCCTGGGTTCTCTCCCCAGCTCTGGGAGGGCAGTGGGGTCTAGTGGTCAGGGCAGGGAGCCATGGGGCACAGGACCAAAAGGTCCCTCTGTGGCTCTGCCGTCGACTCTCTGTAACCTCAGACAAGTCACCTCATTAATGTGGTGAAGCCTGGATCCAAACTTTCCTGAGGCCCCAGGGGCGCCTGGAGATGGGGCCTGGGTTGAGTCTATCTGTGCCTTGGTTTTCCCATCTGTTAAAATGGGGACAATCCTGCCCGCCGGGGGCTTCCTCAAGGACTGGTCACTGCTCCCAGACCCTCGAAGGCCAGCGCTATGGCCGTGGCAGGGAGGGGATGAGGCCAGGCTGAGGGCTCAAGACAACAAAGTGTGATGGGCACACGGGGGTCCCTGGTGGGAGGGGCCAGAGGAGCTGTGTGGGGAACACAGTGGGGGGAAGTAGGTCTGAGTTGGGGCACTGGGACCTTCCCACAGCCCTGGGGCCATGCTGGGCACTGCAGGGCACGGAGGCGGGCAGTAGGGAACTGATCCCCAATTCAGCCTCCTTGTGGGTCCCTAAAGGTGGAGTGAGCCCCCTTGGATCCTCCCCAGACTCTGCAAAAGGACGGAGCCAGATCAGCCCCCTCCCATAAGGCAGAGCCACTGCCGGGGGAGGGGCTGGGAGCGAGATGGGGACTGGGGGGCTGGGAAAAGGCAGCGGGGCTGGGGGGGCAAAGAATCCCAGGGTGGGTGGAAGGGGTGGAGAAGGCTCAGGCCCAGCGCTGGGCTCAGTCCTTTATCGGTGCAGCGGGGGGGAAGGGGGGAGCCACAGGCTGCTCCCGGCTGATAACGAGGACCAGGGAGGCACCAGGTTAACGAGCCCTCACCCGGCCTTAATCCTTTCGCTGCCGCAGGAGCTGGGGTGGGGGCGAAATGTCCAGCCCTTGCACGGCTTAACCACGGGCCCAATTCTCCCCCAAGGAGAGGGAGGCCGGGAAGCTGGGGCCTGGACTCCCATTCTCTCCCCATCGGTTGCTCTCTGGGGGTGCCACATTTCGGGGGGACTGCCTGGGGGCAGTGATGGGATCAGCCTGGGTCACCTGGCCTAGGGGGTGGGTGGGAGTGAAAGGGGGCTGCGAGGAAGTGCGAGTGAGACAGAGACAGGCTGGGGGCCAGGCCTGAGTGAGAACCCAGGGGAGTGAGTCCGTCTCTGCCATGCTGGGAGCGCTGGGGAGGGGGGGGCTGTGAGGGGCTGGTATGGGGCGGAGGGGGGTGTGTGAGCGGCTGGCTATGGAGCAGAGGGAAGGGGGCATGTGAGGGGCTGGCTATGGGGCAGAGGGGAGGGGTCATGTGAGGGGCTGGCTATGGGGCAGAGGGGTATGTGTGAGTGGCTGGCTATGGGGCAGAGCGGAGGGGGCATGTGAGGGGCTAGCAATGGGGCAGAGGGAAGGGGGCGTGTGAGAGGCTAGCTATGGGGTGGAGGGGTGTGTGTGAGAGGCTGGCTATGGGGCAGAGGGGAGGGGCCGACGCCACAGAACCGAAGCAGCTGAGAGCTGGCAGTGCCGGCAGGCGGGGGGGCCGGGCAGGCAAGGGGAGCATGACAGCTGGGCCATCCCCCCGCACAGACCCAGGGACACCAGGCGAATGGGCAGGGGAAGGAGTTCAGAGCCCGTCCTGCCTGGGCTGAGCTGTGGAACTCATCACTGCAGGAGGCTCATCCAAGCATGATGCATTACAGGAAATTCAATGAATCCCAGAGATGCGGCCGGAGACAATATGCCCCTGGGCTGGCCAGTGCTCCCTGACCCCGAGCTACTCCCTCCCAGGGCTCCTCCCACAGCTGTGCCCATAGCTCAGGGTTCACAGCATCAGCTAGAAGGGCTCTCGCCCCTCACCCCCTGCAAAGTACAGACCAGCTGCATCACAGGTTGAGACGGTTGGGAGTTATCTTTTACTGAGGCAGCACGGCCTAGTGGTTAGAGCCCTGGACTGGGGCTCAGGAGACAGGGGTTCTATCCCTGGTGTGACCTGGGGAAAGTCATTTCTCCCTGTGCCTTGATTTCCCCATCTGTGCAATGGGGACAAAGACTATGACCTGTTTGTAAAGTGCTTTAAGATCTACAGAGGAGAAGGCCCTGAGGCGGGGGCTGCTGCTGGCAGGCAGGAGCTGGGCTCAGGATGTGGCTCTAGGTGTGGAGGTGGCAGCCTGGCGTGGACAGAGCAGTGGCCTGGGGAGCAGGAGTCTAAGTGAGCTGAGAGAGTGGTACAAGGTGGGACACTGGCCTGGTGGAGCAGGCTGATACAGCAGTGAAAGGCTCAGCAGGACTGCGTCACCTGCCTGCCCTCCCCAGCTCCACAGAGGCTCCAAGGGCCAGTTTTGTTCCCCATGCTGGAGCCCTGGAAAGACATAGGGGGACAATCCTGCTTGGGGAGGGGGCGGACCACAGTGGAGGACCCCCAGCCCCCCCAGAATGGGGTCTCTCTCTCTACGGGGGCTGCCTTGGAAGAAGGGGCCGCTGCCCAGGAACACAGATGTCTGGGGGGCTGTATCTTAGGAAGCCCCTGGTCAAATGGCCCCAAATCTGCATCACTGACCCCAGCCAGCACCCCCAGGAGGACTTTGTGGAGCCGTAAAGAGAACGCTGGCCTCAGCCTTAGCCCCCCCAACCCTTTGGACGAGGCTCTTAACAGGTCCATGCCCCACTTTCCCCACCTGTCTCGTGGAGGGGGGGCAATGACATCCCTCCACCTCTGAGCGGGTCCTGAGGCTCCGCTCACCACATCCTGGTGACGCAGTGCTCTGAGGTCCAAGGGGGAACCGCGCCTGATAAGGGCCCAGAGATCAGCTGCTGTCCTAGGTTGCTCAGCCCGGCTCCCTGGCAGGGGTTATATCCCTGCCCTTGACAGATCTAATGAGCTGATAAATAATTTCCATACCCAGCACCCAGGAGCCCCTTTCTCCTGATACCGGCGCTGCTGGCTCAGTGAGGCCAGAGGAACCTGGCTCCCCAGGGAGACAAGGGGGGATCGGTCCCAATCCCGCACACACAGACACACACACTTAACTTTACACAGGTGAGCAGTCCAGGGGCTAGGCCTACTGAGCAGAGGCTGGGCTGGGCCCCAAGACCCCTGGGTTCTATTCCTGGCTCTGCCATCGACCTGTTGTGTGTCCATTGGCAAGTCACTTCCTGTCTCAGCTTCCCCTCTGGAATGAAGTGGGACTGTTCTTAATGTTTCCTCTGAATACTGTGTGGGTGCCTCAGTTTCCCCTATGCATTTCTTAAGTCTCCAGTGTGCATAAATGGCTGACACTCTGTCTCCTGGCAACAAATAGCTGGAGCCCTTCCCCACCTGCAAGGGGATGGCTAAAGGTGAACAAAGAGATCAGGTGAGCTCCTAACCCAGGAAAGAGACAAAGGCCAGGGAGGAGGGGCTGGAGGGGTTTTGAGTCTGGAGCTGGCTGGGGATGAGGAGTGAAGTGCAGACCTGGGGGTCTGGCTCACTGCCCCCCAGAATGGACCCGGCCGAGGGGTCCGGTTCGCTGTAACTACAAGCTCTGTTTTAGACCCTGTTCCTGTCATCGAATAAACCTCTGTTTTACTGGCTGGCGGAGAGTCACGTCTGACTGCAAAGTGGGGGTGCGGGACCCTGTGGCTTCCCCAGGACCCCACTGGGTGGACTCGCTGTGGGAAGCGCACGGAGGGGCAGAGGATGCTGGATGCTCCAAGGAGAGACCCAGGAGGTGAAGCCGGGTGAGCTTCTTGCCCCAAAGACAGTCTGCTCCGAGGGAGAGGAGGCTCCCCAAAGTCCTGCCTGGCTTGGTGGGGAGCAGTTCCAGAGCGTCGCCCGGGGACTCCATGACAGGCACCCTCCCACTGGTCTAGCATAACAGCTTGTCTACACCTGAAAGCTAATTCGGATGAAGGTAGGGTGTGAATTTACAGCAATAACTATTCGGGGATAATAATGGCTACATGGAAATGTTCCATAGGGGCTAGGCCGGTTCATTTCCCCCTGCAGGATCAGGACCAGAAAGCCCAATTTCAGATCTCAACTGCAGTGGTGTAAATCTGGAGTGACTCCGTGTAAGGCAGCAGAGTGACCCTGGATTCACACCCCGTGGCGTCAGTGAGATCCAGGGGTTTCCATCACAACCATCAAACCCTTCGTTGTTTCTCTGTGACCGCAGAACACCTCAGCCCGGTCCCCCCGCTCGGGCGCCGCCCCCCGCCGATCACACACGGGCCGGCCCCGTTCTGCCTTAAGTGGGGACGCGGCGCCACCTTAAGAGGCGGCGGGGGCCAGTGACAGCTCCGGAGCCTTATCAGCTGAGCGCCGCCAGCCGGGCGGGTCACGTGCCTCCGGCTGCCTGGGGACCCAGACGTCTGGGGTCAAGGTCGGAGGCAGCGGGGGAGGTGCCCCCCAGCTCGGAGCAGCCCCCCCCGTCTCCTCTGGGGGGCGGGGTCTCTCCAGATGGGTCCCCCACCCTGCCAGGGCCCCTGGGTGCTACCGCAGCACCCATGGGAGAGCAGAGCCGCCCCCACGGACTTCTCAGGTCCTGCCCCACGGGCTGCTCAGGTCCTGCCCCGGGGGCACCGCCCTTGGCCAGGCCACGCGGCTGGGGCAGCTCAGTGTGCGGGAAGCTGGGTGCTGGCAGGTCTGAATCCAGCCTGCCTGGGCCCCTGGGTGCTACTGCGGCACCCATGGGAGAGCAGAGCCGCCCTGTGGGCTGCTCAGGTCCTGCCCCGGGGGCACCACCCTGGCCAGGCCATGCGGCTGGGGCAGCTCGGTGTGCGGAGGCTGGGCACTGGCAGGCCCGAATCCAGCCTTCCTGGGCCCTGGGTGCTACTGCAGCACCCATGGGAAAGCAGAGCCGCCCCGCAGGCTGCTCAGGTCCTGCCCCGGGGGCACCGCCCTGCCAGGCCACACGGCTGAGGCAGCTCGGTGTGCGGGAGGCTGGGCACTGGCAGGCCCAGCTTCCGCCTGCTTGGGGTGACTCCAGATTGACACCAGGGTCACGGAAGGCAGATCCGAGCCAAGGGCCCCCCCAGCACCTCAGGGTCCCTGCAAACACAGGGACCCCCCCGTTCTTTAGATATTCTGGTCTGGCTCCTTCCCCACCCGTTTCCCTCACGCTCCCAGCTCCTCGGTGCTGCAGGAGCTGCAGAGGGAGGCGGCGCTGAGCAGAATGCTGGTGCCCATCTCTCCCCAGGCCTAAGCTGGCTTGTGCCAGGTCCCAGGGGGCTCCCCAACGCCCTGCCCCAGAGCAGACTTCAGAGCTGAGCCTTCCCTGGCCTGCCCTGCTGCATCTCTAGGGAGGAGGGTGAAGTCAGAGGTTTCCTCTTTCTGCTCCGGAGAGGGGCTCTTTGGTGCTCCCCGAGGTGCCCCCCGCACTGCAGCAGGGTTTGTGCTGGGGAGGCAGAGATGCATGGGAGGGGGGGAGATTTGCAACCCACGTTTGTTGTATTGGGGTGGCGCAGTCCCATCCCTCCCAGCTGCTCTCTCTGCATTCCCCACAGGCTCCCCAAGCACCTCTCCACTCCCCGCCTCCGGAGAACAGCACCCCCCTGGCATGCCGAAGCCACTCCCAGCCCTGGCAGAGAGAAGCAGCCATGCTCGATACCAGTCACCGCGTTGTCTGGCGGCGCCCTCCAGAGGCTGGGTGTGAGATTCGACTGGCTGCCCCAGCCGGGCCCAGCGTGTGAATATGACGATGCAGGCTGACTTCACACCCCGCTCTGGGCTGTTGCAGAGTAGGCGGATGACCCCTTCCAGGAGAGGCCCGGTGGGGAGCCAGAGAGAACCACAAGGCCTGTCTGTGTCCAGCAGCCTCCACAGCGAATCCACCAAAGATTAATCTCAGCCCAGTGGGGGCTCCCACCAGCCCTGGGGATTCCTACCCAGGAGAAAAGCAGAATCCAGTCGGCATGGACACCTGGTCCCAGAGCCTGGCAGCTCCCCAGTATTCAGGCACGCGATGGGGAGCAACAACAGGGTTTGTCCTGCTCCCAGGACGGCGCCCCGACCCCTCGTCATCCCCACGACCTGCCATCCCCAACCAGCTGGCTTGGCTGCAGGAGCACCAGCCTGGCAGGGGAGGGGAAAACACCTAACAACTCAAATGTCTTCGATTTCCCCAGCGTAGGGTCTGCTCCTTGCGTGATTTATGGCCTTGTCAGGTCCCCTTTGATGGAACGGCAGCCACTGAAATGCCCACTCGGGTCCGTATCTGCCCTTGGGCCTGGGCAGGAGGATGGGAGTGGGGGCTGGGGGCAGGAGCTCTCCTGTCTGCGGTTCACTGGGGAGGGGCGATTCGCGGCGAGGCCTGCCCGAGCCCAGCAGAGATCTCAGGTGGAGGTGATCCCTGCAGCAAAGTCCTCTCCTGCCTGGCTTGTTCCAGATGAGCTCCCTGGGGCATGGCCTGGCCCATCTAGTCCCGAACCTGTGGCATCCGCCTGGAGTGAAAGCAGCCTGGCCTGGGAACGGAAGGGCCAGGGTCTCTGCCTCCGGCGGAAACCAGTATCTACCAATCCACTGCAAGGAGCATTCCCAGGCTGAGGCACTGAACTTCTCCGGGTGCAGCCAGGTCCTGAGTCCTGCGTTTTGCTGCACCCATATTCCCGCTGTAGTGTCAGCCCCATTTCCCGGGCTCTGGTCCCACGCTCCCATCCCCAGTGCCACCCAACCCCCCCCCCCTCATCTGTCTGGGATTGTGCTGGGCTCTGAGTGGGATCCCGGACGGGTCAGATGCTCCCAGGGCTGGGGCTAAAAATCTCCTTCTACAGCGCATGTGCATTAAAGTCTTGGAATCAAGCGGTGGCCTTGACTGCAGCAAACCTCCCCAGATCCCAGCCACGCAGCAGCCGGAGGGCAAACGCTACTTCCCTTTCGCCGATACAGTCCCTTGCTCTGTCCCCGTCCGCGCCGGCCAGGGCGGGTCACGCTCTGGGCTCTGGGATCAGCACATGGCCTAAGCGTGTGCTGAGGGCGGGGAGAGGGCTCTAGTGGGATCCCAGAGGTGAAGGGAGAACGCACAAGCAATGGGCACAGTCCGGAGGGGGAATCACAGAGAGCCAGCCAGCGAGACCAAGGCCCCAAATGTCCTGTGCTGGACAGGGTCTGTCAGAGAGCCGGGGTACCAGCGAGGGATAGCAACAGACCTGATCTCCTGCTTCACACGCCAGCTAAACCTTCTCTGACACACAAGTGGCTAAGGCTCTAGCCTAGGACACCCAGCTCTGACATGCACCTGCCGTGACACCTCGGTTGTCCCCTCAGTTTCCCCTCCTGTGTTTTGTCTATTTAGATTGGGAGCTTTTCAGGGCAGAGCCATCCCATAGGTCCAGCTCCTCAAAGGTCTTTCCATTGGAATCAATGGAAGTGAGGTGCCCAAATACTCGGGAGGACCCGGGGCTTAGTTGTAGTGAGCCTGGGGGTGCTACCGTCAGAAATACAAACAGCATCCTCCCGACCTCAGCACAGCCACAGGCCACTGCTGCGTGGCCAGGGACCAGGGAGAAACCCAGCCTTGGATCCTAGGTGCTAAAGCCGAGGAAACCCAGGCAGCCCCTCGCCGTCAGGGAAAGCAGGTGGGCGCTGCAGCCCCGTCCCCTCCCTCAGGAGCTGGTTCTGCAGCCTCAGCAGAGCTCCCACAGCCGGAACCAGCCCCGCCTGTCACTCCCAGTCCAGAGCCGCTTCTACCCCAGACTCATTCCAGGGGATTTATCACCACGGGCCCCTGACTGAACTCTGGGGAATCCTGGCCACAGCAGTCAATGGGGATTATTGCACCCTATGGTTTTAGGCCGGTATTTTCTCGGCACTTGGCGCCTCTGCTGGAAATCCAGGGGCCCTGAATCAGCAGCCAGCCCTGAAACCATGGCATGAACTGTGACATGGAGACCCCGACTTCGGAGCTCCCTGCAGTGTCTCCGGGGCAGAATGGAGGCCGATATTCCTGCAGGGCTTCCTGTGGGGGCATCACCTCCCAGTTATGATCAGTGCCTCTGCGCATGGAGCCAGCCTTGCCCGTGACAGCACGCTGTCTCCTCATCCCCAGCTCTGTCTCTGCTCTCACTGCCTGGGCGGTGCTGGGCTGACTTTCCCCTGGCATTTCACCTGCTGGCCCACATTCCCAGCCATGCCCACGGGCCCAGTCCTTCTGGCTACCCCCGCACCGCTCAGCACCTGCCCTTCTGGGCACTCATTGCAGCCAAATCCAGCCCTGCCGAGGCCGGGATCCCTGCCCCCGGGCACCCAGGCTGCACTCCCCCTCCCCCCCCGAGATGCACTGGGTAGAGGCTGCCCCTGCGTTGCCAGGCCGCCTACTCCACCCTTCAATGCACCCCGCAGCCACATGGCCCCTCGGGAGAACAAACCCCACAGAGGGGGCCTGCCCTTGCTGTTGGCTGGGGAGCACCCGGAGATGGCGCGACGGTAGGTGGGTGCCTAGATCCCGCAGGGAGGCACATGCCACATTCCGACTGCACACAACCGCCCTGTCTCCGCCCCACCACTGACATGCAGCCACCTCTGGCAACTCACCAAGGACAAAACCATCCAACAGCCAGGATCCACTCCAGACAAGCAAGAGATGGCACACTCAGGCTGGCATTTACAGAAACAGGATCAGGGCCCAGGTTTACGCTTTGGGAGAGCCCAGGAAAAGGAGCAGGGTTGGGGGGATTTGGTGGGAGTGGGGAGGGGCTGAGGATCCTGGCAGCTGGCAGGGAGTTGGGTGGCTGGGGCACCAGTCCCTGAGGCAAAGAATTTGGGGCAAGTTGGTTCCCAGGTTTATCTTTGCGGGTTAAAGTCCCCCAAACAGGGAAGACCCGGGCCTGGATTCCTGCCCGCTGGGGAGGGACTCTGGCCACAGCCCCGTGCTCTCCCACAATGCCAGGCGGCAGTGCAATGCAAACCCGGCCCTGGGGGATCCGCGGGGGGCACCTACCTCTCTCGCGGACGAAGTAGGCCAGGTAGAGGTCGAGCTCCTTGACGGAGACGCTGATGTGGTGGGGCTGGACGCACAGGATGGGGTTGGTGCACTGGGCGGCCTTGACCAGCCGCTCCCCATCCGTGCTCTCCAGCGGGATACCCTTGAAGAGGATCACCATGACCAGGTCCAAGCGCCACACCTTGTCGGCCTGGCGCAGGCAGTCGATGCGCCGCATCTTGCCCTTCTGGTCGGGGTTGGAGAGGACGCAGCATGAGGGTTTCTTGCCCGTGATGGAGAGCACAAAGTCCTCCCGGAACTCGGGCCGGATGTCCTTGCGTAGCTTGGCCAGCAGCCGGGACGCCCACTTCTGCTTGACTTCAGGCTTCTCGTTCAGCAGCTCGTCCTTCACCGCCCTCTCCTCGTCCTTCGTCATCCTCTTCTCGTGCTTCTTGAAGTACTTGCGCTTGCGGGCCTGCAGGTTGAACCAGGTGTAGGCGAAGGCCCGGACGTGGGGGAGCAGCGCCTCGATGAACGGGTGGAACTCATCCTGCAGGAGCAACCAGATAGATTGGGCCATCAGGACAGACGGGCGGGACCATGTGGAGCACCGTGCACAGGGGGATTCTGCAGGGCCCATGGGAACATAGCCTAGTATGGGGGGGAGGAGCTGGGCATCAGGACTCCTGGGTTCTCTTCCCAGGTACGGAAAAGGAGGAGGAATCTAGCGGTTAGAGCTTGGGGACTAAGAGACAAGACTCCTGGGTTCTCTGACAGAACTGGGAATAGAACCCAGGAGTCCTAGTCTGCCTTCCTACTACTCTAACCACTGGTCTCCTGGCTGCTGGATACAAGGGGAGTGTTGTCTAGTGCTTAGAGCAGAGCAGGCTGGGAGCCAGGACTCCTGGGTTCTGTTTCCAGCTGTGGGAGGAGAGTCAGGGATCTGGAGTCCTGAGCTCTCTTCCCAGTGTGTGTGCGTCCAAGCAGGGCCAGGCTATTCCCTGGGGGGCGTGAAGAGGTGGGGGTGGGGGTGGAACTGGCGTCTTGGGGATCCCACCTCGGAAATTTTGCTGCAGCTGTTTGATAAAGCGAATTATTGCACATTCATCATCCTCTCTGTTTAATAGACACAAATGGGCGACCCCGGCCAGGCTTGGCCTGGCAGCGACGGTATTGCCGGGGGTCGGGGCATGTCCCCCAGCATGGTGGGGTCGCCTGCTATGAGCTCAGACCCTTTGCTGCCTAGCCTGGAGCTCCTCTGCCCCCCCTTTGGGCCTGCTCCCACCATGGGGCTGGGGGACCCTCTGTCTTCTTTGGAGTCACCCCCTAGCTTACTCCAGACTTAGGCCTGGGGGGGTGAGGAAAGTCTGGATCCCCCCCACACACACACACCACGGCCAGCACAGCAGGAACCTGCGTTGCCAGGCGCTGTGGCGAGCGGGGCTGCGGGGCTGGGGTTGGATCACCAGCGACTAGAGGCTCCAATTCCAGGTGTAATGGAGCTAATAGAGGGGGAGGTGCTGCCTAATGTGCTGTAGCCACAGTAACGAACCCCTCCCCTCCCCTCCCCTCTCAGCCTGGTGGCCCAGCACCCCAGGCTCAGCTTGCCCCACGGCCGTGCCAGGCGTATGCCAGCCTCTGATGAAACCTGTGCCCGGTGCCAGGCGAGGAGGAGCTGGCAGACTGGATTCTTGAGCCCAAGGTGAATCAGATACTGTGATCGGAGGCACCCAGGCTGGATCTCTGTGCCCACCTGCAGTGCCTGGGCATGACTGTGAGCCCATGTGCCAGGCCCTGCACAGGGCTCCAGGCCCAGTGTCCCCTTTCCCAGACCAGCGGCCGTGTGACCAGCAGGCCCATCCAGGGAACGCCCCAGATTCACCCCACTTCTGGGCCAGCCCTCGCTCCAGCGAGTGAGTCACGGTCTGATGGTCTTTTTCCACTTGGCTAGTATTTCCCAGAGAGTCCGTCCAAGAACGAAACCAAGAAAAGCACGTCCCCTCCATCCCCAATTTCCCCATTCTGTGGCTCGGGGGGAAGCGCCGCTAGGACTCTTCCGCCGGAGCGGGAAAAGGAGCACTGGAGCAGGACCACCTGCCATTAAAAAACACCCAAGCCAGGTTCCCAGCTGTCTTTGCGTGTGCGCGAAGGAAGGAAAAATCCACCCCCCGCCCCCATTTAGAACTGAGCTGAAACCCAAGAGGCAGCGGATTCTTCATGCCAGACCTCCCGGACGTTTTGGGCGTGCTCGCTGCTTTGAATCTGGCTCCGATTAAGGCTAATTGGGATTGCATCAGGAAAAGCCCCGTGCGCCAAGCCCGCTCTGCGCTGGCAGCACTTCGGAAATGTTTTCCTTGCGTCGCTCTGCAGAGCAGAATCTCCGCTCGATCGCATGGCAGGAGGCTGCTAACCACAACTGGAGCTGCTCCTCCTCACTCACTCGGGGGCGAGATCCTTCCCTCACCGGCCCGGCGTAAAGCGGGGGCGGCTCGACGGTGAGTAGCAGAGTTACGGCGGCATAAGAGAAGGCCAGGATCTGGCCCCGCGGCTTTTAAGAAAACACAAGAACTGTGAGAAGCAGCAGTTTTGCCCAAGAATTTGGAAAGCCGGTGAAAAATTATTTTTCTTTGGACTGTGGTTCTGCTCTGAAAAATGAGTGTTTGTAAAAACCAGCCCTTTCCTCCTGTCACCCTCCGCCTCCCGGGAGTGTGCTGGGCTGGGTGACTAACGCAGCTTTGCTGGCTTTGGATTCCTACCCAGCTACCCCAGCAAAGGGAGAAAGGGCTGGAGTCCGCTTCTCCTGGGGCGTCATCTGCAGATCCTGCTGCCCACGGCCATGGCCACAAGAAGCGGGTGTTTGTTATAATTACCTGCCAGCAGATCGAGGGAAGTGATTTTCCTCCTCTATTCGGCACTAGTGAGGCCACACCTGGAGCATTGTGTCCAGTTTTGGGCCCCCCACCACAGAAGGGATGTGGACAAATTGGAGAGAGTCCAGTGGAGGGCAATGAAAATGATTAGGGGGTTGGAGCACATGACTTATGAGGAGAGGCTGAGGGAACTGGGATTGTTTAGTCTGCAGAAGAGAAGAGCGAGGGGGGATTTGATAGCAGCCTTCAACCACCTGAAAGGGGGTTCCAAAGAGGTTGGAGCTCGGCTGTTCTCAGTGGTGGCAGATGACAGACCAAGGAGCAATGGTCTCAAGTTGCAGTGGGGGAGGTCTCGGCTGGATATTAGGAAACACTGTTTCACTAGGAGGGTGGAAAAGCACTGGAATGGGTTCCCTAGGGAGGTGGTGGAATCTCCAACCTTAGAGGTTTTTAAGGCCCGGCTTGACAAAGCCCTGGCTGGGATGATTTAGTTGGGGTTGGTCCTGCTTTGAGCAGGGGGCTGGACTAGATACCTCCTGAGGTCCCTTCCGACCCTGATATTCCCTGATTCCGGGGGGGGGGGGGGGCGCGGCACAGCAGCCCCCCAGTGCCCCTGGTTCCAGCCCCAGTCGTTCCAAGCACAGAATTGGAAGGCTACAGGGAGTCACCCAGGGCAGGAAGGGACCTGCAGGCCCTTCTGACCAGCGATGACTGGTGAAGGGGGAAGCCCAGCTGGGCTCTCAGATCCCCGGCTGACTGTGCCTGGGGTGGACAATGAAAAAAAAACAAATAAAAATCGAACAGGGAGCCAGGGCAGCAAGACTAAAAAAGCGTCTTTTTAGCTGCAAGCCAAGTGCCTCAGTTCCAGAGCCGCCAAGATGATGGAGAGGGAGCCATTCGGCCCATCCCCTCCCAGGGTCGTGTTGGGTGCAGGGCGGGAGCCAGCGCTCTGCTTGGCACGGGCAGCACAGGCCCAGGGGCAGGACTAGGGTCCCGTCAGCAGCGCGAGCCTGGGCTGCATCTCGCTGTGCACAGAGCTGGGGGCTGGGGATTCGCTGGCAGGGGAGATGGGGAATCTGGGACACCAGTGGGGATAGTCCAGGGCTGCACGCGGACAGAGCCTGTCTGAGCTGGGGCAGATCCTGCGGTCCCCAGGCCAAGTGACCTGCCCTAATCGACCCCACAGCATGATCAGCTAGTCCCAGACCAGGGACCCCCCACCCTGGCTCACCCTGGCACTGACCCAGCTGTGCCCACAGCCAGGGATCCCCCACCCTGGCTCACCCTGGCACTGACCCAGCTGTGCCCAGTCCCAGAGAGCCCATCCCCCACACCCCTGCTGCAGATTCACAGTTTCACTTTCAACCTCCCTTCGCCCCATCAAGCCCCAGTGGCTCAGGGCATCCCAGGACAGTGGTGCCTAGTGGCAACGACCTGATGCCCCAACCGTGCCCCAGTGCCAGAGCTAGGTGGCGACTGCCCAGACCAGCTGCCAGCTCAGGACGGAGAGTGGAGCTCACGGTACCACCCGTGGTGGCTCTCCGCTGTGCAGCCCATCCAACTTGAGGTGGGCAGCAGAAGGCGGCAGGAGGGTGGGATCCCGAGGCCAAACCCTGGGGGCGCTAGGGAAGCTGGGCCCAAGACTCTGGACAGCTCCTCCTGTCCGTCTGTCCCTGGCACCCTGCGGGAGTGTAGCTGCAAGAGAGGAGGGAGGCCTGGATCCCCGCTGGCCCCCGGCACCGCCAGGCTGCCGGCTCAATTGGCAGCAGCCGCTAATCCCCGGCAGCCGGGCTGCAGCTCCCATCAGGGAAGAAGGTCAAGGCAAAGCAAGACAGGAGCCGAAAAAAGCAGCCACCAGTTCCAAAAACAACCCTTGGCCCCGGCTGGCTGGTGTCTCAAACCACTGCCGTGCCCCCGGCCGGCCCTGGCCAATCCCTTCTCCAGTCAGGCTCCTGGCGGGGTGTCCCAGCCCCAGGCCACTCGCTCCTCAGGGAACACCCCCTCCCGATGATACACGCACACGCCAGTCTGCCCCAGGGCCACCCGGGGGTGGGGGCAAGGGGGTCAATTTGCCCCAGGCCCCAGGTCCTGCAGGGCCCCCCCCAAGAATTCTATAGTATTGCAACTTTTGTTATGGAAGGGGCCCCAAAATTGCTTTGCCTGAGGCCCCCTGAATCCTCTGGGCGGCCCGGTCTGCCCCTAGCCTGCCGCAGGGCACCGGGCGCATCCTGCACCAGGCACTCGCGGCTCCGAGGCAGGGAGGGAAAACGAGCCAGAACCCAGGGGACACGGGAAGTGGAGGGGACTCGAGCTGCCAAGGGGAGCTCTGACCGGTACCTGCAGGGCCCCTCTGAACGCACGGGCACCTCCTCTCACACCCACCATGGGCACCTCCCTTTACACACCCACCGTGGGCACCTCTCACACTCACTGTGGGCACCTCCCTTTACACACCCACCATGGGCAGCTCCTCTCACACCCACCATGGGCAGCTCCTCTCACACCCACCATGGGCACCTCCTCTCACACCCACCATGGGCACCTCCCTTTACACACCCACCATGGGCACCTCCTCTCACACCCACCATGGGCACCT
>NC_133779.1:30799187-30801124 GCF_003597395.2 Chelonoidis abingdonii
CTCCCTTTACACACCCATCATGGGCATCTCTCCTCACACATCCACCATAGGCACCTCCTTACACACCCACCATGGGCACCTCCTCTCACACCCACCATGGGCACCTCCCTTTACACACCCACCATGGGCGGCTCCCTTTACACACTCTCCATGGGCACCTCCTCTCACACCCACCATGGGCACCTCCTCACACACCTACCATTGGCACCTCCCCTTACACACCCTCCATGGGCACCTCCCTTTACACACCCTCCATGGGCACCTCCTCTCACACCCACCATGGGCACCTCTCCTTACACACCCTCCATGGGCACCACTCCTTACACACCCACTGCAGGTACCCCCTTCTCTCACACACAGCGTGGGCACCTTTCCTTATACACCTGCTGTGGGCACCTCTCCTTACACACCCACAATGGGCTCCTCTCCATATGCACCCACTGTGGGCCCTTCTCCTCACACACTCAGAGGCATCCCTGCTCACATGCAGGGCACCTCTGTTTGCAGCTGCATTTCTCTACACCGGGCTCGGCGGGCCGAGCTCGTCCCTCTGACCGTCCAGCCTGGCGGAGGGTTGACTGTTCCTAGGGCCCTTGCCCTAGCAGTGGTGGTGGTCGGGGAGGTGAGTGTCTAGTGAAGACCCAGGAGGCTGGAGGACGTGGGCCTGCCCTGCTCCTGTGGGATGGACATTGGGGGGTGCTGGCGAGAGGGGCTGAGCTCACCACGTGTCCTGTCCCCCCACCCCCCGCGTGCTGCCAGGCTCTCTTCATAACTGTGTCCCCCTCGGCAAGGCTGTGACCCCCACACCCGGCACTCTGACGAGACCCTGGACCCGGTGCCCAGGGCTCAGTGGCACAGCCCTGCAGCCCTGCCCATGACTCCATGGCCCGTTTGAGCCTTCAGGGCCCTGAGAAGGGTCCAGTTAGGGAGGTGGGCTTCGTGGGACCCCTGCGCAGGAGGGAGCTGGACTGAGGCCCAGCGGGCTCATTTCACAGCCAGGCCACCACACCGCACCCCCTGGGGACAGCATCCAGGTACCGTGTCCCACCCTGCCCCAGAGGCCCCAGGGCCAGTTCCCAACCCGCTTGGGCAGCAGTGTCCCTCTGCAGCGCCAGGCACAGGGGCTAACATAGGCACAGGGGCTAACATAGGCACCACGCTGCCCATCAGCTGACCCCGGGCCAACCCAGGCGGGCGAAGGAGCTGCCCCATTGCCCCCACAGCACAGGGTCCCCAGCCTCGCCCCAGACCTGGCCTGGCAGCCTGCAGCCGGGAGGGCTGGGAGGAGGTGGAGACAGCAGCCCCCTCTGGCCTGGCAGCAGGGGCAGCCGTGGGGGAAGGGGGAAGCTGCCTAGGCCATGCCCCGCTCGCTGGGCTGCCTCTCACCTGGCTCTCCAGCGCCCACCCTTGAGGGCTGAAGGAGCAGCAGAGATGGGCTCCGGGGGGGACCCCCCCTCCGCTTTCCTCAGCAATGGCAGGTCGCTGTGACGAGGCCGGTGGCGGGGGAGAGGGGATGCCCTGGGGAAAAGCAATGGGGGAGGAGCCATTGGGCAATGCAGGCAGGGGCAGGGCAAGCTCTTTCCATGCCCCTCAACCCTGCCCTGTTGCCCCTGTTAGTCCAGTCCTTAGAACCCCCCAGCTCAGCCGGTGCCCCTCACTCCTGACCTGCAGCCCCCTGCTATCCCAGCCCTGAGCTCCCCGTACAGCTCTGCCGGTGCCCCTCACTCCCGACCCACACCCCCTCCTATCTCAGCCCTGGGCTTCCCCCACAGCTCTCCCAGTGCCCCACACTCCCGACCCACAGCCTCTGCTAGCCCAGCCCTGGGGTCCCTCCACAGCTCTGCCGGTGCCCCTCACTCCCGACCTGCAGCTCTCTGCTATCCCAGCCCTGAGCTCCCCACACAGCTCTGCCGGTGCCCCTCACTCCCGACCTGCAG
>NC_133779.1:30801667-30880096 GCF_003597395.2 Chelonoidis abingdonii
CCCGACTCGCAGCCCCCTGCTAGCCCAGCCCTGGGCTCCCCCCACAGTTCTGCCGGTGCCCCTCACTCCCGACTTGCAGCCCCCTGCTAGCCCAGCTTTGTGCTCCCACCTGCCCCAACGCTGTCAATATATCCCGACTCTGAAGATCTGATACAAGCCCCAGGTCTGGTCCCTCCTCCTCTGACACACAAAGATTTTCTTTTTTCACTATGAACAAGCTCCTTCCGGGGATCTGGCCAAGCCCCAGCAAAAGCCCAGAGGGGGTGTCAGCTTCGCAGAGGTAATGGCTCCATCCTCCTCCAGCTCTCTGAGTGCTAGATCTAATACAGCAGCACCCAGGGGCCCAGTCAGGATCGGGGCCCTGTCCACAAACCCATGGGAACGCTGGAAGAAACAGCCGCTGCCTAGAGGAGTTTCCTTCAAACTCCCCTATAGCCACATTTCTGGGGCCCTTGCTCTCCCAGAGCACCCCATTGCTTATAAAGAAGGGTCCCAGCTCCAGTTTCTGCTGCATTCTCTGTTCACGGGCTGCTGCTGACCCCCCATCCCCTTGCACTGGTGGCTGGTCCAGGGAAGAAGCCCCGTGGCCCCAAAAGGCTGATTTCTGCGGGCCCCAAAAGGCTGATTTCTGCGCCGGGATTAAGCAGGGATCTGATTGGGCAGCTCCTGAAATCCGATCAGCCACTCGGACAACTTTCCCCCCCTCCCGGATTATCTCCACTGCACAAACATGTCACATATCCTTAATCTGCCTTAGTGGCCAGGCTGGACAAGGGACCTATTCATGTGCGGTAAATACAGCTGTTCCAGGGGACGTGCAAACAGCTGGGCAGGCGCCATGATTGGCCTGAGCCTATCCACTGGATGGCCTTCTCCTGTGGGGCTGGGCTGTGTGACACCCCAGGGGGTGGTTACAATCCCTAAGCAAACCCCAGCTCCTCGGGCAAGGGAGGGGCAGTGACAGCTTGATTTGGTGCAGTAGCTAGAGAGATAAAAAGTGGAGTTAAGATATTATTGGTATCCCTGTCGTGTTTAGCAGCTCCAACCATGGCCTGGGTACCCACTGCACTAGGCACTGTACATTAGCTATTAGGTGTATTACGGTAGCACCTGGAGCCCCACCCTGGCCCAGGTCCCCACTGCGCTAGGCACTGTACATTAGCTATTAGGTGTATTACGGTAGCGGCTGGAGCCCCACAACTGGCCCAGGTCCCCACTGCGCTAGGCACTGTACAAAGATCGAATAGAAAGACAGTCCCTGCCCCAAAGAGCTCACAGTGTAAATACAGATGGGCAAGGGAGACAGCCAGGCAGGCATAGTTTGGGCCGTGCATTGCGGGGCCGTGCAGAGGCGGTGCAGAAGAGAACAGAGGGAAAGATGGGCATTGGTAGAGGAGACCGGAGCCCTGGATCTATTCCTCGCTCTGCTAATGACCTGCTGGATGAGCCTGGGCACATCCCTGCCCCCCTCCGTGCCTCAGTTTCCCCTCCTATCTTTGCCTGAGCTCTCTAGCTGGACTGTCAGCTCTCTGGAGCAGGGCCTGTCTCTCACTGTGTCTGTGCAGCGCCCAGCACAGCAGGCCCCCATCTTGTCAAGGCCTCTAGGTCTGAGGGTAGCAGACAGCCCAGCCCAGCCATGCTGCTCTGAGCCAGCGAACACCAAACTTGCCCCCCAGAGCAGCTCTTCCTTTGCTGGCTGTGGCCTGGCCCCACTGAGCTTGCATTCCCTCCCAGCAGAAGGACGGCTCTGAGCCCAGCCTGCTCCACCAGCTACTGCCTTGTCTCTCTTTAGACCTGAACAATCACAGCAGGAGCTGCAGGTGAGAACACACCAATGCCTGGCCCCAGTAACCCATCCCCCCACCTCCCAGCCAGGACTTCACAGCTAGGACGAGCTGCTAGCTGGATCCTCCTCAAGAGCAGAGAGAGAACTCAGCACCTCCTGCTCTGAAAGCCCAGCTCCCGAAGCCATGCCGCTGGAGCTAAAGGATGATCTCAGGCACCGGACACCAGTATAGGGCATATGGCACACACTGAGCACCTCCGGTTCCATCCAGGAGAGGGCAGCGATGCACAAACACACTCACCCTAGCCAGTTCATTACAGCGCCGAACAACTGGGGACGGGAGAATAGGCTGGGCCACCCTGTGCCTCGAACTCAAACCGGCCAGTTCCTGAAGTTCAGCAAAAGTTTGGTTAACTTCTCCTCTGTTGTTTTTCATTTGCGCTGCTAGGCTTGGAGACAGCCGTGCTGAAATACCACAGAAAGGCTGTTCTCGTGGCATTTCCGGCCAGGAATCTGGCAGAAGATCCTGTCCTTGGGCCATGTCCAACCCAGTTTTATAGAGCCCACGAGATCTGGGGAAACAGGCCAGCTTGCAGGGTGCTGCTTTTGTAGAAACGGGGCCCGATCCTGCTCTCACTGTCACAGCTGCTGTTTGACTTCAGTGGGAACAGATTTAGTCTTTATTTTTTAACTCTTTTGTGGCCTTTTCCAGCCAGAGATTTTAGAGCCCTGCCCAGGCAGACTTAAGCCGCCACGTTCCTGCTAGGGAGGGAAGCATCAGCCGTGAGTTACAGATGGGGAAACCAAGGCAAAGGGACTCACATAAGGACACACGGTGAGTCAGTTGCGAAGCCTGGATTAGAACTCAGGCGCGCCTGGCGCCTTGCCCTGTGCTGAGCCCACTAGCCCTGGTTGCCCAAAGCAAAGTTCTCTTGATGGTTTGAGGTTCAACCATCCCGGGCGGATGGGGCGGGCACGGAGCTGGTGTTCGGGCAGCTATGGTGCTGCCATTCCTACATGTTCAAAAATCATGGCTCAGAAACTCACAAGCTTGGCTTAGAAAATCATGCAGTTTGGTTCAATAACCGACAGTGGGTTCTCTTTATTCGTAGCCTCCCAGGTCAGAAGGGACCCTTGTGAGCAGCCAGCCTGCCCTCCCAGATAACACAGGCTGGAAAACTGCCTTGAAATTACTCCGGTTTGAACTCAAGCAGATCTGTTAGCAAGGCACTGAATCCTGACCATAACATAGCCAGTGATGGAGAGAATCCACCTTTCAATGGCTTCTTTTCTGAGCCATTTGGGGGTTGCATTTTCCAGCTTTTCTCCCCAACCCCAAGGGCCAAACGTTTATTTCTTTCAGTTCAGAAACACTGAGATTCTCACCTAAATCCCATGACTCCTGGAGCTAGGGATGCCAAATCTGGGGAGCGCCTCCCTCCGCAGTGGGCCCTGGACCCCTGCCCTGGCTCATGCCCCAGCTGTTGGCCCTGGTGCTGGGCTGTTTTGTCTCTGGACTGAGGGAAGGAGATGCAGAGAGACCCCCGGCTACCTGAAGGCAGCCTGGTCCCAGCAGAGACAAGCCAGGGTTTATTTTACTAATCGCTGCTAAGCCCTTCGCCAGCCTGGCAACTACCTCAAAACTGCAGCAGTTGCCATGCCCTCCCCGCAGGGAGAAGCAGTCCTGAGCAGCACCTGAGGGCCCCCGAGGGTGGGGAGGGGCTGGAATCCACTTGTGAGCTCTGTTCTCTTAGGAGATGACAGCCCTGAGGTCTCGCCCCCTTGGTCTGACCCCCTTATGCCAACTTCAGGCCAGATTAGTACACTGGGTGCTGCCGAGCTCATCTCAAATCTGAGCCCTTCCCTGGGGGCTGAGCTGGCCCTGATCCCGGGCGCAGAGCGCTTGGATACCTTGCCCACAATGTCCACAGCGTTAGATCAGCCGCAGGAGGCTAGGTCCATCCCTGGCTATTAGCCAAGCTGGCCAGGAGCACACCACCAAACTCTGGGTGTCCCCGAACCTCTGACTGCCAGGCCAGGGGCTGGATGGCAGGGGATGGATCACTGGGTAATTGCCCTGTTCCGTTCACTTCCTCCGAAGCACCTGGCCCTGGCACTGGCCGAAGGCAGGATACTGGGCTAGATGGACCATTATCTGACCCGAGCTCATGTCCTCCTCAACCACAGGTGCTCTGGGCCAGCCGCCCCATTCCCTGCATGACTCAGAGCTTTCACGCAGCCTTAGTCGTGTGAATCTCCTGGCACCGTCTGGCCCAGGCTCCAGCCTCAGCAAGGCGGGCGCTGGAGACAGCAGCAGTCCCAGGAGGGCCAGCACTGAAGAGAAACAGACAATAATCTGGCCTGTATTAAATCACTGGCTTAGCAGCCAAGGGCTTTCTCCAGTACAGCAACGTTCAGCTCTGGATTTCCAGAGTTCAGAGCTGGAGGTTAGTTCAGGCCTGTTACACAGCAGGGTGACAGTGGCAGGCTGTGCAGCCTGCTGGTTAGAGCACAGGGTCGGGAACACGGAGGCCTGCGGTAATTCTCAGCTCGGACACCGCCTCAGTGTGAGACTTGGGGCGAGACGCAGGGCTGGATCTAGGTTTTTGCCGCCCCAAGCAAAAAAAATGTTGGCTGCCCCCCCCCATCCCTGGGCTCTCACCCCGCACCCACGCCCTCCGCCGCCCCAGCCCTGGGCTCTCTCTCCCCCAGCCTGCGCCCCCTGCCGCCCCAGCCCTGGGCTCCCCCCATCAAGTGCTGACTCCACCCATTCTCCTCCCTTGCCTCCAGCTGGTCCAGCACTGGCAGGGTCAGGGTAAGCAGTGGGGCTCCCGGGCCACGCCTCAGCCCAGGGTCCCTCTAGCCAGGGCTCCCGCCTCCAGGACCGTCCGGGACCTGGGAGGGCAGAACCAGGGGACCGCCGCGGCAGGGGGCTGAGGAGCTGGGGGACCACCCCAGCAGGAGGCTGAGGAGCCCCAGAGGGACCGGAGCCCTGGAGAGCGGGACATGGGCCCCACACAGCAGCACCCTGCACTCTATGGCCCCACTGCTGCTGCTGCTGCTGCTTCTGGCCGTCCTGCCGCAGTCCCTGGGAAGCTTAGGCCACTTTGCCCAGCACTGGCTGTGGCGCTGGGGGGGCAGCCACCCTGCAGCACCTGCTGGAGGCTCCGTGCGTCCCGTGGGGCGGCCCCCAACCCAAGTGTCCCCCACTCAGATCCTGCCCGGCCCAGCCACAAGGTGCAGCGCTGCTCCCCTGTGGTGCGAACCACAGCAGCCCCAGGGTGCCCCCACGCAGACGGCTGCAGCTGCCAGGGCCCTAGGCTTTTGCCACTGGAAGTGAAAAAAAAGATGTCCAGAATGCCGCCCTTGAAAATGTGCAGCCCCAGGCACGGGCTTGGTTGCTGGTGCCTAGAGCCAGCCCTGGCGAGATGCATCCCTTCGCACTCTCCCTGGCCTGTAAGATGCTGTGGATTCTTCCCCCACCCCAGCTTTAGAAAGCGCTTGGAGATCTCAGGAGATCATCATTCACACAATCTGCTTCCCGCGCTGGGTCAGATCCCAGGGCTTCTGGTCGCACGCGATCCTGAGAAAGGTTCAAACCTGCTACAAAGCCAGGCACAAACCCTTGTAAAGTAGGAATGTTACAGCCCCTGGAACAAAGCACTTAGCCCCCGAAATCCACGGGAGCTTGCCAGGCTCCGCCACTGCGACCTATTTGAATCCATTTTACCATAATTGATTACGGGAGAGGAAATCGATTGCTGCTTATCATTTACTAATTATTCATAAAAGGCTCTTTGTAATTCTTGCCACTTGTCCAGCCTCGTTCGTCCATCGATCTCAAAGCAAATATTAATAAGCTTTTCTCAGCAACCTTAGGAGGCAGCTGAGCTGTATTATGAACAGGGAAACTGAGGCACTAAGCAGTCAAGCGAGCCAGGCCAAGACCACCCAGCAAGTTGGTGGCAGACTCGGAACAAGAACCCAGGTGTCCTGGCCTGTGCGCACCAGGCCGCACTGCAGGGCCGATGAGCCTTACAAATATAAGAGGAAGAGGAACACGCTGGGTTAGGAAGAGCTGATGCCGATACGAAATGAAGGATGATGCACTGCAGAACAGAATAGCATTGCCCTTTCCTCCGCCTGTCACTTCCCCTTGACTAGGCCCAAGGGACGGTCTGTCACAGCTGCCCTGGGGTTGCTGGGAGCTGTGGCCCACCCAGCCCTGGTCCCAACAGCAGCCAGCCTGGCCTTTGGCTCCCACCTCCCCGAGGGGCTGGAAGCTGCTCACAGGGAAGGGCCCCACATGGCTTTGTGATAAAGGCACCAGTCAGGGACCCCGCAGAGGGGAGGTGGGGTCCAATGCTCAGTGCTGCCAAAGGCTCCCAGTGGGACAGGGAGGGGGTGAGTCACAGACTCTCTCTCGGCTCCCCCTCTGCAAGGAGAGTCAGCTAGCCGGGCAGGGGAGGAGGTGGGGTGGGTGGGGTGCTGGGCTAAGACTGGGGAGACCTGGCTTGAAGTCCCTGCTCTGCTATAGGGCCATCTCTGGGCCTCAGATCCCCGCCTGTGCTGCAGGGATCCCAGCCCTGCCTGCCCCATGGGGGGGGTGAAAGTTAAATGCGGATGCTGGGCTGGGGCGATCAGGACAGCGAGTCCGTGGGGCTGCATGGCAATGGAGCCACTCGGGGCGACCCTGGGAATCACACAAAGCAGCGTCCAGTGCTTTGGGTCACACCAGAGCGTCCCTGGGTTTGGACGTGTGCTCCCTGAATGCAGCAGCCTCCTGGCAGGTGAGCTTTGCCCTGACCACAGGCCTTCGGGGGAGAGAAACGCTGGGTACGGAGCGCGACCTTCCACCTGCCCAGAGCCTCTGCTAGAACCGGGGGGGCCCCATCCCTGCAGCCTACAGGCCTGAGCCCTGTCCAGGAGAGCAGCATAAACAGGAGCAATTAGCGCCCCCTCCCCCTGCCTGCTGGCAGCCTCAGCAGAGAGGCCAAAGGACAAATGAACCCCCAAGTCTGAGCGTCCCTCTAGGACCCCAGGAGGCAAAATGGGGCCATGGGGTGGAGAGTCAGCGCCCGGCTCTAGCGCAATCTGATCGGACAGCGCAGGGCATCAGACTCCACCAGGGCTGGGCAGCCAGCCTGGCACAGACACTGCCCAGCCAGCTCCTCCCCTGGGGGGAGAGGCTCCAGGGAGGATAAGCCAGCAGCCTTCCCAGGCTCAGCCCCGTGAAAGGCTTGTTCTGGGCTGTGCTCTCCACTGGCGCATGGGGCCCTGGCACAGTGGGTGTCACTGAATTGTGAGTCTCTGCCAGCTTAGAAATCAACCAGACAACCAGGACAAAATGCACCTCCCCCCGACATGGTTCAGGGGCGACCGAGGGCACCAGAACATCATTCACCAACTAGAACTAAGCTGGGATCACTCAGTTGTAGCTGCCTCTGGGGTGGAACATGTAGTATCAGCACCCAGTGTGCTGCCGCATAACCACTCCGGGCAGCGCAGCGAAACCTCTGGTGAGCAGAATGCAATCGAAAGGTGCTAGCTGGTGGCACCAGCTGCGAGGGCCTGGGGTCGGGGTTTCATCCCCTGCAGCAAAGGGGTCTCAAAATGCAGGGGTCCGCGTGAGGTAGTGGGAAGTGGGCACGGCTGCCATAGCTATGGGTGCCAACGGATACCAGCGATAGCGCAGACGAGGCCACGGCTGCCATAGTTACGGGTACCAACGGGTACCAGCGACAGCACAGACGGGGCCACGGCTACCATAGTTATGGGTACCAGCGACAGTGCAGACGGGGCCAGGGCTGCCACAGCTATGGGTGCCAACGGGAACCAGCAACAGCACAGCGCAGCCCAGCCCCCACTGCGCTAGGCACTGTACAGACACAGAGCAAACAAAGTCCCTGCCCTGACCCCGCCCCCACTGCGCTAGGCGCTGTACAGTCACAGAACAAACACAGTCCCTACCCTGACCCCATCCCCACGGCACTAGGCGCTGTACAGATACAGAGCAAACACAGTCCCTGCCCTGCCCCCACTGCGCTAGGCGCTGTACAGTCACAGAACAAACACAGTCCCTGCCCTGACCCTGCCCAGCCCCCACTGTGCCAGGTGCACTGAACAGACAGTGCCTGCTCCAAGCACTTTACCATCTGATCTCAATGGATGGAAGGCAGGTCTCTGGACTCCTCCCTAGTGCTTGGGCGTGTGCTAGGTTGTCACATCAGAGCTGTGTCTGTCAAGGTCTCTGCAAGCGACGCCTCTGCCCCAGGCAGCTTCCTGGAGACGCTGCTCCCAGCTGGGCCCCGCGCGAGGCTGGCTGGTGGGGCAAAGGCAGCCGAGCCCTTGACCCCAGGACTGCAATCCTGGCACGTCCCTGCTGCGCCTGTGGTGGGCTGCACTTGGGAAGCCCCGGGGCTGTGCAAGATGAGCAAGGAGCAACCTGGGCCTCCTGCTTGTCTCGACAGACCCTCTCCTGGGCATGCTGCCCCCATGGGCTCTGGCCAGAGGGCATGGGGCGGCCTCCCATTGACTTCAACAGGCCGCAGCTCTGCCAGCAGGCAAACCCAGCTGGCTTGAGCGGGCGGGCGGCTGAGACCAGAGAAGCAGCCAGAGGCCTGAGGGCTTGAGCTGGCTTGCCCACCCGTGCTGGGCACACGACGGATGGAGGCCAAGAGAATGGAAGGGGCTCGGGGCCTGGAGGGCAGCGAGGAGCAGGCAGAGTCCGCCAGCCGGGAGGGGGAAACGACCCTTCCTCGCTTGGGCTCCTGGGCTACAGCATGATGGTGAAACCGAATATCCCTGCAGTGCAGCCAAAGGTCCCGAGCTCCCTGGGAATCGCAGGAAACAGCTGGGGAGCGGCTGCCGGCTGCTCCACACGCTGCTTCGGTTGTTTGCCAAAGTCTCCCTTTGCCCCAGAGCACCTCGCTCTGTCTTAGCCTCTTTCCACTCCGCTGGCTGTGGGAAGCGTATTGAGCCTCCCCCGGCATCTCCATGGAGGGCAGGGGCCCCCCAGCATCATTGGGCCCCAAAGGCAGCAGCCATAAAGAAGGGACAGGTGAGGAAAGACGGTCTAGTGGTTAGGGAGCTAGCCAGAGACCTAGTTACAGTTCCCTGCTCTGCAACCAACTCCCTGTGTGACCCTGGGCAGGTCTCTTAGTGGCACCATGCCTCGGTTTCCCCATCTGTGAAAGGTGCATGACCTCAGAGAGGGGCTGTGAGGACATCTAGATGTAAGATCTGGAGGTGCTCAGGTAATGGGACACCGGATAAATCCCAGAGACGGAGGCAGGAGATGGCTCTTCTCTGAGTCCAGATCAGGTAGAACCAGGCATGTGGTTGTATCAGAGGGCCTAGCTATTTGACTGCAACACCAAGAGACAATCTCACTGCAGCCAGAGCCTTCTTTGCACGGGATGTGCTGGGCTGCTGAACGTGCAGGGTTCACAGCTGGAAGTTGGTTTGTGCACCAGACCTTTACGTTTCCAGGGGCTCTCCCTTGCAGGAGGAGCGCAGCAGCCATCTTGTTCTCAGGGCTGCTGCAGCATGTTACGGAGGAGATGCACACTGTGCTCTCAGTCACTCAGTACTGGGGAAGGGGTTTCCTTTTGTTCTTGCTTGTTGTGGTTTCCCCTTCATCTGAGATGGAAGTTGTTTGGTGTCGGTCCAACCCAGGCATCTGCAGGGGACACCAAGAGTGGAAGGAGAGCACAGAACGGATCGAAATGTTTAAACCTTAAACACTGTGTTCTACACACAGTCCTCCCAGCACCGCTGCCTGTTTTACAGGTGGGGAAACTGAGGCATGGTGATGTGGCAAAACCGGCCCAAGGCTATTCAAGCAATTCTGCAGGAGAGGCAGGACCAGAAGCCAGGTGTCCTGATTCCCCAGCCCACAGCCTCTCTCCACAGCACTGTGCTGTCTGCCTGGTGCCAGAGGCCAGAGCCAAACTGCCCAGCCTGCAGAGGGGGGAGCGGGGCAGGGGGGCTGCAGCCAGCGAGAAGGGGAGATGCAGCGCATGGAAAAGCCTCCACCCAAAGTGACGTGCACAGTCCCAGCCCAGCAGCCCATCGAGCCAGCCACCTTGGGGCAGCCCCAGCATGGGAGGTGAGAAAGTCCAAGGACCCCCGAGTTACAGCCTGGTGGCTTTTCAAGCTGAGATCTCCCTGGGGGCTTAGGCCAAGGGCAAATGTTTTGTGACACTTGACAAAATTTGCCAAAGGTCCAGATGCCCCTAGATCGTCCGGTGCCGCCCCCTGCTTCATCTCTGCAGGCTGCTGGGGGCTCTTGATCTGGTCCACTTTGCTCCGAGATAGGATTCCTGGCATTGCTGCCACTTTCTTGAGAGGCGCTGGCATGGGACGCAGGAGCGGGAAGGGGTGAGAGGGCCAGGCCCGGAACCAGCCAGCTGCACCCCGCAGAGCCCTCTGCACCAAAGTGAAGCAAGTTCTCCCTGGGACGGGGGCAGGGAGTGGGGCATGGGCATCACACACAGTCCCTGAACAAGAGCAGGGCTGACTGGGCTGGCTGGGCTCAAAGCAGCTCCCTGCATGGAAATCCCAGAGGCAAGAGGAGAGCTTGGCCATCACCATAGAGCCGCTGTCTGGTCTTCTCTCACTGCACGTCTCTGCCTGCCCGGGGAATGCCCGAGGGGACAGCTTGGATCTCACAGCGACCCTACTACATGGGGAAGGAGCGGGATCTAGTGGTTAGAGAGGGCGACAACAGTGTGAGACCCAGGATCCCAGGACTCCTGGGTTCTATTGTGATCTCTAACCAGGAGGCAGCCCAGCTCCCTTTGGGAATGGCTGCCACCTACCTGGCAAAGCAGAAGCTGCAGGGCAGTTGGGTCAGGAGCCGCCCCACAGCAGGGAGCAGGTCTGTGTGGGACTTACAGGGGGGCAACAGCGACTGGGCATGGAGCCAGGGTGGGGGAACCCCAACGAGAGACGCTAAGAGCCTGGAGACCTGCGAGCATTGAACTGGAGTGGGGTCCCCAGGCCCTAGGGCTGCCCTGCCCCAGGGACCCCACCAGGAACCGCTGTCCCTCACTGCGACAGTAACTGGTTCTGCCGTTGTACCCAGGGTCTCTGCTATCGTCCCCATCCTGCCAGTCCTAGGAACACACCCTGTGCCTCACTGGGTGTCTGTGTGGATCCTGGGACGCCCCAGGGCTGGGGCCAGCAGGGCTGAGCTGGGAAGCACCTACAGAGCTTGCCCCTGGGTTGCGGTTCAGCTTGCATGTTGCACTGGGCAGTGCCAGTAATGACACGGTTCCCAGTTCTGGGAGGGGACTGTGGCCTGTGCGTTAGCATAGTGGAGCAAGGTCTCAGGACTCCTGGGTTCTGGTCCCATCTCACTCCCCGTGACACAGTGGGCAGATCGACCAGCCTCCCTGCCTCAGTTTCCCCTTGTAGAACAAGGATGATGAGAGGCCCTGTCACAGACGGCTGGTCCCTGGACATCTGCCACATCCCAGGGCATCTGCCACTGGTCCTGGTCCTCTCCAGCTGAGTGCTTGGGTCTCAGGGCACATGACTGGGAGTAAACACAAGACCTAATGGATACCAGCTCCAAGGCTGGGCAGCAGCAGGAGAGGTTCGAGGTTCAGCTGGCAGAGGGCGGACAGAACCCCGGCAGGTGCACAGCCCCCTGCACCCTGGGAGGAGACCCGAAGAGTCAGGCAGGGGGCAACAGGCTGTGAGACTCTGCTGGGGGGAAGGGAGGATGTTTAGGGTAGTGGCCATTGAGATGCTGGCAACCAAGGGGGCGAAAGGGTTAAGCCTCAAAAGCATAAGAGATGGACTATTGGGGCCTCCTTGAGCTGCGTCTCTAACGCAGTGCCTAAGAGGAGGTGTGTGCATTCAGTGGAGAGCCAAGAGAGGGAAACTGAGGCAGCAGACACGTGAACCAGAGATCCCTATTACGCCCCTTGCAGGGGTGAGATGAGGTTCATTAGCTAATGACTAGAAAGTGCTTGGAGATCCTAGGATGCAGCCCGGGAGCCAAGCCCCGAGCTCAGAGCAGCCTGGGGACTGTGAGCATGGGGGTGAAAACCTCTGAGGCCAACACCCATCTACACTAGCGCCAGCGCCAGTGGGAGGCCCTGCGCGCTGCCGGGGCAGATGCAGGCTGCCAGGCCAAGCACTAGGAGTGTTCGAAATGCAACAAACAGAGGGTGGGGTCGCAGGCGAATGGGTCAGTCAGGTCGGACAGAACATTGCAAAGTCACAGCAGCTCAGACCTGAGGTCTGTCTCAGCAGCTCCTATCTCAGCACCAGCTGCTTCAGAGGAAGATGTGAGAATGCCCAGTAGGCAGGTGGCGGCTAACCCGTCCCCGGCTGGTCTCTGGTAGCCGGCGATTGTTTTAAGCCCTGAAGTTGGAGGTTTATCTCCTCCGGCGTTTCTGTACCATCCACAGTTATAACCCTGGACAGTCTCATTAGCCTTGGGAATGTCCAGTCCCTCTTGGGATCTTGCTAAGTTCTTGTCCTCAAAGACTTCAAGTGGCAGGGAGTTCCACAGCGTTTCCTGGCCTCTTATCACGTCCCCTCTCATCCGTCTCCCCTCTAATGTTAGAATCCCCATCTTTTCAACTGTCTCCTGACGGGGGAGATTCTCCAGGCCCTTGATCATTCTTCCTGCTCTTGTCTGACTGCAGTGGCGGCGTACGCATGGGTGGATGGACAGGACAGTGGGGTGTGTATGGGAGGGAGGGAGAGGTATGGGGGTGTGTGGATGAGCAGTTGAGCCCTGATTCCCACTGGAGAGCGAAGGGATTGGCCTGGCTGCAGTGACAGCCCCACTTGGGGGCAATTGTGCCTCGTTCCAGCTTGGGAGGGAGCAAGGGGGCCTCTCCCAGTGTTTGAGGATGAGGTGGGAACGAGCCTAGCCAGCCACACAGGGTTACTGGGCAGGGGGGCTGGCAGCAGGGGGGTTATTTACCTATACAACGGCAAGGCTGTGATCTGGGGGGCTGCGCCCACGGCGGCACATTGCTGCTAGGGAGAGAGAGCCCAAGAATGTGGGATCCCCCATACCACCATTGGGGAGCCATGGGGAGGCCCAGCAGGGACAGAGTCAGAGCCGTGTGCCCCCGGTGCAATCCCATGAGCCCCCCAGTACCAGGCACCCCCTGAGAACAGGCGACTTCCCCAGAAATAGACAGCGCCCCCTGAAACACGCAGCCCCGGAAGGGCCTCATCAGCCCCGTCAGACTGGAGTCGTGCCCCCGCTCAACCAACACAGCCCCGCCCCAAACACAGACACAGAAAACTCCCCCCCCGCACCAGCATATGAGCAGCACCTCCCCCAACACACCTGGCTCTGAGGCCGCAGCTGTGATATGGCAGATCGGGGCCAAGCCTGCCTGTTTCACCCGCCCGTGGCACTGAGCACCAGGGCCTGGGGACTCCCCGACAGCTTGGGCCCTGGAGCCCAGGCCTTGTCCGCCCGCCCAGCCCCCCGCAGCCCCCCGAGCCGGCATCTGTCAATAAGGGCCAGCCGCAGGTGTTTTACTGCCGCGTAGATGCACCTGAGAACCCAGCTCCCCATCCCCACCCCCCAGGCTGTGGGGCCGGGATCCAGTGCCCCCCACAATGCACGCAGCCCCCCCTCTTCCTAGCAGGTGGTTTCTGCACTGGAAATCCAGGGCGGCCACAAGGAGCTAGTAACTGGTTAAAAATAACCAAGGCCTTTTGCAGGGGAGTTGGTAACGTGGCAGGAGGATTGGCTGGCTCCAGCCGACAGCCTTCCTGTCCCTAGATCGGGAGGTGAAAAGTTCATGGCCCCGGGAGGGAGGAGATGCTGAGTCCCCGGGACAAAGAATATCTGCAGCAGATCAGCACATCCTGGTGACGCACGCAGCCTCCAGCGGCCTGGTGGGGAGCCGAGAGGACACCTGTGCAGACAGCCTCGGGCAGGCCTGACTGCTGAGCTCCCAGTGGAGCGAAGGAAGTGCTGCCTAATGGGAGGAGCACACACTGGAGAATTAGGAGTCCGGTGTTCTGTTCCCAGCTCCACTGGGTGACCCTGGGCTAACTGCTACACCTATCTGTGCCTCAGTTTCCCCATCTGAAAACTGGGGAGGTATGTGAAGGCGGGTTAATCAGCATGGCAGGGCATCGTCAGGCAATAGGGCTCTAACGAGGCAGGGGTGACTGTTGCCTCCAGGAAGGTTTCGGTCACATGGCCTCACTCAATTCTTTGTCAAGATTCCTTCCACTTCAAGCCATACTCAGCCCACGTTTAGTGCTTTCCACTCAAAGCCCTTTACTAGGAAGTATCAGATGGGGACACTGAGGCACGGGAGGTGGGTGACGTGTTACACAGCACTTAGCGCTCTTGCACATTCTCTCTAGGAGACTTTATTTTTCTTCTTTCTTATTTTGTTGTTCCTGTTCAAACTAAAAGCGCAGGCTGACTTCCTGCATATCCTGCTGACAGGGGCAGGGTCTGAGCCAAGAAAGAACAAAAGCAAAGTTTCTGTGTGAGAGAGAGAGAGAGCACAGTGTGTGCGCACATCTGTTCCGTACCACGCTGTATCCACTTGGCCTCACAAAATGGCAGCCATCATCTGCCAAGAGCCATTTCCTAGACACTTAACCGTGCAGTCTGCAGACAGCAAAACCACTGCGTAGCTACAGATCTCACAACATGCTGGTGGCACCACATGGCACCGCATTACCGCCTGGGAATGTGAATTGAAGTGGCCCTGACTATCTGCTTTCCAAGCCCTCCAGGCTGGAGGAATCAATGTGCCTGTTGGAGGAGGCGTAACCCTCCACTGACAGTGCTGATAACTCTCGCCATGGTATCGTGACTCTCACAGCAGGCTGTGTTTTCATTAAAGCCCCAGCTCCTGGAAGCCTGTGATGCTTCACTTTCTAGCCCTTATGGTTGGAGAGAAAAGCTGGAAAGTGGGACCTGAGTGTGATCTAAAAGCTCAAAATCCAAATAAAAAAAGCCCCAAATGGATTTTTTTTCAAAATATCGCACAATTTTGAAGCCACCCTCCTGATCTGAAGGCTGTTCTTGACTGGCCACATGACCTTTCTGAAGAGTTTTGGAGACCCCGAAAGCTTTGGGGGGCCTGGGGTTTTGGATCAGCCAGAGGAGAACCACGGGGAACTTTTCACTCCTAATAACAACACCTGGAAGGTTTGTCCACATGAGAGAGATTTACCCGGCGCAAACTGGAGGGAGCGAACGTGTTTACAAAGGTTGGCGTGGATGGCCATGCAAACACAAACAGGAGTGGGCTAGGGCCCAGGCACACCTTTTAGCCTGTCTGGAGAGGGCCTTCGCCAGTGCCCTCCAGCCCACAATCTAAAGCCATTCACCACGCTGAGCAGGGATCACATCACGGGCCCTGTTTCACAGCAGGATTAAGTGAGTTGCCCGAGGACACAAAATGAGTCAGTGGCAGAGCCAGAGAAGACACAGAAGTTTAAAGACCGAGGCCAGTGGGATGGGGGTGTGTGTGTGTGGGAACCCTGCAAGGATCAAATAAGTTTTCATGCAATCATGTCTCCACTAGGCTGGGCTGGTCTGCCTTCCCCCAGGCCGGACTGCGGGGACACAGTTCAGTGCCGCCGCTGGGGGCTGCCGAACCAACAGAATCACGCATTGGCTACAAACGGCTCAGAGGCAGAGGCCTGAACTAAAAACGGGGCCAGATCAGAACCCTGGAACCACCTCAGCCTTGGAGAAGTTTGGGTCTGGAGCCATGCTGGGCACCAGGCCAAACCAACCCCCTGGTCCTGACCGATGAGGGAAGATCAGATTCAGAGCCCAGCTCCCGCCCTTTGCTCCCAAAGCCCCAGTCAGCCCAGACCCATCGTCAGAGCTTGGGGAGCCTGAAGATCCCTATCAGCACTGCTAGGGTCCCCCAGAACCCTCCAGCAGCCCATCGCTCCAGCCGCCCTGTAACAAAGCCTTCGGGCCCCAGAGGAAACTGACCGGAAGGCGTCACCAATTCACTCAGATGTGCGCTGAGTAGGGCAGGCTCCATTCCTGAGCCATCCAGGGCCTGCGGCAGCAGTAGCCACCCTAACAGCCCCATCGATCTCACCTGCAGCCAGGGGGGGCAGCACTTCGCAAACACGTCCCTCAGTCAGTGCTACTATGCCTGGTGGGGAAACTGAGGCACCGAGCAGGGAATTGATACCCCAGTAAATCTTTTCCTGCTGTCAGCGCCCTACTTTAGCCTCTCACCACCCCACTGTCATGGAAAGGGGTGTTACTGCTTAGATCCCCGGGCACTGCACAGAACCACAGCAAGGGGCAGGCCCTGCGCTGAACAACTTACGGCCTCACCAGGCAGACAGCCAAAGTGAGAGAGGGGAAGTCACCTGCCCACGGCCACACAACATGTCGGTGGCAGAGTCAGGGACAGAGCTCAGCTCTCCGGCGCTAGCCACTGAGCCAGACTGCCTCGTTAGAAAGACCAACCACCTGAAAATTCTCAGCAGGTTCCTACTGGCAGCTGGACTTTGGCAGAGAATCAGGGGTCTCTCGGTCCATCCCCCCCAAGCTACTCTTTCTCTAGCAGAAGCCAGCAAAGGCCAGTCACACCAGTAGAGGCCACAGGCCAGCTAGGGGGGTCTAATGGACCCCACTGGGATTTCTACTAAGGGCCATTTGCCTGGATCAGCTGCATGGATTTCCCAGGGCACTGGCCGCAGAGCACGAGATTGAGGGGAAATTAACATTACAGCAACTTGGAAAAGACATCTCAGGCCCCCCCATTCCACCTCGCCCTGCCTGTGATCACTGGCTGGCTTGGAGACAGGGGGATAGGCAGAGTAGTTGAATCCTGCCTGGTGGAGGGTTTGCGCACTGTCAGCGGGAACTTTCACAGGGTTATGAGCCGGGGCTTCCATTAGGGTGGAAAATTCCATGGTGCTGCAAAGCGCGAGTTGACGTGGGACTCCCTTGGAAGGTGCAGTCCATCAAATCCCGCAGTGCTGCAGGCAGCAGCGGCCTGGCTGCCAGGGAAAGCAGAGGAGGAGGAGGAGGAGGAAAGGGTGGAAGAGCGTGAAAGGCACAGAGGGTATGCGAGGGGCCTGATCCTGCGAGCGAGAGCTGTAGGAGTAGAGCCTGGTCTCAGACACAGCCAGCCGGATGCACTCGTTTGTATGCAGCCCACATTTCACTACTGAACAAGACAAACTTACCGCAGAAGCAGCCTCCCAGCCCCCTTCTCTGTAAGCCAAGGTTTAGCAGGCACCGAAGGGACCAGACCAAATGGACGAGGCACAGAGAGAAACATTGGGGGCTGCGACCCCAGGGAATACCCAGGGCAGAACCAGGCAGAACTCGCCTATTACGGGGACGCAGATGGTCCACAGATCTGTCAAGGTTAACTTCAGGGACACCTTCGGGCCAACACAGGCCCAGTGTCAGGGTAGTTAGTTATGGGTCTGCACCCAAACAAAGTGAAACCCGACGTCGCGACATTTCTCCAGGGAGTCTCGGCTTTATCCCCACAGCCTGGGGCGGGATCTGTTGGATCCCTGGGCCCCAGGTGCTGCCGGCGCAGATCGGACCCAGCGCAGCTAACCCAGACAACCAGAAACTTCCGAGGGAGTGGGAAGAACACCCCAGCAAGCAGATAGGGGAGACCTCGTGGGATACCTCCCTATTCCTAGACACTACAGGAGCCATTGCTAAAGCCATCCAAAGAGGGCACAGCCCCTGACTCCAGCTCAGCCCCGGGCACCCTGCTGAAGCAGAGCGTAGCATTCGACAGCAACGCAGTGACCATGGCACTGGAGATTTATCCTGAGCGCTAGAGCCATGAGCCCGTGGCCCAGGACCGGCTTTGGCTATAATCAGTCAGGACTCCTGAGACGGCAGCTGTGCAGACGGGACATAGCCAGAGCATTCTCACTACACTCTCCTTCGCTTGTGATCTGGCAAAGTCTAGAGCTGCAGATGGAGTGGGGCCCTGCTGTGCCGGCTGCGGGACAGACACGTCCTGAGCGGTCCGCCCCAAGGAGCTTCCAGACAAGGCAGGCACAGGGCGGGAGAGGAAAGACAAATATATGTGTGTGTGTGTGACCTGCCCAAGGGCCATGGTGAAGGCCGTTGAGTCAAAATGGTCACAAGTGGTCACCAGTTAGGGGAGCAGACAGGCCGCTGGCAGCTCAGGCACCCATCACTAGAGGCCACTTTTCAGAAGGCTGCCTTGCCCCTTCCAGGGTTTCAGCTGGTCCCGTCTACGCTACCTTTGAGCTGGGCAGGAACCAGCCCCAGTGACAGCACCAGCATCGACGGACGCTTTGACCCAGCCGAGAAACCTGAAATCCCCACTCTGCTAGCTGCTCTTTGGGCTGTTTATGCACCTGTGCGGGGGGCAGGTGGATCCCAGCTGTGCCAGGCCCCTCTGGCTGGGAGGGGGAATCTGGCGGCTGCAGTAGAGCTCAGCTCAAGACAGAAAGCGACTGTAGAAAGCCTGGAGATAACAGGTCCATGACATGGGAAGTGTCGCACTGGGGTGTTATCAGCAGGTCCCATGCTGCACGGCCTTTATCACAACTCTGTCTAGGTCACTGAGGGACATGTACCTACCGGAGCACCCCCCCAACGGCAGCCCATCCTGGCATGAGGCAGGGAGGTGGGAGGGTGTGACGAGCTGGGACTGTTCTTAATGTTTGCTCTGAATACTGTGTTGGTGCCTCAGTGTCCCCTAGGCAGTTCTTAAGTATCTCGGTGGTGGGATAAGGGTGTGTGATTGCTACAGAGGAAGGGGCCAGTGCCCCTAACTGCCGCGCACTCTGCCTCCTAGCAACTGATGGCCTGGGCCCCTCCTCTGCAAAGGTGCCAGCTGAAAGTGTTGGAGACAAAGGGATCAGGTGACCTCCTGGCCCGGGAAAGGAGCTGAGCAGAGAGGAGGGGCTGGAGGGAGGTTAGTCTGGAGCTACCTGGGGATAAGGAGTGAAGTGCAAACCTAGGGGTCTGGCTCACTGCCCCCCAGAATGGACCCGGCCGAGGGGTCTGGTTCGCTGTATCTACAAGCTCTGTTTTAGACCCTGTTCCTGTCATCGAATAAACCTCTGTTTTGCTGGCTGAGAGTCACGTCTGACTGCAAAGTGGGGGTGCAGAACCCTGTGGCTTCCCCAGGACCCCGCCTGGGTGGGCTCGCTGTGGGAAGCCCACGGAGGGGCAGAGGATGCTGAATGCTCCAAGGAGAGACCCAGGAGGTGAAGCCGTGTGAGCTTCTTGCCCTGAACAAGTCTGCTCCAAGGGAGAGGAGGCTCCCCAAAGTCCTGACTGGCTTAGTGGGGAGCTGTTCCAGAGCATCGCCCGGTGACTCCGTGACAGAGGGTGGTAGGCCTGAGACAGCCCTAGCCATCGGCTGAGAGTGTGTGTGAGCGAGTGTGTGTCTGAGAGAGTGTGAGTGTGTGTGTGTGAGTAAGCAAGTGTGAGAGTGAGCATCTGTGTGTGTTAGTGAGTGAGTGTGAGTGTGAGTGACTGAGCAAGTGTGTGAGTGTAAGTGAGCAGGTAAGAGTGAGCGAGTGTGTGCAAGTGTGTGAGTGAGCAAGTGAGTGTGCAAGTGTGTGTGTGTTAGCGAGTGAGAGTGAGTGTGAGTGAGCAAGTATGTGAGTGTAAGTGAGCGAGTGTGTGTGAGAGAGTGAGTGAATGTGTGAGAGTGAGTGAGCAAGTGTAAGTGAGCATATGTGGGGCAGGGCAGGGGGTTGGATAATGGAGGATGAGAGAGGTGGGGTACAGGACCCCTCTTTCCCCAAACCGAATGGCTTTTGGCTGGGCAGTCAGCACGATCTAGTGAGTGGGGCCCTGAGGGGGGCTCTGTTCCCAGCTTTGCTGGGGTGACAATGGGCAAGTCCTTTCCTCTCCCATCTCCTCCCTGCCTGTGCATGCGGAGTGCTAGCTCTCTGGGGCAGGGATGGGCGTGCAGCCCCTAGCGCATGTCCCTGCTTTGGTGCAAACTGGAGGATTTGGGGGTGGAGTGGGCTGGTGTGTCCATGGGCCGGGAGTGGCTAGCTCAGCAGGTCAGGAATGGGCTACAGAGCCTCTCACCCCCAGGTCACTGGTCAGCAGCGACAGGACGTGCTGCGCGCTGACCTCCACCAGCTGCACTAGCGACCGCAGTCTGGCTTCCGCTTCGTGCACAGCCATCGCATCCAGCGGGACCGGTGCAGAGACCTGAGCGAGACAAGCTGGTGCTGGGGGGCCCGTCCAGGGCAGAGCAGGGGGCAAAGGAGGCACTTGGCTCCGAACGGGCCCCATTTCCATCCCCAGGGCTCAGGGGCCAGCACCTTTCCCCAGCGCTGCCCAAAGGGTTTGCCGTGTTTTTATTACCCTACAAAGCTAAAGAACATTCCCGGGCCGGGTCCTGCCTTCCACGCTGCCCTGGGGCGAAGGCAAGGGACCCGCTCTGTCCTGGGGAGGAATCCCCTCAGCACAAGGAACAGGGACTCCAGACAGAGAGCAGCGCGGCCAGAGTGCTGCCGAGCTCCTGCTTTTCTCATCTCCAAAATAGGCACCTAGAGGCGCTAGGGGTGAGCGTAAATTAGCTCCAAGGCTGCTTTTGCAGGAGCACGAATAAAAGGGGGGAGGTTTAAAGCCCCGGGGCCCCCACCAGCCCTGGCACTGGACAGAGCCTGGCTTGGGCGGGGGCAGTGGGGGGGAGGGCATGGCCCAGCTCTGTATGGTTTTACTGCTGCAATCAGAGGAGAAATTCAAACGCGTCCCTGCTTCCTCTGGCGTTACCTCAGGATGCGCTGCAGTCACTGCTAATGCATCTGGACTCATTTACAGGGATGAGAAAATGTTTCCAGGTTTCCCACAAAGTCCCATTAAGATCCCAGTATGATTCTATTTTTAGAACCCTCATCAACAAGGCCTCTGCAAAAACACAGCGGCATTTGGCATTACGTTCCAGAAAGCCCTTAAAGGGCCCACGGCCACTCAGGCAACATTTTCCAAAGTGTCTACAAGGACTTAGGAGCCACTGACTTTCTGTGAGATTCGGGGCCAGATTTTCCAAGGGGTTTATGCACCAGGTGGAATTTATAGAAGTGCCCAAGTGAGTTAGGTGCCTAATTCCCACTGAAAGTCAAGGTTAGGGGCCTAACCTGCTTAGGGGGTTTATGAATCTAACTAGGTATGATCAGCATCTTCAGGCACCTAAATCCCTTTGGCAATCTGGCCTTTATGTGCCTAGATCACTTCTGAAAATGGGAGTTCAGCTCCTAAGTTACACAGGAGCTTTTGGAAATTTGAGCCTTCGTGATTCCCAGAGCCTAGGGAGAAGCGGGTCACTAGGCTCTTCACCTGGGCAGGACTCCTGTGCAGTCATATGTTCCTGGGCCACTGACTCAGCTAAGATGAAGAGCCGGATACAGTACAGGGAATCAGGTGCAGAGCTTGTCACTCCAGTGGGAGCAAGCCCAGCATCTGCCAGGGAGGGTTTGCCTGGTGCCTCTCAGGCACGAAATTCACCTGTGGGCAAAGGGCCCCGCGTGGGGTTCATAGACCCTTTAAATTCCACAAGGCTTAAGCCCTGCGAGTCCCCTGCACTGGCTCCTCCAGAATTTAGAGCACCACAGATCCTTTTGACAAGCAACAGCTCCACAGCCAAGGATTCCCCAGCGAACACTGCAGCCAAGAAGAAGAGAAACGGACTCACAACAAGCTAGAAACAAAAGTGAAACTGACACCACCTTCAGCTGGGGCGGGATGGAAGGGAATCACAGAGGCCTGCCCTGAGCAAGGAGAGTCCTTCCCTGCAGTCGCCCATCACCCATCGGCAGATGTGTACATTACATGTGTGATTCCCTAGCGCTGCCGCCCCAACTCCCTTGTCAGCCTCACAACCAGGCACAGACTCTACAGCTGGCACTGGCAACTCTGCCCAGGGCCGTGGCACAGTGAGTGCCCCCCTTGCTGGCTGGCATGCTGCACGGATTAGAAGGCACGTGATAGGGCCTGGCTAATTCTCCTCTGACTTAAACCGGGGCCGGATTTGGACGGCTGCATGAGCCGACCACCGTCTTGGCCCAGAACTGGGGAGCTCCCGAGCGAAAGGCGGCGTAAGCTAGAGAGCCAGGCTCAAGCGCTGGAGGCTACCAAGGCTGCATCTGCACAGCGAGCGTGGAGTCTCCGAGCCCAGGCCGAGAGATGCCCCCTCCCCAGGCCTCAGACCCAAGCTGCAATGTCTACAAAGCTGTTTGTAGCGGGGCACGTCCGCTCCTCCGTGCACAGCTCGCCTAAACGCACACAGGTCATTCGCCCTGGCTAGTACCATGACCAGGGGCAGGCCCGCAGGAGCCAACTGTCCCAGTGCTGCTTGGCTGGAGCAGGGCCCAGGATCTGTCCCAGGAGGACTGGGGCTGTCCAAGGCGGGGGGTAGAGTCAGAACTAGGCCTTCTCCCTCCACATCCGGCTCCAGATACAACATGTGTGAGCCTCATTGGGCCTGCTCTGCAGACAGCTCGAATGTCATCTTAATGCTGCTCAGTTCCAGTGCGGGCAGCTATCGCCAGCAGCGACCCGCACCGGAGCCTACGCAGGCTATCAGCTTCCTTGATGAGGCGCAGCAGTCGCTGGAGGCCAGGCCCGGCGAGTGGATTAAACCGCCTCGCACCCGGGGCTTGTCTTCCTTTTACAAGCATGCTCCACAAACTGGCTTCTATTCCAAAGGGGTTCCAGCGGCACAGGGGCACCGGTCAAAGGGGGACTTGGCAAAAGGAGGGGCAGGGCTCGATGCGGACAGACGTAACGCAGCCAGGCAGGGTAGGACAACCCGGACTGTAGGCTGTGAGACAGGCCACTGTATGCAATCAGCTGCTGCAGCGTTGTCACCGTGTGCTGCATCCTGCTCTGGCCGCAGGCCCAGAGCTCAGCTCCTCCTGCTCCAAAATGCTAAAGAAGATTCTCCGCTAGGTGTTAGGTGCCCAGGGAGTGGGCCCCATAGCTACACAGTGCTGATTCTCTCCAGTAGGGGGCAGAAGTGCACACCCTGCACCAGCCAGTTCCTCATGCTGCATTCAGGAGTGAACCGGAGGGGTGAGACCTCCCCTGTTGCCAAAAGGCCGGAGCAAAGCCTGAGCCAAGATGGAAGCTGGAGGTGGGAGGGGCACAGAGCTTGTCCTCCCAAAGCTGGCCAGCGGTGAGGCCGAGCAGTGTAGCAGGTTGGGTACCCGGCGGGGACTCAGGAGCCCTGGGTGCTAAGCCTGGTTCTGCCACTGCCCTGCCGTGCGACGCTCTGCAAGTCATGTCTCCTTGCCTCTTTTGCCTTGTCTGGGCAGAGGGGAAGCTCTTTGGGGCAGGGACTGTCTCTCGCTGTTTGCACGTCCAGCTCAAAGCACAACAGAGCTCTGCACTCAGGGCTGCTGCAGTAAGAAGCTGGAGGAAAAAGAGACGGCAAGGAGGAGAAAACGCATGCCCAGTCTGGGAAGTTGCTGATCTCTGAGAGCCAGGAAAGGCAGAGCGGAGAGGCGGGGAATTTCCCTTGCTTTTCCTACAAACTCTTCTCCGGGTGCAATTAAAGAGATTTGTTTAATAAACTCTCTGGAGAGAGGAGCGGGAAGGTGGGATGGGCCTGGAGCCAGCAGCTGTGCTCAGACATGCCTGGTTCAGTGGCTCCCGGCCCCTTTGATCATCACCCAGGGCAAGGCACAGCTCTCTCTGGCTTCCCGGATGCAACTGGAGGGTGAGGATTTGCCATCCCTGGGATTGTCAGAACGCCCCAGCCGGTAGCACGCAGCTCCCTCTCCTGGGCTGTCCTGGGGCTCTGTTCTGGCCCCGGGAAGAACAAACCAACCCCCGGCTCACCAGCAACTTGCAGGCAGGGGTCAATCAGAGCAATTCTGGCCTGAGAACCTGTTGGCCTAGACCAAGCCACACTTGGGGAGAAGCAGAGACCCCCAAAGGCAGGCTGCTATGAGAATTCAGGGTGGGCGGCCTACAGCCCACCCCCTCCATTCATCACCAAGCCATCTCGCACACTCACACGCCCCTTCCTCTGCACACCCAGTCGGCTCGTCTCCTCCCTTTCACTAATTTACACGCATAGTGCTACTGGCATGTGCCCAGGCATTCCCACGCACCTCTGCCTCCTCCCTCGGACAAACACACAGCTCCTCGTGCGCACACGCACACAGCCTCACGCACCCAAGCACGCCGTCTTGCACACACGTACACACTCGTGCACATCCCCCCCGGCACACAAACACACTGACACATACACTCTCTCCAACACCCGTCTCACATGCATGGCCACTTGCATCAAAAAACCCTTTACTCTGCACTTTTCAGCAGCGCCGCTTCATTTGTATGCACCCCGTGGTGCACGCTAGCCCAGGCGGACAGGTTACTAAAGGAGATTTTACAGCCGTGCTCAGAGAGGTTCACATTACAGTTCTCTCCACTGTCTCACTTTCCTTAATCCCGGGGCGGGGGGGGGGGGGAATTGGGGGAACTGGGGGGTGGCATGAAGGTCCCAACTCCAGCCAAGCAATGCTGGTGATAAACCTCATCCTTCCCTGATTTATCTGGAGTTTCACCCTAGTGCTTTGCAGCAAACGCCATGGTTGCAGGCTACCGAGGAAAAGCTGGCAAGCCACCAGAGTTACCCTCCCAGGCCGCAGGGGCACGGCTGCTGCAAAGATAGGAGAGGTGTGGGGCAGTGGGGAGGACACCCCCACCCCCCAAATATCAGTGGCCAGGCGGGCCTGGTTTGGATCCGTGAAAGAGAACAGGATGGAAGTGGGCAGAGTCCCCAGCTAAGCTGGCCGGGAAATGGTTTTCGGAGCTGTGAAAAATTTAGACAAACTCAAAAAAAGATTTCCCAGAAATTTTTCATCAATGGTTTGTGGGCGTCTGTCAAAAACTGATATTTCCCCCTCTTTTCAGCCACTAAAAGGCAGGGGGAAATTGCCTCCAAACCAAACATTTTTCCATTTTTGGGTGCCAAATATTTTTGGGTTTCAGTTATGGAATAAAAAAAGGTTTGGTTGTTTGACTTTTCTTTTACACTCTCCCTGCCTCGAACACGATCACATTCAGATACAGGCAGGATATTCTGGCCTCAGCGCTAATTGCAGATGGACACTGGCAGGAGATGGGGAAGCCATGGTTTAATGCGCTTTTAGAGAAACAGCTGATCAATAAATCAATCCCTGGTGCAGTATTTTCCATGCCACAAAGATGGGCTCAATCTGTGTTACACCCAGGGAGCAGGGCGCCCCTCGAAATTCCTTCCTAGGGCTTTGGAACAACTAAGGAAGATGCTGGTTTCCTGAAGGGCCACCCCGTATTTCGTGCTGACTCCGGCTGGCCCAAGACGTGGGGAGCTGGTTTGGCGTGAGGAGGAGGCAGAGAGAGGATGGATGAAGGGACCTGCATGGCTCTCACTCATCCTCGCACTAGCCCCTTCCTGGGCCAGGAGGAACCGGGCTCAGCACAACCAGTGGAGTGGCCCGTCAGGAAACCAGCGTCTTCCTTACTTATTCCAGAGCCCTAGGAAGGAATTTCAAGGCGATCTCTGCTCCCCGGTGTAACATGCATTGCCCCAGCTCAGTATGCTGGGTGCACTGCCCGGCTCTCAGCTGGCAGAATCCCAGCCCCTCTCTTCATGTTTCAGGGAGTCCAAAGCCATCAAACCAAACAGCAGCACAGAGCCCCCTCCCCAAGCTCCCTGCCCCGGGGCCCAGGAAAGAAAACAAAGCCAATAGGACCCTCCCTGCATGACCCCTCCTGGCAGAGGCCTGGGGACAGGGATCAGCCATGCAGGGTGACTGGAGGTCAGCACAAGGGAAGGGAACTCCTGTCCTCTACCTGCAAATGCGCAGCTCCGGGGAGCATCCTGGGCGATGGGGGTTATCAGGGCACGGTAGGGGGCAGGCGCTGATCTCGGCTGCGTTGGCGTAAATCCGGAGTCTCTCTCCAGGGGTGATTTCTGCCAGTGCCTGGATCCAGCCTGCTGCCCCACCAACCAGCCTTACAGGGCCTGTATAGCTCAAAGCCAACGTCATGACTGGTGCCTGGGGAGGCTCGGGTGCCACCATCAGCCTGGTCCGGAGAGGCGCTGAGCACCTCCGGCTCCATCCAAGCCACAAGCTAGTGGCTGCATCTCTGAGTGGATCCCAGCAGGCTGCTGAGACAGGGCAGAGCATCTGATCTGGTGGTTCCTTCTGACCTTAAACGCTGGGATTCCCCAGCCTAGGAACCCGCCCAAGCCTGAGAAAATCTCAGGCTGAGAGAGAGGTGGAAAGGTGGAGAATTCAGAGCAGCAGAGCGGGCTCAGAAAGTCAGAACGATAACACCCCCCTCCTCACCCCTTGGTGTAACTAATACACAGTACCTCCTGGGGCGATTCTACAAGACAAGCTGCAGGCCCCTTTTGCACCCAGGCCGGGAGCAGTAGGGCTGGTGGGGGGGCAAGCGATGGCTCTGCCGACAGACACACGCTCGTAGCCTGGGAGCTGGTGGCCCTGGCTGCGGGAGTCGTGCTGACGGCAGAAGACCCGAGCGTCCGGCTCAGCCCGTGTGTGAACAAAGTGAGAGCAGGATCAGCAGGGGAACTGTCCCCGCAAGGGTTTCGCCGCTCACCCTAACACACGGCCGTGCAGCCATGCGCGTGGGTAATTACCGACACTCCGGCATCGCCCAGGAAGAGGCGCAGCGGGGAGCATTACGCCGGGCTTGGAAGTATTTCCTTTGCCCTTCCCACCCCCCAACTGACCTCCTGCTGCTTTCGGTTCCCGTCCCCCTGTGTAACTGCAGCCACCATTGGGGCGGGGGGGGGGTGTTCAGAGTCTCGCTCTCCAGCGCCCAGGCTGTACTGGAGGAGAGGAGGAGACGCTGCAAATGAGAGGCCAGAAAATCGAGTGTCCTCAGAGATTTGGGCCAAACAAGAGCAGCTTGGGCTATTTGGGGTGTATAGGGGGAGGAGAACCGATAGGCTGGGTGAGAGTGAAGGGGGGGGGGCAGGGGTCTGGAAAACCCAGCTCCTGACACGTCAGGGATGACTGAAATGCCCCCCCCCATGCCCCTCTGGAAGGGTGATGCAGCAAACACCAGAGCTGCTGCAGCCTCCAACCGCTCGGATCTGGTGGGGTATGGGGGAGAAGCCAGTGCCAGGCCAAGCCACCCCAACTGCTGGCTGCCCTGCTGGGCGTCTACACCCCATCGCACAGACAGAATGCCAGCGCTGCTGGTTAAGGGGGAGGGAAATGAACAGGGACAAATTAATCCATTGGCCATGAGTGAGAGGGAAAGATTCCCAGCCCACGTGACACGGGAGAGAGCTGAGAGCCCCAGAATAAACTGAAGTGATTTACTCTGGCGCTACAGAGAATCAGCTACCCACAACTCCAAGGGAGTCGGCCGTATCCCTGGTGACAACACAAACCCAGAAAGGAAAGTCCCAGGGGTTTGTTTGCCAGGCCGGATCTGCCAGTTGAAAAATTACAGGCTTATAAAACACATGGGGTGGGCGTGTGCGTTCAAAAAATGTTGGGATCAGAAATAGAGGGCCTGACTCTGATGATTTCCTTATAATTAGAGAGGGAACCTGAGCCACAAAGTTCAGCCCCAGGTCAAAACTCGCCCAAAGTTTGGAGAGGGAGTTTTGTTTTCGCCTCTTGTTCCGACGGGGTGAAGTTCCCCACTGTGCATTCCAGCATTCAGTGAGCTACTGAGGTCCCCACCGAGACCTCAGACCAGGGCTTGAGCCCTGCATCGCCCCGGCACTGACTCTGCACGCGGCTGCATTTCACCCCCAGGGTCTATATGGAAACCGCACGGACAAATGAGAGGCACCAATGAGATGCGATCGGCAGGGTAAATGTCACCAAAGTTTTTGTGTGTTTGAATAAAGTCACGTGAGCTCAAGTCATCATGGTCTTGGGGTTAGGGCACTAGACTGAGGAGCCAGGAAAAGGGGGTGCTGTGATGGGTTCAGCCACTGACCTGTTTTGTGAACTTAGATACATTTCCGTGCCTCAGTTTCCCTTTGTCTGTTTAGATTGTGAGGGCCCAGGAGTAGGGACGTTCTCACCACGTGTGTGTAAAGGGCACAGTGGTTGGGGTCGCTGCAGTGCTAGAATACAGTGGATAATAGCATTCCCATCTTCAACTCCCTTTTACAGCACCAGCGTTTGCAATGAAGTAAACCCGCTGTGCTGGTCCAGTGGCATCACTGCCCACCAGAACGGAGTTCAAGGCACTAGGAACAGGAGAGGACGGTGAATCGAACTCTCTCACCAGAGAAGAATCAGGCTGGGGTCTTTAAAAAGCACATGGACCCACCTCCTTTTTAAAGGGATCGCTCAAGAAAGCCTGGCAAGCCCCCCGCCTCCCCACACACACACACTGTGCTTCGTTTTACTGGGTAAGTATCAGGCACGTCTCCTCTGATCGTCCCTGGCCTTGCTGGAGATAGGATGGCCGCTTGCCCGGTTTTACGCCAGACAGGGTCTCCTTTGGGCTGCTCTGTCCCCTCTCTGGTACCGGGCGATAACCAGACATGGTTCTGTCCAGTATTGGCCGGGGGACGCCCTTTGGAAGAGTGCACTGCTCCAGCTCCACCAGCGTGACCTCACGCGCACCGTGCATAATAGGCATGCTGCTGGGGGCGGGGCAGGCAGGCAGGGGTGGGAAGTGCCAAAATGTCCGGTATCGCGAGAACGTGGAGGCCTTGTTAGGATGCGTCTTGTACCCTCTCTACCCAGGGTGCTCAGTCTTTAGCAAAGGCTTTCTCCACCGCTGGAGTTCACTAGGGGTGAATCAAACCAAACCAAAGCCAAAGGCTCTATCTCACCGCAGAGCATCCGGAGCACTCGGCGCCTGGGTCTGAGCCTTGCTTGGGTGTGAGCAGCCGTGCTGCAAAGCCCTACCCAAGAGGCTGTCCCCTCGCTGGCACTGCGCTTCCCCCACGTGTTGCTAGGACCTATCCCAGGGGCTCCCTGCTGCTGTGAGCAGAGCTGCTTGGTGATTCCTTCCCAGTCAATTGTGGGAGAACCTGTCTGTCCTACTGGGCACAGCGGGGAACTGTGGGCAAGCGTTGGAGGACTAGCAGCACAGAGCGGTTTGGCCTCAAAGCGGGTTCCCAGCCTAAGTCAGGGCAGAGCCTGAACTCTGACCCACTCTCCAGCTAGGCGGCTCAGCACAGGGCTCAAACACCACCCCTCCTTGGGGGAGAGGGTCTTTTTTGTGGACAGGAGCAGGGTAGGGGCAATGCCAGATTCAGAGCCTGGGTTAACTCAGCGTTAAACCGCCGGCTCTACACACAGCACTTTTCCCAGTAGAGCAACATCAGGACTGTTACATCTCACAAGCCCTGGTGTGGGTGCGGGTGTAAAGGTGTTTTAGCTCTTCCAGTCCAAGGTAACTGTGTCCACACTGCGGGGAGGGGGTGGGGCAGATTTAACGTGCACCTGCATAGTTACAGCCATGCACCCACAAATCTCTCCCTCACTCAGCAACCCACTTGCATTTATGCACAGACTATTCCACACTAGACAGGACCTGAGCTTCTCATGGAAAAAAACCAAGGGGAACATAAAACAACTTCCAGGCCGTCTTTAGCCATCACCTAGATGAAAAAGAAACGGTGCATTTCTCTGTTCCTCGGATCACCTCTACACTTCCAAAGGTTTTGAATCCAGCACCCAGCTATAACCTCCCTACATTCCTAATCCAGATCCTGATTTCACTGCTTGGGACCAGCACTAACTGAACTGCCAAAGCCTCTGGGAAGAGTATAAGTGAGCAACACCAGGAAGCAATGTCACTGAGGCCATTTGAACTACAGCTCCCAGAATGCTCCTGTAACCAGCATGACCTAAAATAAAGCCACAGACCATGTTTATCAGCTCCCAGCACCCTTAAAGAGACACTGTCAGGTAATTCGGGCCCAACATTGAGATTTTGTTTATTAAAATCTCCGATTAATAGAAATCCTCTCTTGATTTTCTCCCAAATGTCATTGGAAGCCATTTTTTTAATTTTAATGTAATCTCCCCACCCGTTCTTTGCAGCTTAGCAACCCAAACATTGCAGTATGGGGCCAGCACATGAGAATCTGAGGAGTCTGTTTTCATTGCCAGGCTGAGCAAAATGCTGCAAATAAACCAACTGCAGAAAGGAGGAAAAGAAAATTAGATGTCTAACATTAATTATTGAAGGGTATTTTGGTAACCCAGATGAGGGTTAATAATTTAATGTATGGAGCCCAAGTCGGCTCTTAGTTATACTGTGTGAGTCCATCGGAACTGATGGAGTTTGTAAACCAGAATCACATCTGGCCACTGGTTTTAAACAAACAGTGTCCAAAGGGGGTAACTAAACAATCTGTGATGTATTCTGGAGGACCCGACTCCCCGGAAGTAAATAGAATTTCCCTGGGGTTGCTGACAGAGGAAGCTATCTCGGATGCACAGACACACACATATACAGCCATACACTGAAACACGCAGTGCAAGACCTGCTATCTCCATGTTACTGATCCGACCCGTCGCTGCACCCCACGTCTCCCCAGCTCCGGATCTGAGCTCCCTGCAGGCTCTGTTGCCTGCTCGTATCCGGGTTCATAAACTGATCTATTTTTACCGACCCAGCTTTTAAAATTAGACCAGGCAGAAGGAACCAAATCTCTGCTAAGCCAGGGATGGGAGACATGGCTGGGACCCCGGCCTGCACGGTGGAGAGTGGGCACAGACAGTGGGAGAACATGACATGGGCGAGAGAATCGCGAAGGTTACACTTAAAGAAGGGGCCCATTGTTTTTCCCAAACAATGCGCAGCAGATGGGAGAATCGAAAGTATGTTGCAACCTTCTCCACACACACACAACCCACCAGTTCCTAGCTACTTACCCCTCATGGTTCAGCACATGATCTGAGATCACTGCTGGAATTCACTGCCTGAGCGGCTGTCTCATCTCCTCTGACCTCCCCTTGCGAAGAGGTACCAGGGCTCCTCTTTTTGAATACCTGAGGCCCAGCCCCGCAGGGCCCTGGAGCCAAGCCAGACAGCACTCTCAGACCTGGGCTCTGAGCCACCAGCCCTGCCAAGTCATTTTCCAGCACAATTCAACTGAGGTTCATTTGAAGTGAGTTTTTCAAGGCACTCCCTCTTAGGGGACTATTTTCTTCACGGATACCCACACCTGGGGGACCTGGTGCTCCTCTGCCTGACGTCAGGGTAAGTCAGGTGTCACTGGGTTGAAGGCATGAATGGGCCCAGCAGGAGTAAACCAGAAGAGCCTCAACATGAGTGAAGCTTGGCATCCATCCCCCTTCACATAAGCCCCCACATGGGCTGTGGAAGGAGGACAAAACAGCACAACCACCAAGCACATCTCCTGTCCCTCCCCCACCCAGATAAAGACCTAGCCGAAGGGTGTGGGGGAGAATTCAAGAGCCGGGGGCTCAGAAGATGGGGGCTTATCAAGTGAGACTATAAGATCATGTGGTTCCCCAGGCCAAGGTCAGTATCAGAGAGCTGTAGCAATGACACATGGGAAAGCCCGATTTCCACACGTCCATACACACCTAGTTCAAAGCTGCACTGCTCCCAACACAGGTGCTGCGTTTCCTTCTGACCACATACTTCCCCCCACGGCTCCTACCCCTTGGGTGATGCTGGGCAGCGACCCCCTTCTCTGGGAGTTTTAAAAACCCATACAGGGCTCCCCTGGTCAGCAGTTGCACATGGTTAGTTCCCTGGATCTTCCCCAGAAGCAGAGGTGGGTCCACCCGGAACCCGGGATCCAGGCACCTCCAGACTTGCACCCGAATGCAGATTATGGCCCTGAACTTCACTCTACTCATCTCTGAAACCCTGCAAGCGTCTCCTCAGCTCTGCGACACCAAACGTGGGACCAAGACCGGAGACGAGCATCCGTGAGACGTGACCAAACCCCTCTGCAGAAGAGGAAAGCGCAGCTGATATGGGATTCCCTGATGCAGGGTAAACCCAGAGGAAAAGCCTGTCTCAGGCCAAGAACTGGAATAACAACGAGGGAACGAACGCCAGAGGCCCAATTCTCCTGCCCGCCAGCATGGCAGGTGCTTTACACTCCCCAGGCACTGGTCACGGACTGCACAAGGGCCAGAGGTGGGAGCTGAAGCTGCCGTGGGCTCGATGCAGGAACCCCTGGGTGGATTCTCTGGCCTGTGCTATGAAGGAGTCAAACTAAATGATCACAGTGGCCTTAAGCTATAGGAATCTTCCCCAGGAGCATTTTTCTTTTCTTTTTTGGGGGGTGGGAAGCAGGGGAGAGACTGTGATTTGGTGCCTCTGACGGATTTCAAAGGGGAAATATTTGCTGCTCAGAAGTAGGTTTAGGAACTCAGGGTAAGAGTTCATAGAATCGTAGGACTGGAAGGGACCTCGAGAGGTCATCTAGTCCAGTTCCCTGCACTCAGGGCAGGACTCAGTATTACCTAGAGTTACCCCTGGCTGGGACAGTCCTACCTTGTCTGCAAACCAGGGGGTGGATGGACTCAACCCGAAATAACAATAAATAATAATTAATCAGCAGGTCACATGCTTTCTTGCTTCTGCAGGCCGAGCGTATTGCACACACTAGGGGCTCCTTGCATTAATAATAATAATTAATTGCACTCATAATAAATTGCTCATCTAAGGCACCTTCCAGCTGAGGATCTCAAAGCCCTTTGCAGTTATTAATTTAGCCTCAGAGCTGTCCCTCCCCGCCCCGCGTGGAGGTAGGTGACTATCACTGCCCCATTTTACAGATGGATAAACCAAGGCCCAGAGGGGGAGGAAGTGTTTTGCCTGAGATCACACCCCAGAAGCCAGTGGCAGAGCTGGGAGCGCGGTGCACTAACCGCAAGCTCACGCTGCTGTCTGAGGAGATAGGCATGAACCCCGGTCTTGGTGGAGGGAAGCCCCTAGTCAGGGAGAGAGAGCTGGACTGTGTGCAATCGCGTCATCATGCTTCTGGATCGGAACCAAGCCCAGCACTGCAAAGCCCTGGCCAGCACTGCACTAGGCAGAGGTGCCAGGGCTATTTTAGTGCAACACCAGCCTTGGATGAGCTCTGGCAGGGAAGGGACAATCCCAGAGCTGCTGCTCGTCAAGGGGACTCTCCTGGCCCATGAGCAAGGGTGGAGGGAGCTGTCTGCGGGGAGCCCTGCAAAGCCCAAACCTGGGGCAGGTCCATATCACCGGGAAGGCGGGGGGCAGGTGGGGCTTTGGCCTATTCTGGCAGCTCCCCAAGCCAAACGAGGCTCCCTGCTGGGCATGCGTGAGAGCTTCTGCTCCTGGCTTGTCTCAATCCCCTGACATGGTGGGAGAGACCCACTCAATGGGCACAATTGTTGTCCTTGCTGCACTGGGCTAGTGGTGAATGACAGGCCACTATCAGCCCCCCAAGACATCTGGTCCCTGGCAAATGCTAACCTAGGAGGGGCTGTCTAGGGGGCGAGGTGTGTGCATGGGGAGAGGAAGGATGGAGAGAAGGAAAGAGCTGCTGGGTTAAAGATCTTTAAGATTAGAAAGTCAGAACTGAGGAAGCACCACAGTTAATGTCACTCATGCAGCCTTAATTCTGCAGCCTCTCGCATGTGTGTTTAACTACGTGATCACACACCGTCTTGGCTCAATAGCCGACTGCGAATCTAGGCCCTTCATTTCCAGCCACAGGCCTGTCCCACTGCAGCTCTAGAGAGGGACAGGACACACACTTTGCCGGCAGGCTACACAGTGCGTGGCTGTGGTGGTGTATCAGGCTTCTTAGGTTCCGTTCCAGGAGCGGTGAGCAGAGCATGGTCTAGTGGTTAGAGCAATGATTGCAGCCAGCAAAGTCAAGCACACAGATTTGGCACCTTCCCTCCCAAAGGCAGCATGGCTGAGTCGATGAGATATAGCTTTGGCATCTGAGACCCTTGGGTTCTATTTCCAGACGCGGCCTTGTGCAAACTCAGTTACCTTATTTGCAAAATGTGGGGCGGAACGACCGTCGCCTGGCTCCTGGGGCAGGAACCTGAGGCCTGTCTCAGGAACTGCCCAGAAATACTAACACCGGTAAAAGAGGCGAGACCAAAATCCAGGGGCTTCTCTCCCCCTTTCTCCAAGAGACACAGGCAGGTGGAACACAGCTGCAATGTGCATGACACCTAAGACAGGGGAGGTGAGCCTGCTCCCAGGCACTGCCTCCTGGGTGTTCAGCTAAGCCGTAGGGATCCTCCTGTCCCTGTGGCTTGTCTGTCTCCCCGTGGGTGCAGATCTGTGGGCACCTACCCACACCCAGTGCAGGGGGCAGCATGTGACCCTGATGTGGGGGTTGCAAGAAGGGGAAGCAAGAATCAGGTTAAAGCCACAGGAAAGTCCAGCCCCAGAGGGACTGACTGGTAGACGGAAGGAGAGGCGAGCGGGGTGTCTTGCTAGTTTCCTGCCCCACTGACATCACCCTCCTTCTGGGGGTCAGCTGGGGAGCTGAGGGGCTGGGATCCAGGAGCAGACCGAGCCTTTAGTCCTTGCCCTTTCTCCTCCTCTCTTTTCAATGGAGCTCCCAGGCCTAGAATAGACCCTCACAGTCACTAAGGAGCAGAGGGAGGAGAGATTATGGGGTAGGCAACCTATGGCACACAAGCTGCTCTTCTGTGGCACTCACACTGCCCGGGGCCTGGCCACCGTCCGGGGGGCTATGCATTTTAATTTAATTTTAAATGAAGCTTCTTAAACATTTTAAAACCGTATTTACTTTTACACACAACAATAGTTTGGTTCTATATTATAGACTTATAGAAAGAGACCTTCTAAAAACGTTAAAATTATGACCAGCACGCGAAACCTTAAATCAGAGTGAACAAATGAAGACTCGGCCCAGCACTTCTGAAAGGTTGCGGACCCCTGATTTCGCTGGCGCAAGTGGGCCCCGCAGCAGGGAAAGGGTCACTCAGACGCAAAGGGAGGGCTGGCTGCTCAATAATTAAATAAATATCAAAAATCAATATGGACAGAGCAAGCAATCTAGTCTCCCCCTCCAACGTGGCCCTGCCTCTGCAGAGTTTTGGTGGAATATGCAAAGAAACTTTCAAGCGAATATTTTATTCACAAAAAGAAACCGCACAAAGCACACACTCAGAGAGCCCACAACGGTAACACTCAACGCAACCAGGGAATATTCTCTCCTGTCAAATAACACACGCAACACCAACTGTGAACAGAACCTAAAAGAACACCCACATACCATATTATAGCCTATGTTTTATAAACTAACACACAAAACACAGGGCCAATATGCTGTGATCTAAAGCAACACCCGTGGTCAATATGTTACAACTCCATGTAACACAAACTCATACAACAGTCCCAGTGATCCCCTAAAACAACACACAGAGAGGGACTATTTGATGACCTAGAGTAACACAATGCACAACACAGGTAGTCATCTTTGCCACCCCCTTTAAAATAACATGCACATAAAATACACAACACTCAGAGACTATTTTATCACCTACAGTTACACAGCCACCCACAATGAATAGGTTCTCATTTAAAGCAACACTCGCATAATCAATATTTTAATAACACAAACACAATATACAAGAAAATATGATCCCTCAGAATATCACACATAACACGCGCCGTGAATATTTGTGACCTACACGATACACACTAGCCACGGTGCACAGATTATCCCCTAAAATAACACACACACACAGAGACACACAGAGTTGCTCGTAGGGAGTCCACACACACACACACACACGCCCATGTGATTCCAACTTCGTACAAAGTTAGATCATTCCCAAGAAAAACTGCCCCCCATCGTGCCCGTCCCCGCAAGCCCAGGCCTGGGGTGGGGGGACATGTGCAGTTCGGTGCAGAGGGAAGTTTCACGTGTATTACTGGGGGGGGGGGGGTTGAAAGCAATTAGTTACAGGCCGATTCTTTCCCCTCTAAATGCCCATGAAGGCAGCAGCGCCCCGAGGCGAGCCGGCTGCGAGCTGCCAGTCGCTCTTTTAAATTACACCCCAAATGCCCCCTTCCCCCCATCTCCCCAAATGCCCCCCAAACCCTGCAGTCTCCCTGCACCCACCCACCTCCCGCCGCATGACAAAACAACAACCACCACCGCACTCGCACCCCTGCGAACAACCCAGCCCCAGTGAAAGTGAAGGGGGGGGAATCACTAGACAGAAAAAACAACCCCCACCCTAATAAAAACAACCGGCAAGAGCCGAGCGTCATCCCCGCTGCAGACAGCCCGGATCTTTACACGCACCAGAAATCCCGCCCTTTTCTTTAACTGTAAAACTATTTTGCACTAATGGTGGCAGAGAAATTGCTCCACCGAAAACCCCACCGATCTCCGCAGAGGAAGCCAAATCTCCCTGTCCGCATCCCGGTTTCCAGGAACAGAGCCAGCGACGAAGCAGGGGCTTGGAGGGAAGCAGCCGGAGGGGATTTGGGGAGGGGGCAAACGGGGGGCTGTTACCTGAGTTAAGCACAGAGGAGACGAATACATCCCGAGCTGATCTGGGAAACTGACTAACTGCAGCAGAGAGACCCAGGGCGCAAAAGTTACTGAGTCATTTCGAAGGCTGTAGCAGTTTTTCCCCGTCTCCTTCTCCGGAATCTTTCTTCTCTGGGGATGGACCGCAGGCGGGAAGGGGGGTGTCGGGCGGGACCCCAAAATCAAGAGAGAGCGAAAGATCCAACTTTAAGAGGGGAAAAAATCAACCCGAAATTTAAGACGAAAAAGACTCATCCTCACCGGGGGGCGGGGTATAGATCTCCGACCCCACTACAAGATCCCCCCCAAATACAAAGTGGAGGGGGGCAGAGGGGGAGCGATCGGGGAAGTTAGAGGGAAATTCGCTCCAATGGAGACACGGGCACGAGAGAGAGAGGGAAGAAAGAAATGAGAAAATGAAAAAAAAAAGGAGCGAGGAATGGAGTGACGTTATGAAAAAGCCCATCCCAAAATATTACATCCCATTTAAAGATGCAGGATCCCCCTTTTGGCTGAAAAAGCTGCGCCGCTGCAGGGCGAAGCTGCGCTGGGAGTTGGGGTGGGGGCAGAGTGGGGAGATGTGGGGGAATCCCTAGGTTCTGGCGGGGGAGGGGGGGGCACAAGGTGGCTGGGAGATGTCAGGGCTTGCGGAGCGGTTGGACAGAGCCCACAGGATCAAAACTGCAGATTCATATTCGTCTGCGGGGCAAGCGCCAGTGGAGACGCTGAGGATTGAACCCCAGTGGCTGGAGGTTCTGGGGAAGTCACTGTGCCAGGGATGGGGTGTGTGTCACACACACACACACACGAGCGCGCAGCCCGCTCTCCCCTCGAGTTTCACTCCTTGCTGCTAACACATTGGCAACTTTACATCTAGTAGCCAGAGAGACACATGCGTCTTCCCCCGGCGGGAACTGCCCCAGGCCAACACGCACGGGAAAGCACCCAAGGGTGGCTCTGGATGGGGGGGGGGTGGAGCTGGCGGAAGGGCATCGCCCGATATGATGCCGGTGGTGGGGGATCTTCTGTTAACATCTGGACCCAGGGCACGTAGACAAAACAACAACACCCACCCAGACGCGCCTAACCGCCCCTCCGGGTCACTCTCCTTCAGACCAGCCCGGTGCCCGCTTAGGGGAAAAGAGGCCAGACCAGAAGCGACCCCGGACACGCAAGTGGCAGCCCGAGTCCACCCCGATTTCCCCCTTCAGCCTAGCACGGGCGCCTATTGCAGAGAAGCGGCTCTGAGAGCAAAATCCGGATCTACAGAGCCGGTCTCCAGCGCAACAGGCCGGAGCGGCCCTGGGAAATGTTAGCGACAAAACAGCCAAGCGGGGCTCTAATCGCGCTGTTACCGGCCCCCCCAGGCAGCCGCCTTTCTGCAAGGCCCCCCTGGGATCACACCCTGAGAGACGGTCAGTCACACCCCGAACCCCGCTCACTCCGCAGGCTTTAGTGCGGTCACTTCGTTTGCTGTTTGCCGCAGCAGGCGAGTGAACTTCTCCTCGGGCCGCTCCGGTTTCGCAGTGGGCGAGGGGGGGTGAGAACACGCAGCGACAGGTGAGCATTAGCGGACACATCTGTCGGGTTCCTAGATTCCTTGAGTCCAGCTGCGGCTCAGAGTTTGCAAAGCCTTGCGGGAGGGAGCGGGGGGGGGGGACACAGTTGCTGAGTTCAAAATTAGTAACATCACTTCGCCTCCTTCCTCAACACAAACAGCGAAGAAAACACCCGCCCCAGTCAAGCACCAAACTCCAAACCACAAATTCTGGCTGCATGAAGCGGCGAAAACAACCTCCAAAAAATTCTGGAGGCTTTAATAAAACTAATGAGAGGGGGAGCGGGGGGACACGTACAGAAAAATCAAAGGGAATCCCTGCTTCATAATTCTGAAAGTGAGACCTCAGCCCTTCTCTCCCATGGCAAGATGTCAGACTCTCGAGGTTTGCGAGTTTTGACCGACTGTCCCGGTTGATCTTAGCAGTGACCTTAAACAAAACGAAAACGGAAAACCTCCTCTCGGGTTCGGGGATTTTGCAGGACTTGGGGGGCGAATATTAAAACGAGTTTGGATTCGCATTGTCTGCGTGTGTCTGTCGGGGTGTGAAATGGAATCGCCGCGGCTTTGCAGCTACAGCCGCCTTCCTATAGAAGACGAAATGCAGCAGCACCTACTTCTAATTATAAGGACAAAATCTAGTCACCTTTATTTTCCTACTAGTTTAGACGCCTAATTAATCATAGCAGCTCCACGACCAATTACAAACCCTTGTTTTCCCCGACACTTTTGCTTTTCCAAATCCCACAGTGCTTCTCTCTGCAAAGAAATTCCAGAGGTCACCCCCCTCCACCCCCCGCAAAGGATTTTCTGCAGAGGAAAGTACTTCACGCCGTTGATTTCATGCGTATTGCAGGCGGGGAGGGTTCGCTAGAGATTCCCAAATTCACTGGATGCTGCCAAGTTTGCAAGTCCCGAAGTTGCTAAGCGCTGGGGGGAGAGAGGAGGCGGGGAGGCTCCCTCGCTTCTCCCCTCGCCAGTGCAGCGGGGAAGGCCCGGAGCGGATAGGGTCGATGGAAGAGCGGCCTAGGGTGACACGTTATTTGTTAAACACCCTACCACTGCGGCAGCCAGCTCGCTCTGCATCGCCAGCAGCCCCACGGTTTTCCCCTCGGTACGTGGACAAACCACCTTCTCTTTTGCTTCTAAGGTCAAAGGGATTTTAGTTTTGGTCCAAGTTTTTTTTGGAAGCATCATTCGAAGAAACCAGCGTCTCTTCCAGGCCACCCCCTTTCATCGCAGGAGCAGCGAGCGGAGCTGAGGTTTTCTCCCCCTGCCCTCGTCAAAATGTTGCATTAAAACAAGAAAACTTTTGGGTCGGCGTGGAACAAAGCTGGGCCCTTATAACAATTTTGAAAGCCCCTGTCTGGGGGGTGTTTATTTCTCAGCAACTAGCAGAGCCAAGCAAAAAGGCCAAAGCAGCAGCTTTGCTCCGAGAACGGGGTGGGGTTTTGTTTTGTTTTTTTAAATCTCTTCTGTACTAAATAATAATAATTAAAAAAAAACCCAGCCCCCAAACCTCGAGGCTATTTTTGGAACGAGAACTGAAATTCGCTTTTCGCTTCTCTGGGGCTGCGGTGGCAGGGGAGGGCTGCAAAGTGGCCCCGCTTTGAAACACCGAGTTTGGGAGGCCTGATCAGCAAGGGGGGGGGGGCCGCATCCGCAGGGTACGTGGCCTGTTTCCCTCCCCCCGAGCAGCCAGCAAGCCCTGAACTTTGCTGGCCCTGGCAGGCCCGCGCTGCCGGCTGGTTAGAGAAGCTGCTGCTCCTGCGGCTGGCACGCAGGCTGGGGGCTGGGGGGAGGCGGGGGTGTATTTCGCACCGGGGGGGACCGTGCTCCATCCCCCCCCTCCCCGGGCCCTGCCGGGCCAGCTCAGGCAGGTGGGCATGAAAACACAGCGGGGGGAGGGCGGAAGGGCAGCAGCGGAGGGTGCGCAGCCGGGGCTTGATCGCGCCTCTGCTGGGCGTCATTGCCAAGTTCAAGTCGCTGCGGCTTGCAGTCCTCTCCGCCCCTTTCCGAGCGGCCATTTTCCGCTACATCCAGCTCGTCGCCTGCTGAGCAGCCCTGGGCTGCGGAGAGCTCCCCCCCCCCCGCCTCTTCCCCACACCTCGGGGAGGGGCGGGGAGGAGTGGCAAAGAAACTTCCCCAGCAAGAACCATCTCCCTCCCCTGCCCCCCCCCCCCCCCCGCGGACGGTACAGCACGAAACTCTGCCTCGCAGGCAGTTCCTGGTCACTTCTGCATCCGGCTCCGTCCCCAGCCTGCACCTTAGCAGGCCAGCCCCCCACCCCCCAGCACAGCGCCAGCAGGACACATCCCCCCATCTCCCCTCCCAGCGCTCCACGCATCTGCTTTGCCACGGCCCCCACAAACATACCCCCCACCCCCACCCCTAAACTTTTGCTGTTTGGTCCATCCACCGCAGCGGGGAGGGGGGAGGTAAAGGAGCAAAGGAAACTGCCAGGGAACCTACCATCGCCAAGTGAAATTAACGAGGCTCCAGACCAAGTTGCAGCCAAAGGAAAAGGGGGAAAAATATTCTACAGTTTGTGTTTTCCACCAACAAAAAGAAGGAAGAAAAAAAAATCAAAGTGTCCTCAGAGTTGGCTCATCTCTCCGGCTCCTCCTGGCTGCCAGTGCCCATGGCTCGTGTGTGTTGTTATTTTTGTTGTTGGCTTTTTTTTGTTTGTGTGTTGGGTTGGGGCTGGGCTGAGCGCACACACACGGGCATCAGCTCCACTACAGGCTCCCTCGGCTCGGCGCGGCTCGGCTCGGCTCGGCGCGGCTCGGCTCGGCTCCCGGGTCAGCTCAAGGAGGTGCCTGGCACCGGGTGAGTCAAAAAATGGTCCTAGGCACCCAGGCAGGAGGGGAGGAGACCGAGAAAACGCAGCCGCTTTCCCGGGGCTCCTGCGAAGCGACCTGTGACAATTCTCCTCTCTGCGGAGCGGCGGCGGCGGGTCGGGTTCGGTGGCTATGGGGAGGCCATCGCCCCCTCTGCAGCTATGGGAGAGAAAAGCTCACATCTTCCCCTCCCCCCCCAACACCAACTCCGGACGGGCATCGCTCCGGATTGCAGCCGCCCGCCGGCACCCCCCCTTCCCCATCGCATCCCTCCCCTCTCTCCTCCCCGCGCCGCGCCGCAGCCTCCTCCTCTGCCTCCTCCCCCTCGCCAGGACACCGGGCAGAGCCGCACGGGGGGATCCCTCTCCTGGTGGGGGCGGGGAATGGGGCTTCTCCCCCCCACCCCCGCGCCAGGGGGGCGAGCCGAGGCGTCCGCTGAGCAGCCGCGGGATGTCCGCGATGGTAGGGGAGCGGCGGCGGAGCAGGGGCTTTGCCCGCATCCTAGCAGGAGCCCGCAGGCTCGACCGAGCTGGGGCGGGGGGGTGAGTGTGAGCAGCCGTGTCACAGCCCCGTGCATCCCCTGCCGGGCACACACACACCTGCGCGTGCTGCAGAGGGTGCGTGGGACACACATCGGCTTGGGGCTTGCACGGCCACTGCAGAGCGGATTGCAAGGGGCAGTTACATGGGGGGGGGGCTGGACTCCTCTCACCCCCCCCCCAGCTGTAGAGGTGACACAGCTGGAGAGTCCTGCTTCACAGAGTGACCCCCCCCCATCAGAGCTCCCAGGACACCCACCCCCTTCGCTCAGCCCCCGCCCCATAAGTCTCTTAAAGCTGCACACACACATTTTAAAAGCGGAGAGTCTAGTGCACCGGATCCGAGTTCCCTACAGAGCAGAACCCCGCCCCCCCTTATAGCGTTGGTGTGTGTCTGAAAATACAGCGTCAGACATTAACCGCGGCCTCCATGAATTCCAGCAGAGCCCTGGCATGCCCCAGTGGGCAAATGATTGAATCTGAAACGTGCCTTCCAACTTCTGAGTGGCTGGGAGGGTGAAGGATTAAAGGAGTGAGCCAAGCTAGGGAGCCAAGAAGTAACTGCATGGGGCTGTCCAGGGGCCTGCTTCTCAGCTGCCCCTGATTCCACCTGCGGCCCTGGGTGCTCAGCACCTCGAGGAAACAGGCCCCAGGAGAAGTGGGGTGAGGGAGTGTGGGACACGTTGATTCCCACCTGCCAGAAAGTGAGGGAAAAAAGACTGACCCTTTACTTAAAATCATATGCCAGATGTTCTGCAGTCTGTGATCCCACTTTTAGCTTTGACGGCTGATTTATGATGTTTTTTTAAATTAATGATCATTTGAATGTTCCTACAAACTAATAATATTTAACTCAAAGCAAAGTTCCTTTGGGCCTAACTGGGTTCACAGTACTCGGAGGTGATCAGTGACTTATCTCCAACCGTTTGGTACAACTTTAACAGCAGATTGAAATGGCCAAAAGACTGCGGGCTTGTGAAGTTACACATTGGATATGGTAAAAAAGTTACACTGCCGCCAAAGAAGTGACAGCCTGGAGTTTGCCCCCATCACCATATAAATAGAAGATGTAATTAAAAACATATTTAAAAACCGATTTTGCACCAACATTCATTATTTACTTATCTCTACAGGTGATAGACAAAGCTCTAGTGTGAGTGAAAGATTTAAATATGTAACCGTCTCAGGCATGGATCTGTATTTTCAACCCATCTTTCTATTGCAGTAGCACAACCAGCAAAAGCTTTTTACCTCTTACAACTCACCCTATTTTTTAATATAAAGGCAAAACGAACTGGGATTTTTTTTTCAATGTCGTGGAGGTTAAATGTACTGTGGATGTGTATATTTTTATATGTGATATCTACAGAATACTTAACAAATAGTACCATAATTTAGTGTTATTTCTCTGGTCAAAGGATCCTAACATGGTAAAACAGACTAAATAAATTGTTTGTATTTGTTTATAAAATTACAGAAAGCTGCATAGGCACTATTTTTTAATTTTAAAGTTTGCTTCCGTCTTCTTTTTTTTTTCCTGGTGCAAGATAGCTCAGAGACGACTGATCGTTCTTAATAGGAATAACATCGATTTTAACAGGGATTTTGTATTATCTGGAGATTTATGCAAGCCCACATCTTCTCCATAACCCATGAAAACACATACTAAGATATTGTATATTACATAGAATAATCTGTGTGTTGATATCTTCTATATTCAGTTTGTTTGTGGTCTATTTAAGCACAGAATTTGCCTTATGTAAATGAAGATCTAATTTCGCTTTCATTTTCTATCCAAAAACATTTATATTTACAAGCTGAATTTAAAAAAAATCACCATCTGCTCCCTAACAAAAAGTCATTTCCCCGTTTTGACTATAAACAGCCTCCTGGCTGAAATAAGTAATTCATTTGCACTGTACCAACTAAATAAGTCTTGTGGAAGTTAAACCTGAAAGCAACTGTTGCTTTGTGAAGGAGACTGTAGTTTTTATTTTATGCATTTAGCGCCAGGAGACACTAAGAAAAAAATAAACATTGAAAAGAACTTGCCAATGTCTTAATGGTTCCGACTCAGCAGTTTAGTGGCCGTGTTGGGCACAGTGTTAGAAGTTTGAATTTCTTCCCAATCTGGTTTTATATGATCCTTTTGTACCACTGTAGCTCCTAGAAGCCCAACTCAAGATTGTGCTGGGCGCTTTCATTATCTTTTTATGTTCTGGGGAAAAACTGGTATTCGCACCTACACACCGCACAGATCTGATTTAATAAAGAGTGGTTATTCTCAGGCCAAATCTGAGACATAAAGGGAAAGTAGTCAGCAGTTCTGAAAGTTCCCAAGGTGAGAGGCACTGTATCAGCAGAAGTGGGCCGTGAAATACACACACAGGGTGTTTTTAATAACAGTTGGCTTTTCTAAGCATATCAGCAGGAGGGGTCATGAAAAAGAGGTGTCACTTGTAATCACTGGCAGGCTGGGATCTTCAAGACTTGTAAATGTAGGGACTAGCCTACTCCAGTGTGGGTCCAAGGGACAGAAGGGAAATATGAAAGGTGATCTGTAAAGGGGGCAAACTGGGTTTTTTTCTTCTTCTTTGAAGCGCCGCCAGATTTTTGTGTATGTGTCTCTGTGTGTATAGTCAGGAAGGCCAAAGGTTGTCTCCCCCTCCTTCTCCCTAGTGTTAAAAATTGTTTGGAGGATTCACAAGTGGGTGCTTTGTCACCCTTAAATTGCAAGGTTGGAAATACTGGATTTTCAGAGGGACCTCAAGTATGAGAATTAAACAAGTGTTAACAAAACCCAGAGGATTTTAGACAGGCCACATTCAAATCCGCCTCCCCCAGTTAGTCGGATTTCCACCCCACGGTGATGGTGCAGTGTTAGATCCTGAATAAAAGGGGAGAAAAAACTGAAAATGTGGCTGGGCAACTCCTCCCCCTATTTTTGACCCACTCTAATATATGAATATATTAATTCCTATTATTGTAGCACTTAGAGGCCCCTGCCAAGGCCAGGGAGCCACCGTGCTGGGTATATATTAGTACTGGACAGTCCCTGCCTCAAGTTTCTTACTATCGAAGGCCCTGGTCCTGCAAAAACTTATGTCTGTGCTTAATTGTATCTGCTGTGAGTTGTCCCATGGACATGTCAAATTAAGCATGAGTAAATCTTTGCAGAATCAGGGCTAGACTCCAGGTCTTTGTTCAAATTTAGTCCTCTGTTAGCTCAGCCCTAGGCCTGCTCAAGGTAGCTGTGCCCTTAATTACTAACGTATAATCCCAGCACTAAAAGAGAACCTATTTCCCCCAAATCCTTTTTTAGGCCTTCTCCAAGGAAGCAGAAACAGTCATGAGCCCAATTCAATTCAATTGGTTTTTATTTTTTATTTATTTTGTTTTTTGCAGGTCACCATAATGCTTAATATAAAATAAACAAACAAGCTTTTGGGGTTGGAGTTTCCTCTCACTGAAGGTGTTTTTATACCAGCTTAACTCCATAGGCTTCAGTTGAGCTGTTCCTGATGGACCCCAAGAGCAGAATCAGGCCTTTCGTTTAAGTGTGAGAGTTTATGTGACAGCTGTCGAATCAGAATTGGCTTTTTTCCCTGAGCCACCTCCCCAAATGGGATCTACCTGGAAATACTCTAGGGGTGAAATTCTTCTCTGTGAAAGACCTATGAACTACTTAAGTCCTACTTAAGCGATATCTAGGACTTGTGCTGGCACAAGATGAATTTCACCCAACAGCATTTAAAATTAGAGGGCTGAAACAGTAGCTCTGAAGATTCTCCAAAACGGGGAAAGCCCAGGTCCGTCATGCCTCGCCCCTTTAAGAGACCAAAGCAAGTCCCCAGAACTGAACATCCCCTGAATTTCGAGGCACGACAGATCTGGGTTTAAAACACTGTGTCTGGGATACCATCCCTGTCAAAAGTTTTCTTTGAAAAAAAAAGGGACATCTCTCAATTTATTTATGGGGATAAGAACTTCTTAGTGTCAACTTTCAGAAAGCTGGGCTCAGCAAAATGCATGCAGTTACCTTTTAAGTAATACCTTGCCGTACGAGATCCCCTCTTCATGGAGGGGAAATATAACACACTCACGATTAGCTTTTTACTAGTCGAGCTCCTGTGTCTGTCTCTTGCATTGTCCTCTGCTCAGGTAAATTTTTACTCGTGGCTGCAGTGTATGACTGCCACATGTGTCACAGACTTATATCCAAAATGATAATCGGGGAAATTTGATCCCTAAAACTGGATTGTAGCAGAGAAGTTTGGTAGATTTTACATCCAGATTAATTTGCATGATTTTTATGTAGCTTGATTAAATATAAGGAGCAATATTCTTCCTTTGACTAACTTGTGGAAAATCCATGAACGTATATGGCTTTTTGGACCAGATCCTGAACCGATATAAATAATGAAGTCGACAGAGCTAAGATCAGTTACCTTGGCTGAACATCCAGCCCTTTAAGTCTAAGCTATACAGCTATTTTCTTTATTTGTTACATTTTCTTGCATCCAGATGTGTCTCTCTTTGATTTGAAACATTGAAAAGTTCAAAATTTTGATGAACAAGAGTGAAAAAAACCTGCAAAATTTTAAAATGGATTTTACCTCCTGTATCTACAAATTACTTTTTTTAACCACCTTGATAGCTATTATAAAATCTCCTAGTATATGGGAATTTTGATAAAAATCAAGTAAGAGATCCTTGTGAATTCTTCTGTGAAAATTTTTGGGATTTTTTTTTTTTGGACAGGAAATATTAGCCATCTCTCATATTTACTGCTTTCCCAGATAATGAGGGAAATCAGCCTATTAAAGATCGTAAAACAGCTAGCAAAAATTGCTTGTGATAATTCCTTCAGACTGAGTGATTTTGCTGTGTAACCAGGTTTGCCTTCTATGAACATTTGAGAGCTTGAATTTAGTAGTGCAACCCTGACAAAAAGGAAATTTTAAACTCAATTACTTTAATCAGGAGGGAGTTTTACATTTTACATTCAACTGTAAAATTTGCAGTTGGGCTGTGTAGGCCCTAGTCACTCATTGATTTAGAACTAAGCCTATGGATGAGTGTTTACAGGATTGGAACCATAGTTTTATATTATATTATATTATATTATATTATATTATATTATATTATATTATATTATATTATATTATATTGTCTGTTCAGTGGTCATGGTTCAATAGATTTAGGATCTGGTCCTTAGTTATATACACTGCTGTTTATGTATCATAATTAGGGCTGTTGATTAATCGCAGTTAACTCACGTGATTAACTCAAAAATTAATCGCAGTTAAAAAAATTAATCACAGTTTGAATTGCACTGTTAAACAACAGAATGGCAATTGAAATTTATTAACTATTTTGGATGTTTTTCTATATTTTTAAATATATTGATTTTAGTTACAACATGGAATACAAAGTGTATAGTGCTCACTTTATATTATTATTTTTTATTACAAATATTTGCACTGTAAAAATGATAAAAGAAATAGTTTTTTTTCCAATTCACCTCATACAAGTACTGCAATGCAATTCTCTACTGTGAAAGTGCAATTTACAAATGTAGATTTTATTTGTTACATAACTGCACTCAAAAACAAAACAATGCAAAATGTCAAAGCCTACAAGTCCATTCAGTCTTACTTCTTCTTCAGCCAATTGCTCAGACAAACAGGTTTGTTTACATTTATAGGAGATAATGCTGCCCACTGCTTATTTATAATGTCACCTGAAAGTGAGAACAGGTGTTCGCATGGCACTTTTGTAGCCGGTATTGCAAGGTATTTGCATGCCAGATACACTAAACATTCATATGCCCCTTAGTGCTTTGGCCACCATTTCAGAGGACATGCTTCCATGCTGATGACACTTGTTAAAAAAATAATGTGTTAATTACATAGTGACTGAACTCCTCGGGGAAGAATAGTACTGGTATGTCTCCTGCTCTGTTTTACTCGAATTGTGTCATGCCTTTCATGTTATAGCAGTCTCGAATGATGATCCAGCACATGTTGTTTGTTTTAAGAACACTTTCACAGCAGATTTGACAAAACGCACAGAAGGTACCAATGTGAGATTTCTAAGATAGCTACAGCACCAAATCAAGGTTTAAGAATTTGAAGTGCCTTCCAAAATCTGAGCGGGACGAGCTGTGGAGCATGCTTTCAAAAGTCTTAAAAGGGCAACACTCTGATGCAAAAACTACAGAACCCAAACCACCAAAAAAGAAAATCAACCATCTGCAGGTAGCATCTGACTCAGATGATGAAAATGAACATGCATTGGTCCGCTGTGCTTTGGATCATTATCGAGCAGAACCGATCATCAGCATGGATGCATGTCCTCTGGAATGGTGGTTGAATATGAAAGGACATATGAATCTTTAACTCATCTGGCACTCAAATATCTTTTGATGACAGCTACAATAGCACCATGTGAATGCCTGTTCTCACTTTCAGGTGACATTGTAAATAAGAAGCAGGCACCATTAGCTCCTGCAGATGCAAACAAACTTGTTTGAGCAATTGGCTGAACAAGAAATAGGACTGAGTGGACTTGTAGGCTCCAAAGTTTTACTGTTTTGTTTTTGAAGGCAGTTTTTTTGTACATAATTCTACATTTGTAAGTTCAACTTTCATGATAAAGAGATTGCACTACAGTATTTGTATGAGGTGAATTGAAAAATACGATTTCTTTAGTTTTTTACAGTGCAAATATTTATAATCAATAATAAATATAAAGTGAGCACTGTACACTTTGTATTCTGTGTTGTAATTTAAATCAATATACTTGAAAATGTAGGGAAAAAACAAAAATATTTAAATAAATGGTATTCTATTATTAACAGTGCAGCTAATCACGATTAATTTTTTTAATCATGTGATTAATCACAATTAATTTTTTAATCGCCCTAATCATAATTGTACCTTTGTATTAAAGCGGGTGGGGCGTATTTTTCAAATGCTGACATTTCAGCAAAAAATTAAAAAAAAACAAAACAAACCCCACACCTTTCAACAAAATATTTCCAAAAAAATGTCCCTTCTTTTTTGATTAACTATAGAGCTGGCTAACTTTTTTCAAGATGGGCAAATTTTTTCAAAATTTCCAATTTTTACAGTGTATTACATTATTTTTTTAAAGGAAAGCATTTTTGCAAATTTGCCCATGCAATTCTTCCCCATGTGTTGAACAGCACTAATTTATATTTTCTCACGTATTTGTTTATTTATTTATTATGGTGTCTCAGACCAGGGCCTCCTTGTGCAAGGCTCTGCACATAAACAGAACAAAAAAATTGCCCCACACCAAACACCTCACAATCCAAGTAATAGATAACTATTTATTTTATTTCATTGTGAGACCTTAAGATGGCTTCTCTGTATATGTTACAGCTGCTCCCCTGCTGACTGGAAGTGTATTTCATAGGCTCCATACTGCTCAGAGGTAATAGTCGTCCTCCTTTAGGTCAAGTGGCAGGTGGAGTCTGTGCTTTAGAAGCAAGAAGATCTCAGTTGACCCTGTTGCCACCAAAAAATCCCAAGTAGCCACAATGTGTAGCCACGTGACATTTCTATATGCCACAGATTAGTTACAACATTTAAAGGGGCCGTGTCAGCTAATTTCAGGCCCAAAATTTGGATTTACAAAAACAGAGGGGAAAGGTCCTAGTATGAGTAGAAATATTAATGTTTCAGTTCAAATAGTTTTTGGCTGAAAGGGCCCAGGAATTTCCCCATTCCCCTGTAGCGCTGGAAGCCTAGGTCCAACCACTTTGTTCTAGCTCATACTCCCAACAAAATGAAAGTAGTTGTGCGAGGACACTCTCTTTTAAAAGTCAGTGTGATAGGAGCAAACATTTGCATGCAACAAGTCGCTGCAAATTGGAGTAATATGTGTAAAACTGCTCAGACCCACTGATGATTAACCCTTAAATATCCGTGTCATTGTTTAACTACATTGCCAGCATTCTGTGTATGCTTTCTGGAAGCTGCATGAGGACAAAATGAGGCCATTGTTTCCCCTTAAAGCTAAGAAAGAGGGGGGAATAAGCTTGGAATTTTAATCAATTGCTAAAACAAACAAAAGGCCGTTAGGTACCTGACTACCTGAGCCTAACCAAAAGCCTGAATCTAATCTCAGTTACGGTGGAGTGAATCGGAAATACCTCTGCATTTGACATGGTGTAAATGAAGATCAGAATTTGCCTCTTGGAGTTGTGAATGTACTGGGTAATTTATTAGTTGGGGTCTCATTATTCTCAGCAGTCAGTGGGTTTGGACAGGGTATAGATGTGGGGACCTAGTGAAACACTTGCTGGAGTCCATGAGGCAGATTCTGCTGTCAGTTTTGCAGGTGTAAATTTGGAGAAATTTCACTGACATGGAGTGAGTCAAGTTGCCCTGCAGTGGCTCAAGAGTACGAGTTTCAGCCTCTGGGCAGAGTGTTAGGAACCAGGGCACGAACCCCACATCAGTGGTGAGTTCTATACTTAGATTTCACTAACCAGTTATCAAGTGTAAACTCCTCAGGTGCTGCAGCAGCATTAATTTGGAGTGTCCCCTTGGGTGCTCCAGTCTGTCCTGCCACCCAGGGGAGCCTGCTGGCCCCTGACACCATGAATCGCAGCAATATTCAGGTTACTCCCAGTCCCAAACGACCAGTCACTTACCCCAGGTCCATGGCGCTTTATGCCTCCCACCAAAGACAAATTGTAGCCAATCCTACAATAAACTGTCTCCAGATTTATAATGCAGGAAAAGGAACCAAGAGAGTTAGGCATGAGGTTAAAGCAGGTAAACCCAGATACACACAAATGAGTCCCAATCCTAAATTTCAAAAAGTAATAGAAGCGTCTGTGATAAGCAGCAAGTTCTATGTGTCCTTTAGGGCTATCCCAGGCCAAGCACTGGGGTTCTCTTGCTTGTGCCTCGTACTCCTGCCCCCTGCTGTCCCCCAGAGTCCAAGTAGCCTAAAGATCCAATCCCCTTCGTTAGGGGTTTTCAGTCCCTTTCCCCTTCTGCTCTGCAAACTCAACAGATGGGAGGAATTCACTCGCAAGGCTCATCTTCATGGGGTTGGGGGGGCGAGGGGGAGTAAACAACAACGTCTTTTGTCCTCTTTAATGTTCCACTCTAGTTCACCTGGTGTCGCTGGGCCTTGCTTGTCGGGCAGGCTGGAACACCTCCCGCTGGAGATCAGCATTTCACACGAGTTAACGTCTCTCTCCTGGCTGGTGATTTACACGGTTACAGAGGCTCACAATACAACTGCTCAAATGTTCCCCTACGCTATGGGGCACGGATGTGATACGGGGGAATTCATGCCGGCAGCAACTCACCATCAAGTCTAAACACTAAACATGTTCTTATCACCTATTTTAACAATTCTAACACACAGGTGAGCCAGGCTGGATCCAGCTCTGTATTTGTCAGAATTCAGTGGAGACACGGGCACCTTGGCACGAGCTGGCGCCTCACTGCCAGCGTCACAGAGGGAGTTACGCCAACAGAAGTAACAGAAGAAGCAGGCCCGATAAGGATGCAAGGCTTTGGGGCTATGCAAAGCCCATTTAAATCAATAGAAAGACTCCTCTTGCTCTGGGCTTTGGATCAGAGCCCGAAGACTGGGCACAAAAGAAACAAACCCAGAATTCCCATTCGGGGGATGGCTAGAAAGTAACGTTTGGACCTGATCATGCAAATAGATGAGTAACTTTATTAGTGTGTTGTAGTTCCATTGAAGCCAATGGAACAGCCCCCCTGCCACCAATAAGCTTTGGATCAGACACTTGGCCTGTTAGGAAAGTGTTTGTCCAACTGTTCATTTGCAAGAGAAAATTTGTGCTGGAATTTAAAATAAAATGTTTTAGAGGAAATGTAAAAAATATATTAGTTCCCCAAAATTAGCCCCATATTCCTCTGATGTATGAAAACAAAACACCATATGAAAAAGTGGCATTGGTATAAATGTTCTTTCTGTGGGAAAACTTTAGCAACTTACATAATCAATTGCCAGCATATTTCTGTAGCTAACCCCAATTATTACAAACAAATTGGCATGAACATTCATCTTGCAAACTTTTCAGTAAACACAATGGACTTTTCTTCTTCTTGGATTAGAATTAGTAAAAGCACAGAGAAGGGCACTAAGCATGAGTGGGGCATGGAACAGCTTCCATATGAGGAGAGATTAATGAGATTGAGACTGTTCATCGTAGAAAAGAGACAACAAAGGGGGGATATGAGAGAGGACTATACAAACATCCATGATGTGGAGAAAGAGACCACGGATGTGTTGTTTGCCTCTTCGCATAACACAAGACCCACAGGTCACCCAATGAAATGAATAGGCAGCAGGTTTAAAACAAACAAAAAGAAGTATTTCTTCACACAACACACAGTCAATCTGTGGAACACATTGTCAGGGGATGTTGTGAAGGCCAAAAATATAACTGGGTTCAAAAAAGAATTAGATCAGTTGATGGATGATAGGTCCATTAAGGGCTTTTAGCCAAGATGATCAGTGATACGACACCATGTTCTGGGTGTCCCTAAACCTCTAAGTGCCAGAAGCTTGGACTGGATGAGGCAGCGCTTAATTCATGCCAGGGCTGAGCCCCAGCACCCTGGGCCTGACAGTTCGTAGCTCCGGCACCTCCAGGCCTGGTAGTTCGTAGTTCTGGCACCTCTGGGCCTGGCAGTTCGTAGCCTCAGCACCTCTGGGTCTGGCAATTCAGAGCCCGGCACCTCCAGGCCTGGCAGTTCAGAGCCTCGGCACCTCTGGGCCTGGTAGTTCATAGCTCTGGCACCTCTGGGCCTGGCAGTTCAGAGCCTCGGCACCTCTGGGCCTGGTAGTTCATAGCTCTGGCACCTCTGGGCCTGGCAGTTCAGAGCCTCAGCATCTCTGGGCCTGGCAGTTCAGAGCCCCCCGGCACCTCTGGGCCTGGCAGTTCGTAGCCCCAGCACCTCTGGGCCTGGCAGTTCACAGCCCCCCGGCACCTCTGGGCCTGGCAGTTCATAGCCCCAGCACCTCTGGGCCTGGCAGTTCACAGCCCCCCGGCACCTCTGGGCCTGGCAGTTCAGAGCCCCCTGGCACCTCTGGGCCTGGCAGTTTGTAGCCCCGGCACCTCTGGGCCTGGCAGTTCAAAGCCCCGGCGCCTCTGGGCCTGGCAGTTCAGAGCCCCGGCACCTCTGGGCCTGGCAGTTCAGAGCCCCCTGGCACCTCTGGGCCTGGCGGTTCAGAGCCCCAGCGCCTCTGGGCCTGGGAGTTCAGAGCCCTGGCGCCTCTGGACTTGCTGCATCGGTTCTGAATGTAAAAATAATGCTTGAGCGCCGACACCTCTTTCACTACAAATTAAGCCCTGACGACAGGGGATGGCTCACTTGACAACGGCCCTGTTCTGTTCATTGTCACCTGGGCACCTGGCATTGGCCACTGTTGGAAGACAGGATACTGGGCTGGATGGACCATTGGTCTGACTCAGGATGGCCATTTTTATGTTCTTTCCCCTATACAATTTTACAAGAGAGGAAACTTACTCACAGGCTCTATGTATGTAATAAAGGCTTTGAAAATAGGACATAATTAAAAACGATACAATCCCAGATGGTGCTTATTTGGTTTTGAGAATACATTACACTTTTTCCTTGCCTCTTCGTTAAAATGTTGCTGTTTTTTAAATTTGGCTTTCCATTTTCTGATTCTGCTTTTCTGTTTCCTCCTCCAGAATCTGCTTTGAATTAATGAAATTCAAATCCAACAATCTGGGGATGAATATTATATAATTTCCTATGTTATTTTATTCATTTATGTGCTTATTTTGATTGGGAGGACTGGGCTGCATTAGGGTAGCAGGGGAAAAAACAGCCATGTAGGCAAGGCTGTCGCAGGAGACTTCGGTGATCTGGGGTCATTTCACAGGACTTCTCAACTCCCCGTGTGACCTTCGGCAAGGAAGGCGGTGCCAGGCTTCTCACAAAGCTCAGCTCCTGTTTAGGGAGCAAAATTAAGAGCAAGATGTTGAGCACTGGGAGCTGCTCGGTGAAAACCTGGCTGTCTTTGCCAAGATGCTCTCCAGCTCGACCAGCAGCGACAAGGCAGGAGTCCCTGGGTGACGTTCTCTAGCTGGCCTGTGTCACACAGGAGAGGAGGCTGGAGGATCTGGGTCCCTTTGGGCCTTGACATCCATGAATCTCTCTCTGGGTCAGTCTCTGGGTGTGTAGAATAGGGAGGAAGCAATGCCCTGCCCCACAGGGATGGGCTTTTCAGTGTTTCTGAAGTGCCCAGATATTGGGAAGGCCACTTTCCTTCTCCCCTCTCCATCACTCTCGAGCCGCCGGTGCCCACCTCTGATCAGGGCCTGACACATCCTTCACTGCACATTTGTTACATTTTCAGACAAGCGCCTTTGTGGTTTCTGCCCTGCGTGCTTGGAGGATGCTCTCCATAAATGTCTGCAAAGCCGCTCATTGGCCTCCTTCCAGCCTCTCTGAGCTCTCCTTTGCTGCGGGGACAACCGCTGCGCCTCCCCCACATTGTCTCCTGGTGCTCCCCTGTCTGATTGTGTCCAGCCATGGCCTCTTGTCCACACTGCAGCCGGAGGGGTGACTGCTGGATGTGTAGAGCCCCTGGGCTCACTTTGGACTAGCTACACCAAAGGTAGCTCAAGTAAGAGTGACAGAGAAGCTATGGCCGGACAGGCAGCTGCACGGGCTAGCCCCAGCTGCCCAGGATGGTCGCTCAGGTGTGTCTACATATGCTGCAGTCTCGCCTCCTGACTGGTGTAGACGCACCATTAGACCAGTGGTTCCCAACCATATGTGACCCACAATGTGTTACCTGGGCTGCAAGTTGAGAATCACAGCACCCCACACACAGCTATGCCTAGCGCCCCCACCTCGGGGACCCCACCACAGAGTGGGGCCAGGAGTGGGGTCCCGGTGGTGGGGCTGGGTGGCAGGAACTCTGGACCCCACCATGCGGGGCCAGCCGTAGTCCTGACCCCAGACCTTGCTGTGCGGGGCCGGGCGGCAGTCCCGACCCCAGACCTTGCTGTGCGGGGCCAGTCGTAGTCCCAACCCCAGACCTTGCTGTGCGGGGCTGGGCGGCAGTCCCGACCCCAACACTGGACCCTGTTGTGTGGGAGGTGGGCAACAGACCTGACCCTACCGCCAACCCTCTCTGACCCCAACCCCTGCCGTGTGGGGCTGGGCGACAACCCTGGCCCTGGAGCCCACCACCCTTTAGCATGCAGCTGAGCCACAGCTGTGTGCTAACTAGGCCGCATGCAGCCCATGAGCTGTGGGTTGAGAATACTGCCTTAGGCTAAGAGACTTGCCCATGGTCATACAGAAAGTCTGTGGCAGAGTAGGACATTGACCCAGGCTTTCGGAGACCAAAGCTAGTGTCCCAACTTCTGCACCCTGCTTTTTCTCTCTTATATGAAGGAGCTTGCACTGCTGCGGTCCCCGCACATGGCGTATGTGCCCCATGAGTTCCGCAAAGGCAGTGTACCTCTCACGGCCACAGAGGGATGGATGGGTCTCCATTCAGTGAACATCACCCAAGGCAATAGGAGTCAGTATGTTTTCTCTGGAATATGGGGACCTGGAGCAGAAGTGCACTTCAAAAGCCACTTAAATGATAGATCTGGGACTTACGTTCATCTGTGATCATCCCTTACACGCCTACAACCTCTGTGCCTGCAAAATGAGGGATTGTTCACCCAAGCGGTGACAGGGAGCTGTTTGCTCATGCATTTACCCCAGCTCTGGGGGCATCCTGGTAATTCCGCGCCAAGCTCCTTAAAAATTGGGTTAAAAACAGGTCCCAAACAGGAGCTCACGGTCAGGAGCCAATGAGAATGACTGCTACAAGCCGGGGGCTCATCAGTCGGAAGTGACAGAGGAGGACAGAGCCTTGGGCATGTGGGTCAATCACAGAGCGACTGTGAGGTGGCTGTGAAGAGGGCAAATGTGATCCTAGGATGTATTAGGTGGGGTATCTCCAGCAGAGATGGAGAAGTATTGACCGTATGGTACAAGGTGCTGGTAAAGCTCCTGTGGACTTCTGGGTGCAGTTCTGGTCACTCATGCTCAGGAAAGATGAATTTAGACTGGAGCAGATGCAGAGAAGAGCCCCACAGATGACCAGGGGAATAGGGGGCTTGTCTTATGAGGGGAGATTGGCAGATCCTAACTTGGTTAGTTTCGCACTAGAAGGCTGAGGGGGGCTAGGCCTCCTCTCTATAAATACCTTAGGAGAGTAAATACCAGGGAGGGTGAAGAGCTATTTAAGCTCAAGGACAAAGCCGCCCATGAACAAGTTCTGTCTGGGAACGAGAAGCAGGTTTCTAGCCATCCGAGGGGGAGGCTCTGGAGCAGCCTCCCAGTAGGAGTTGTGGGGGCAAACAACTGACTTGTTTTTCTGCAAGAGCTGGACACATTGCTGAGTGCAGGGCCTGATGGGTTTGTCTGTGATGGTAAGTGGAGTGCAGGGCTCAGCAGCCCGGGGGTCACGTCCCATTTGTGTCCTTTGTTCCTACAGCTCATGTTTCAGGGTTGCAGCCAGTCACTGGCAGGGGTCAGGAAGGGATTCCGCTCCCCCCCCAAAAAAAGTTTTCAGGGATGGCCGTAGCTGGGAGAGGTCACTGGCTGAGGAGGGCCAGGGCTGTGAGGTGGCACGGGGCAATCTCTCACTCAGGGCAGGGCGTGCTGGCTGATCCTTGCTCACAGTCTATCTGATCACCGTACGTGGGCAGGAATTTTCCTCCAAGTCAGATTGGCAGCGACCGGAGGGAGGGGTTTGCCTCTCTCTGCAGTGTGTGAGTGCAGGGCACATGGCAGGATTCTCTGAGTATCTCTCACGTAATAATTTTTCTGCCATTGCCGGGGCCTCGGGCAGTGATGTGTCTCAGTCCCTCCTGTTTTCTGCCTGTGCCACCTAATCGCCTGGTCTCCTGAGGGCTGCAGTACTGTGCTCACATATTAATTGTTGGGTCAAGGTGTGAGGGCCGGGGGTGTGTGTGGCTGGAGCTGTACACAAGGGCAGACTGAATTAACTTCTGGGCCCTTCTGGCCTTGGACTCTGGGTCTCTTAAGACCCAGCTGAATTGTGGGGTGCTCAGAAGGCATCGATTCATTGTATCACAGTGGTACACAGAGGCCTCTGGTAAGAACATAAGAGCGGCCACACTGGGTCAGACCAAAGGTCCCTTTAGCCCAGTATCCTGTCTACCCACAGTGGCCAATGCCAGGTGCCCCAGAGGCAATGAACAGAACAGGTAACCTCAAGTGATTCATCCTCTGTCGCTCATTCCCAGCTTCTGGCAAACAGAGGCTAGGGACAGCATCCCTGTCCATCTTGGCTAACAGCCATTGATGGACCTGTCCTCCATGAACTTATCTAGTTCTTTTTTGAACCCTGTTATAGTCTTGGCCTTCACAACATCCCCTGGCAAGGAGTTCCACAGGTTAACTGTGAGTTGTGTGAAGAAAGACTTCCTTTTGTTTGTTTTAAACCTGCTGTCTATTAATTTCATTTGGTGACCCCTAGTTCTTGTGTTACATGAAGGAGTAAACAACACTTCCTTATGTACTTTCTCCTCACCAGTCATGATTTTATAGACCCCTATCATATCCCCCCTTAGCCATCGCTTTTCCAAGCTGAACAGTCCGAGTCTTTTTCATCTCTCTTCATATGGATGCTCTGCCACACGCCTACTCAGTTTTCTTGCCCTTTTCTGAACCTTTCCAGTTCCAATAGACCTTTTTTGAGATGGGGTGACCAGATCTACACGCAGTATTCAGGATGAGGGCGTACCATGGATTTATACAGAGCATTATGATATATGATGTCATAGGCTTAGGGCCTCACTGTGCTTGGTGCTGTATATACGCATAGCATGAGATAGTGCCTCTCCCAAAGAGTTTGCAGTCTAAACAGACCAAGGAAGCATGATGGTCCACATTATACAGATGGGGAATTGGGGCCTGGACAGATTAAATGACTTCTCCAGCCTCCCAAAGGACGTCTGGAGCAGAATTAGGAGTTCTGCGTCCCAGTGCCTAACCACAAGCCCTTCCTTCCTTTTTGCTGTACCCAGCACTTCTCATCAGGAGCTCACAAAGCACTATACAAAGGAGATCAGTACCATTATCCCTATTTTACAGTTGGGGAAACTGAGGCACAGAGAAAGAGGAAAGTGGCTTGCTCAAGAAGCAAGAAATAGAACCCACATCTCCTGAGGCCCAGTCCTGTGGTCTGTCCATTAGGCTACACTACCTCTCAGGTCCTCAACCAAAAAACGTTACATGAGGGTGAGCTGTGACAGGCCATGGTAGAACACAGCATGGCCAACCTGAAATGTCCAAAATTCACAGGTCAGCCCCCCCGCAGATAACGAGACTGGCGTACCAATCATGATTTTTTAAAAAAAATATTTTTTGTTTCTTTTAATTTACCTTTTGGTTTTTGAGACTTGGGTCATACTTTCCAACTTTTGCATGGGCTTGAAACTAGTTTAGAAAGCAAAGCTGAGATTGTCTCATGATCCTCTTCCTCCAGGAGCTGGAGCTTGAAGAATAACACCAAATATTGCAAGACTCCTGATAAAATGGCAAGAGGTTGGTAAGTGCTGGGAACACAGTGGGGAGAGGAACAGTCCAGTGATTCCAGTCTAGACATTGTTGCTCTTGTCCAGGATCATAAAGACAGAAATTTATTCCAGTAGATACAAGGGTTCACTCAGCTTTGGGGAGACACAGCCAGAAGCTACTTTTGATTTCTCTGGGTAACTGGGGATTGAATGAGAACCAGGTGCATTCTGCCCTCAGTCACAGCCTGTCTACGCCAATGACATAAATGGGGCTTCGGACCAGATTTTCCAGCTTAACTTTGAATCTCCTTCCACTGGCAGGGTACAGCCAGACACTTCAAGCAACTCCTGCTTCCCAGAGGACACGCACCCACGTCAGATAAACCACCTGCCATCGAAGTGGCTGCAGATTGTCCCTCTGAGGGGCTGGGCCTCGGCGGGAGGATTGAATGGGCTCCAGCGACTGAACTCCTCCCTTGTCATGGGGCTTGGAAAGTCCCTGTGCACCAATCTCCTGTTGATTTCAATGGGAGGCAGGTGTCTAGATGCTTTTGAACAGCCCCCTATCGGCACACAGGGATGGCAAAGGCGCTGACCAGGCTGTTGACTGTCTGGCTGGTGGCACCGTGGAGCGGGGCTGGCAAGCTCCCTTTTAGCCTCGGCGCTGCATGGCTCCTGGGAAGCAGACATCATGTCTCCCCTCTGGCTCCTACGCGTAGGGGCAGCCAGTGGGCTCCGCACGCTGGCCCCACCCCAAGCATCAGCTTGCAGCTCCCATTGGCTGGGAACCACGGCCAATGGGAGCTGCTGTGGTGGCACCTGCGGACATGCCACTGTTTCTGAGAGCTTCTTGGCGTAAGTGCTGCCCAGAGCCTGCACCCCTGACCCCCTCCCACCCTCCAAACGCCTAGATCCCAGCCCTCAGGGGCGGCTCCAGGTATCAGCACGCCAAGTGCATGCTTGGGGCAGCAAGACGCGGGGACCTCCTGCAGACAAGCCGCCGAGGGCAGCCTGCCTGCAGTGCTTGGGGCGGCAGCCCTTGCCAGCCTGAAGCCCCCTCTTACACTCTGAACCCCTGATCCCGAGCCCCACTTCAGAGCCTGCACCCCCAGCTGGAGCCCTCACCCCCTCCACACCCCAGCCCACTGAGCCAGCCCAGTGAAAGTGAGCAAGTGAGTGAGGGCGGGGAGAGTGAGCGAAAGACGGGAGATGGGGTGGAGTGAGTGGGTGCATGGCCTCAGTGAAAGGGCAGGGCGTGGGTGAGGCCTCAGAGGAGGGGCAGGGCAGGAGGCAGGCAAGGATGTTCAGTTTTGTGCAAGTAGAAAGTTGGCAACCCTAATTATCAGAGATCAATGCAGTGATGCCTAGTGGTGAGAGCACTGGCCTGTAGCACTCAGCAGACCTGCGTTCTCTTCCTGGCTTTGCCATGGGTCAGGGGGTTGGCAAGTCACTTCACAGCGCTGTGCCTCAGTTTCCCCACCTCTAAAATGGGGATGATGATGCTCTTTAAGATATACTGATCAAAGGCGCCCTGAGCGCACCAGGGATTCTTGTGACTGCTGTACTGGCATCAGCACCAGGCAGAGGGCTTCAGTCTCTTTCACGACACTTTTCCTTCCTCGTTTATAAACTCCCTGTAAAGAGTGGGTGAGAGGGTCAAAATCAGTATCTCCTTCCATCCTGAAGCACTCACACACTTCCCCCACCCCGACATGCGATCAGGTCTGGGGTGAGGCAGTGGGAGTCACCATTCCGCACCAACAACCCTGGGCAGAACAACACCTTGCCGCTGAGCCGAGGGGGGCTGGGAGTGAATGCGATGAACTGCTGGGGTGGGCTGTGTTCTTTGGGGGTGCTGCTGTTATTTGTATATATGCAGTTTATCAGAAGCTTTGATTACGTTCCCAAAAGGCCAATTCAATAAGGATGCATCGCCTTGAAAAGGGTGTTGTGTTTACCCACACGGCACGTTGTGCATCACCGCAGCCAGTGTGCAATGGTGTGTAAAGACGTGTTTGGGAGCCATGTGATCTGCACAGCAAACATCCTTCTGAGCGCTCTTTGAGCGTTCCTAGCCAGAGCCAGCCTGCCATCCTGGCCAGTTTCCCCTGCCTCTCCCTCCAGAGACCTCACAGCCACTGTACAACGCACTTGGGAGCAGATTTCTCCAGAGCAACTCAAGATTCTGGGCACCCAACTTGAGACCCGATTCTCAGGAAGCACCGAGCCCCTCCCCACTCCCTGTAAAATTCAGGCCTCTTCACGGAGTCTTGAACAGAGGCCCCAGAATCGACAGTCATTTGGGAAATCTTGGCTCAGAACCCCACAGGTAGCAGGGAAATCCCACTCTCATTTCCCAGCTGGGACAGCATGGGAGGCCAGAGGCTGCATCTTGGAAATCAAGGGGGCTGATTTCAGAGGGAGCAGGGTCAAGCCCCAACAGCCAGATTTTCACATCTGTTCAGAAATGGGGCCCTATGTGTCACAGTGGGGATGACTGGAAGGTCTGGCACCGTGTGGCTGGTGCAAGGTCACACAAGGAAACTGTGGCACAGGTGGGAACTGAATGTAACTCTCCTGCGATCCAGTCAGTGCTGTAAGCACAGGACTGTCCTTCCCCCAGGATGGTGCTGTAGAAAATCAGATTCAATAAACAACATATGAATGCTCAGCTCCTGTCCAGAGCAGCGCTTGCCAGCCATTGAGGGAAAAGCACTCTGGGAAGGAAAGAGGGGATGTTTATCCTCATCCTATAGGCAGGAAAACTGAGGCATAGAGAAATGAAGTGGCTTGATAAAGGAGACACAGCAGGTCCATGGCAGAGTCAGGGACAAAAGGCAGCAACCCTAAGCTACCAGATCATGACGCTTGGCAGTGAGGCAAGAAACAGGCTAAATAGCTAGAAAGGGAGAGAATGTGGCCAAGGAATATTGCACCTGGTCAGGGGCGGCTCTAGACATTTCGCCGCCCCAAGCACGACGGCATGATGCGGGGGGTGCTCTGCCGGTCGCTGGTACCGCCGGAGCCGCCTGCCGCCCTCCCGGCGACCGGCAGAGCGCTCCCTGCAGCATGCCGCCCCAAGCACACGCTTGGCCTGCTGGGGTCTGGAGCCGCCCCTGCACTTGGTGCACAAGAGAAAACTCGCCCAGTTTTGATGTATTGGTATTAATGATGACGGAGTTGTACTTATGGACTCCAGCAGAGCTCAGGGCTGTCTTGTGCAGGGCGCTGTACACTCCCCTAGTGAGAGACCGCCCTGCCCCAACGAGCTTACTGGTGACACAGACCAGCCAGGCAGGGCAGGCAACACAGGACATTTGCAGGTAGAAATATCAGCAAAATCTCTGTCCACAGATGATTTGTATGTCCTTGAGCACTGGGGACATGAAAGTCTCCGGCAGTTTGGGATTTCAGTTCAGCTGGAGGCTGATTTTAGTCCTAGCTGAAGTGCTTTGGGCTGTAGCATTAGGCTGGCGTTCTCAGGAGAGGCAGCTGTAGTGAATTCTGCAGACAGGTCAGGCCAGAGCTCCCATGAGAACAGTGTCTCACGCAGCTATGCCAACATCCTCTTTGTAGCTGGAAGTGCTGAGGCAGCTGAAAAATAACCAGGGAAAAGCACTGGACTGGGACCCAGGAGATCTGGAGTCAGTTCCTAGCTGTGCCACAGACTCAGTGTGACCTTGGGCGAGTCAGTCAGGGAGGGGACTTTCAAGGGATTTTAAAATGGTGTCCTGTTAATTTACAGTGAGATTTAGGCACTTAAATCCCTTGGGTGCTTCTGAAAAGCTCCCTCTTAAACTCTCTGTGCCTCAGTTTCCCATCAGCTTTGCATCTCACTTGTTGATTTAGATTGTAAGCTCTTCAGGACAGGGACTGTCTGTGCGGATGTACAGCCCCTAGCGTAATGGGGCCAGATCCTGGTCAGGGTCTCTCAATAATAATAATAATTTGACCCACACTTCTTGGAACTTCAAGGAAACTGAAGGTCCCAGTCACGTTTCAGGCAGAAATTTCAGGACCCATTTGAATGTTATTTGAAGTGCTAATGGGCCGAACCCTGATTCTCTGGTCAGCCCCTTGGCATCACAGCTGGCAGGGTGGGGCCCGGCAGCCTCCTTGACCTCAGTTGGGTTTTTGTGTTCGACACTGAATCCAGCCCTTTAATGACAAAAACATTTCCTCATGCACACGCTCTGCCATATGTCCAGCCTCTAGATTTGGGGGCAGGGGGGTTTATTGCTTTCTAAAAAGAAATCCAAAGACACGTGACACATTTATTATCTCTTGCCACATAAATCCCCCAGGCTGTTGTTTCATGTAAAAAGGGCACAAATTTACAGGAATCCATCACTCTGAAATCCAGTGCGTTCTCAGCAGCCACAAGCCAGCGTGCGAGCATGGTGGTTCTGCACCTGCTGTACCGTCCAGGTGAAAGGATGTGATGGATCTCCCGTTCCCCTAAACCTCTTCCGAACCCTGCTCCCAACCCAGAACCAGCCCAGCTCCTCGGCAGAACACCCGTAGCCAGTTTCCCCAGAGGAACAGTAGAGCTCCAGGATGCAGACCTAGGGCGACTCCAGCCATTGGTGTTGATCCAAATGAGCCGTGCCCAACTCCCACTGTGTTTCCATGGCAGGAAGGTTATGTCCATCCAGCTCCCTCTCTTCCCTTTGTCCCCCAAAGATCTCAAATAGAGCTGGCCGGCCATCTTCTGACAGGATGGTTTTCCACCCAGCGAGGCTGATTTGACAAAATTGAAATGTTTTGTGGGAATGTAGCCACTTAAGCAGAATTTTAGACTGGAAATTATCAAAATGCTGCTTGGCAATTTGTACATTATAATATAATATAATTAACATTTTGATAAGGTTGAAACAAAGTTGTCATAAACAGATAAGAAAAGTTAATAACACAGAAGTACTTTAAATCTCTTGGACTGTAAAGGGTTAACAAGTTCAGTAGGCCTGGCTGTCACCTCACCAGAGGACCAGTCAGGGGACAGGATACTTTCAAATCTGGAGGGAGGGAAGTTTCTGTGTGTGCTGTTAGTTTTCGGTTGTTGTTCTCTCTGGGGGCTCAGAGAGACCAGACATGCAACCAGGTTTCTCTCCAATCTCCTTGATACAGGTTCTTATAGATTCCAAATAGTGAGTACTAGATAGATAAAGCGAGTTAGGCTTATGTTTGTTTTCTTTATTTGCAAATGTGCATTTGGCTGGAAGGAGTTTAATTTGCTGTGTATACTGAGGGCTGGAGGGTGTTCCCATGTCTATAGCTGAAAGACCCTGTAACATATCCTCTTAAATTTACAAAGATATTTTTACTGTTTTCCTCTCTTAAATTAAAAGCTTTCCTTTTTAGAACTTGATTGGTTTCTGTATTCGGTGTGAGACCCAGGGGATGGGTCTGGATTCACCAGCGAAATTGGGTGTGGAGAAGGAGGGAGGAGGAGAGAAGAGGCTAATTTCTCTCTGTTCGGATTCTGTCTCTCTCAGGAAGAGTCTGGGAGAGGGAAAGAGAAGAGGCGAAGAAGGTTGAATTGTCCTCTCTCTGTTTGTGATTCAAGGAGTTTGAATCACAGTGATCTTCCCAGGGTAACCCAGGAGGGCGAAGCTTGGGAAGGCAACGGTGGGGAAAGGGTGTTTCTTTCCTCTTGTGTTAAGATCCAGAGATCTGGTTTGGGTTCAACCGGCAGGTTTTGGGGACCAGAGTTGTACCAGGCACTGGAATTCCTGGTTGGTGGCAGCGACTACAGGTTCTAAGCTGGTAATCAGCTTAGGGAATCTGACGTGGTACCCCATCTCTTGGACGCTAAGGTTCAGAGTGGGGAATCTGTACCATGAACATGGTGTGCAGCATGTGGGATGAAAAAGATAGGATAGAATCCAAAAAACCAGTGAGGTTTTTTACTTCTCTCCTGCTAGCTATCTGCAGGCAGACTGAAGAGCGTTGGGTTTAGAAGCAAAAAGCCATGTAGGGATTTTTCTTTCTCTTTTCCGTTGCTAGTGGTCTGCGTAGAGCAGGCTAGAGAGTGTGTTTTAAAAGACAAAAAATCGTGAGTTATTTTGTCTCTCCCTTCTGAGTACTCTGAGCAGAGCACTAGGCGGTTTAACAAGGACGTCTGGTTAAACAAAGGGACTCCAGTTGGGAGCACCATATCACCAGGCAAAACACATTTGCAAAATTGATAGTCTTTTTTTCCTTCTAACTCTGTCGGGAAATAGCTAGGTAGAAGGACGTTAAAAAAGACTCTGTTGCTAAGCAACCCTAAGGGGCAACAGAGAAGCAGCATTTCAGGGCAGTAAACAGCAGAGGGCGCGCCAATACAAGAAAAGAGAAAACCATGGACTATCAAGGATGCCCTGAACAGAATAGAGCGAGACTGGAGGCAGAGAACAAATCAAAGACGCGCACAGGCGAGACATTGGGAAAAGAAGCTACAGAGATGGAGCTGAGAGAAAGAGAAAAAAGAGGCTGCCCAAGGATGAGAAGGTGCGAACTCCTGAGGGAGTCCCCACTGGCAGGCCCTGGAATTAGAACAGGCTAAGGCAAACGGAACACAGCCAATCCTACAAACTTCGCCAGTTATGTTCCACATCCCAAGAAATTTCCCACCTACAAGGCAGCGTTGAGACAGCTGAGGCCTTCCTAGAAAATTTTGAAGACCTGCCGATGGTACGCATCTCTGAGGACCAGTACATGATAGAGCTGAGGCCACTGCTCAAGTGGACCCCTAGCAGAGGTGGCGGCTGAAATGCTAAGGAGAACATGAACAATTATTAAACTTTTTCAAACCAGGCCAGAATCAGATGGGGGGCTAAACCTGATTGCATGCCCCGTCAGAGGTTCAGAGCCCTAAGTGTGGAAACCAATGTGTCATTCACCCGACATGCTACCACATTGGAGAAAGAATTATAAGAGCTGGATATCAGGACAGCCAATTTAAATCTCTGAATGACATGCACCTCGTTAAAAAATGGAGCAACTTCTTAGAGCGTGTTCGAGGAAATAGAAAGGAATCCTAGAAGGAGCCCAAGAACGGTAACTGAGCGCGGGAGACATGTGGAGCAGCCAGATGGGTGGAGAGTGCAGAAAGAAAAGAGCTACTATCAAGGGGAGCGAGATATCACAGTGGTCACACCGACAATAAACCCCTATACCTGAGGGCAACAAGACCAACCTACAACCCAAGGAAGCCGCAGACGCCCTATTCTCTCACCTCACCAATTCTCCGTTAACCCACCTGTTGGCCAGTGACCAGTCAGGCTGGGCGATTGCTTCAAGTGTATGAACTAGGACATATAAAGGCCAACTGCCCAAGAACCCCACCGAGCGCAGTTCATTTTATCTCCATTCATCCAAAGATCCCCAGACCAGATGCCTCTCAAATACCTCGCGAGCAAGGGAGATTTTTCGAGAGTGGCAGAAAGGAAAGGTATTGCAATGGAGAGACACAGGGGCACAAGTGTCAGCTATCCACCAATCCTTAGTGGGACCCCAAATTCATCAACTCAAGGCCCAAGTTGACAATTACCCCTTCAGGCACAAAGCTGTAAACTTGCCTACAGCTAAACTGAGCCTGTCTAGTACAAAGCTGGTCAGGAATTGTGGACTTTTGCAGTCGATTGACAAATATTCCATCCCATGCTACTGGGGAGAGACTGGCCAACCAGGGTGAGCTGGGCCAAAGAGGTGGAATGGTTACATGCAGCCAGCCAAGGCAAGCCTCCAGACCCATTCCGTTCCTGAGCTGTCCACAGGTTCGCGTCTGTGGAGCAGAGACTCCAGACAGAGGTAGTGACGCCGCGATTCCCTGCCTACAACTGCAAAGCCCCAGTACTTCCAGTTCCAGACCCGGACTGGAACCGCAAACCAGCACCAGAACCATTGCCAGCACTGATGCCAGCGCTGGCAACATGCATTTCAACCCCAAAGCCAGAGGGCGCCAGTGAGCCTGAACTCTGCAAAGCAGCAAAACACCATACCAAGAGGCTCAGCCCAGAGCCTGAAATATCACCTGGTGCACCAGCAGAGAGCAGTTCACCAGCGCAAAAAACAACCCCACTACCTACACCGCTTCCTGAGGACCAAGCCCAAGTCCACAGTCTAAGGAAAAACTGGTGTCCCAGCCTCACAGAAACAGTTCCAGACTGAGCAGAAAGCAGATAACGCCTCAGAAAGCCTTGGCGGCGGCACGAGCACCCACCACCTCTCAGCTCTTCTAACCATCCGGTTTGTTAATAGAACGAGGACTTTTATATAGGGAGACTCTTTCTTGGTGACACCGGGAAGACTGGCATCCACAAAAGCAGTTAGTGGTTCCAACTACTAGTACCCGGGAAGCTCTTAGCTTAGCCCATGATCATCCCAGTGGCCATGCTGGGGTGAACAGAATACCAAGACAGGTTGGGAAGTCCGTCCACTGGGAGGGATGGGCTAGGATGTTGCCAAGTATGTGCCGGTCTTGTGAAGTATGCAAGAGATGGGAAAGTCCCAGACCAGGTCAAGGCCCCTCTCCAACCACTCCCCATAATAGAGGTCCCATTTCAGCGAGTAGCTGTGGATATTCTGGTCCTTTCCCAAAAAAGACACCCAGGGAAAGCAGTACATATTGACTTGTGTGACTTTGTTACCCGATGGCCGGAAGCAGTAGCTCTAGGCAACACTAGATTATAAACTGTGTGCCAGGCCCTAATAGACATTTTTGCACGGGTAGGTTGGCCCGCCGATATCCTTACGGATTCAGGGACAAATTTCCTGTGCAGGACCATGAAAGAACTGTGGAAACTCATGCGGTGAATCACTTGGTTGCCACCCCATACCACATTAAACCAATGGCCTGGTGGAAAGGTTTAATGGAACTTTGGGGCCATGATCCGTAAATTTGTGATTTGATGAAACTCCAATGACTGGAACCTTAGTGTTGCAGCAGTTGCTCTTTGCTTACAGGGCTGTATCACATCCCAGTTTAGGGTTCTCACCGTTTGAGCTTGTGTATGGCCACGGGTTAAAGGGCCATTACAGTTGGTGAAGCAGCAATGGGAGGGGTTTACACCCTCTCCAGGAACTAACATTCTGGACTTTGTAAGCAACCTACAAAACACCCTCCGACACTCTTTAGCCCTTGCTAAAGAAAACCTAGGGGATGCTCAAAAAGAGCAAAAGGCCTGGTATGATAGACATACCAGAGAATGTTCCTTCAATGTAGGAGACCAGGTTATGGTCTTGAAGGCGCAACAGGCCCATAAAATGGAAGCATCATGGGAAGGGCCATTCACAGTCCAAGAGCGCCTGGGAGCTGTTAACTACCTCATATCATTTCCCAATTCCTCCCTAAAGCCCCGAATGTACCACGTTAATTCTCTCAAGCCCTTTTATTCCAGAGACTTACAGGTTTGTCAGTTCACAGCCCAGGGAGGAGACGATGCTGAGTGGCCTAACGGTATCTACACTAAAGGGAAAAAGTAATGATGGCATGGAAGAGGTGACCATCTCCACAACCCGAAAACATCTGCAGCGGCAACAGATCAAGAAATTGATGCACTCTCCTGTGAAAGTTCCCTAAAATCAACTGGTTAAAAATTGTCCTTACAATGTAAAAAATCTTGTAGTTGTACATGATTAGTAGCCTATGTAAGGGTGCATGTGTTTATTGATCTGTTGATTCTAGAGTTCTAGGGAGAAATCACTGCCATTGTGGTTCCACACTGTCAGCGATTTGGGGGGCGTGTCATAAACAGATAAGAGAAGTTAATAGCACAGAAGTACTTTATATCTCTTAGACTGTAAAGGGTTAACAAGTTCAGTAGGCCTGGCTGTCATCTGACCGGAGAACCAATCAGGGGACAGGATATTTTCAAATCTTGAGGGAGTGAAGTTTCTGTGGGTGCTGTTAGAGTTTGGTTGTTGTTCACTCTGGGGGCTCAGAGGGACCAGATGTGCAACCAGGTTTCTCTCCAATCTCCCTGATACAGGTTCTTATAGTAAGTACTAGGTAGATGGCGAGTTAGGCTTATGTTTGTTTTCTTTATTTGCAAATGTGCATTTGGCTGGGAGGAGTTCAAATGTGTATTTGGCTGAAAGGATTTTAATTTGTACTTGTATACTTCGGCTGGGAGGGTGTTCCCAGTGTCTATAGGAAAGACCCTGTACCTAATTTCATTTTAATTTACAAAGATAATTTTTTTTTCTCTCTTTAATTAAAAGTTCTTGTTTAAGAACACCTGATGTTTTTGTATTCTGGTGTGAGACCCCAGGGGACGGGGTCTGGATTCACCAGGGAATTGGTGGGAGACAAGGAGGGAAGGAGGAGAGAGAGGCTAATTTCTCTCTGTGTCAGGATTAACTGTCTCTTCTCAGTGACGAGTCTGGGAGGGGAAAGAGAAGGAGGGGGAAGTTTGAATTTTCCTCTCTATTTTGTGATTCAAGGAGTTTGAATCACAGTGATCTTCCAAGGGTAACCCAGGGAGGGGAAGCCTGGGAGAGTCAACGGTGGGGGAAAGGGTTTTCTTTCCTTGTGTTAAGATCCAGAGGGTCTGGGTCTTGGAGTTCCCCGGGCAAGGTTTTGGGGGGACCAGAGTGTACCAGGCACTGGAATTCCTGGTTGGTGGCAGCGCTACAGATCCTAAGCTGGTAATCAAGCTTAGGGGAATTCACGCTGGTACCCCATCTTTTGGTCGCTAAGGTTCAGAGTGGGGAATTGTACCATGACAAAAGTATTTCAGAAAATTTTGTTTCATGAAAAATTCTGACATTTCCTCCTGATTTGGGCTGAATCCAAATGTCAAACTCTTAGAATTTCTGGCAGGATGGCCATTTGTTATTTGAGCAGCTCTGACCTCAGAGAGCTGGAGCGTAAGGTGCCAAGCACCCTCCAGCCTGCCATGGCTGCAGGCACTCAGCACCCTGCAAGGGCAGGATGATAAGAGTGAAAGGATCAAGTCACTCCTGGTTCATTCTCCCACATCCTTTGGTGCAAGCAGACAACTCCCTGGTTGCTAGTGTGTTCAGGCTCCTCCAGCTACTTCGCTCATTAGAGAAAATCAAGCTCACCAATTTGCTTATTGACTAATTAGCACCAGTGCCACCCCCTTCTGTGTAATGCAGTCAGGATAATATCAAACAGGGCTGTCCCCTGCTCCCAGATCTTTCAGCTGCCCCATTGTCCAGGGGAAGGTGCTGGGACTCAGAGAGGAGCTCCGTGGCGGCAGATCTCTGCACCTGCACTGAGCCCCACAGACTTCAGGATTTCACCCACGCTGAGCTCCTAGTCCCCAGTCCTGCCAATGCCAGCACATGCCAAGGGAGAAAGGCGGGCACAGACCTTGTGCTTAAGCCATGCCAGGGCTGTAGGTTCAATCCCCACCTCTGCCAGAGACATCGTGTTTGAGCTCGGACAAGGGTCTCAGCTGCATGGGGGTGGGGTCCTGCCACACAGAGGGAGGATGAGGCTACAAGCTTTAACAAGTGTGAGGTGCTCGGTGATATGGGCCACAAAAGCAGCTGTGCGAGAGAGCTCCTCGTGGCTGGCTCTCCAGTAAAGAGTCACACTCATTTTACAGAGGGGAAATTGAGGCAGAAGATAGTGAAGTGACTTGCCCAAGGGCCTGCAGCAAGCCTGTGGAAGAGCAGAGCACTGAGCCACAAACAGCTGAGCCCGAGTCTGGCATCTCACCCACAAGCCCGTGCAGCCTGTTCACCCAATTCAAATGTCTTCGCTCAGCCTTACAGGGTCTATGCTGGGCAGCCCTTTCCTGCATCTCTAACCTGGTCTCGTGGTCACTTCCCCATCCTCGCTCCTGCCATTCTGCCTGTCCCACCAACCTTGACGCACCCTCGGTGTCAGGCTCTGGGTTCTAGGCAGCCAGGCCCTGTGATTGGAGCTACGGTCAAGAAAAGGTGCCATGGGTTGAAGCCGGCTAATAGGTCAAGACCAAACCCAGGGCAGTGCTGAACCTGGAGCTAGGGACAGGCCAGGGGTCAGAGTCTATGGATAAGCCGAATCAAGGTCAGAGTTGGAGACCAGATGCAGGCCAACACTTGAGCGAGGGCCAAGCGCGTCTGTAACACCACAAGGCAGCAGGACTCCTGGCCAGGTGGGGCTGGTGCACACACTGGCTTGTAACTCTAGCAGCCAGGTTGAAACACCTGAGTCTGCGGTTCTGACCCAGGTTCTGACCAAGAACAGGCTGCAGCCACATGAGGACTGAATCTCTGAAGGCTCTGCTGGAACAGCATCAGTGCAACTGCACAAACAGGCCTGATCCAGCCATGAGTCTCATTTCACATTCAGTCTCCTCCATAGACCTGATCCCACAGCATCACCCACTCTGTATTGGTCAAAAATTTTCCACTACAACCACGTTTGGCCTGAAAATTGGATTTTCAACAAATCAAATATTTCGTGACACCTGTCTGCTTGCCACGGAACATTCTGATTTTTCACTGAAAAAAAAACAACTGAAAATGGAAATGTTTCAATTCTGAAATACCACCGTGTTGCCTCACGGGATTTGTAGTTTGGGTCCCTCATGCCCTCATTCTCCTCCATGGGCTGAACTCCAACTCCCATTAAGGCACCAAGTCCTTATGACGCCCTGATGCACTGCCTTACCTCATGAAAAAGGGACACCGTGGTAGTCCAACCAGGAAGCCCAATCTAGAGAGGAAAATGGGAGAATGAAAAACCTGAACTACAACTCCCATGAGGCACTGCATTGGTCTTTCCAAATCGAAATATTTGAAATTTTGATTTTTAACTGAAAACTCAAAATTTTCCATAAGAAACAAAATTCTGACCAGATCTAATTTTTTTTAGAGTCCCAGCTGCTGGAATCAAGTGATCCCATGAGAAACTTAGCTAAAAAAAAAATAAAAGATTTCTAGCTCGAGGGTTGCCAACCCTCCATGATTATCCTGAACTCTCCAGGAATTAAGAATTAATCTTTAATTAAAGATTATGTCATGTGATGAAACCTCCAGGAACACATCCAACCAAAACTGGCAACCATACTAGCTCCTGTGGTGAAGAGAAAAGTTGGAAATTGAGACCTCAAGGAGCTTAAAAGCCAGAAGGCAAGTAAAAAAGGACCCTAACGTTTACTATTTTTAAAATCCCCGGGGTGTTCAGGTGACCTCCTTAATTTTCAGGGCACGACTCAATATTTTTGAGCACGTGTGGTCGACAATACTGGAAACAGCCTCTCCCCATCCCCGCCCCCTTTGTCACACTCCGCTCACTCCTCCATACTCGCTTCCTCCCAGATGTGCCCCGGCTCAGTGAGCAGCTGTGGTCATTGCCATACGTCTCCATCCTGACAGTGCCCAGCCTAACGGGGCCTTGGTCTCGGCCAGAGCTGTGAGGTGCTAACGAGACACGAGTACGGCTGCCACTACCGAAGAAGGAACGCGAGTTAACATAGATCCAGCCCCGTTTGGGAGCTGCCCGCACGGCTCCGGAAGGCTGAGAGAGGAAACTAGAAGCCAGATGTGATTGTCTGAAGGTCTGAGCCAGTCTCACGGCCAGTTCTCTTCATCTGGGAGTCACGGGTTTCAAGGCCAGGAGGGTGGGAGCCTCTAATGTGACGTCCTGCCGCTGCTTGATGTGGTCTGTAAGAAGGGGTGTGTGTGTCTATCAGAGACATCATATCCACCTGAACCTGTTCCCCAATCCCCATCAACTCTGCCCCCAGCCTCATCTCTGCTCCTGCTGCAGCTCCTGAGGCTCTGCACCTTCCTTTCCTAGGTCTGGAGGTCGGGGGAGGCCGCACCAGGGTCTCCTCCCCCTTCCCAGGCTGGGTGCTACAGGGAGTAAAGGGAGGATCAGAGGAACCATCCTGTCCCCATTGCCCATGGGGGAGGAGATGGAGCTGCCCTAAGCTGCTTGTCTCTTTGCTTCCTCCTCCCCTCCCCCCTCCCCTGAACACAGTGTCAGCTCCTGAGGGGAGGGGGCTGCTTCCGGTGGGGAAGGCAGCCAGTCAGAGGGGGTCTCCCCCAAACATCCCCAGGCGAGGCTGACACATCCCCAGCGACCAGGCTCCACTTGTAGAAATTTCATTTGTTGTGTCTACAACCCCTTATGAACAGGCCCAATTCAAGCACTGCCTCCTGCATAGCAGAGGCCAGAGGATTCCATCCAGTCATTCCTGCAGCCAGCCCATTGGAAACAGAGTAATTATTCTAGAATAAAATCACTTTTATTTAGGAATAGCGTGTCTACATGGAGCATTAGACTAGCGTAGCTAGAGCAGAATAATTAGCCTGCTTTAGCTACGCCAGTCCATTTCCCCATGTAGATAAACTCTTAGTGCCAACTGAAATCTCCCAGTATTCATTCTTTTAAGTCCTGCTTTGCCCATGTAATTTGATCACTCTCTTATTATTAAAAGATCTTCTGAAGACACAAACATAAATTTAACAATTAAGAAGACGATGAAAGACAAAATGGGGTGAGAGGACACAGAGAGAGCCCTAAACACTCCATCCTAAACCAACCTGGGTTTGCTTTGCAAGCCGACCAGGGCAATGGAAAACGAGAAGAATTCCTCACCCCAAATGGATCTTGCTTTACTGCCAGCTGGCACGGGGCATTTTGTATCAGCCGGCACGAGGAGATAAGAGGAGACCAGCGAATTGTCTTACCGAACTCCACACCTTTCTGCAGCTTGCAGGCGATTAACACAAGGAGGGTGGCTTTTGTTCCACTGTTGGGTTTTGTCGGTCACCGCCCTGTTGTCATCGCTAGAGTAGGCACCATTAGTAACAGCTACTGTGCAGTCCCACGGTGCTGGGTGCCGTACAAATACACAGGAGGAGACACCCTGGGCCACAGAGTTTACAGTTTCACTGGACAAAGGGAGTGTAATTATCCCAATTTCCTAGATGGGTCACTGGCCCTGAAGATCAAACAGGGAGTCTGTGGAGGAGCTGGGAATCTACTGTAGCTCAATGCACCAGCACACCTGACACAAACCCTCCAAAGCAAGGAAATGAAGTTAAGCCACCTGGCCATACCTTCCATCTGTCCCACAACACACACCTTACCACTACCACAACTGACTGCACACCACACCCTGAACTCTGCTCCCTGCCAAAGCCAGCTGGCCATCACCCCACCTTGACTTACCCTTCTGCACCCAGCTCTTTACCAAGCTTCCCTCTCCCAACACAGCCAACTAGAACATCAAACAGCCACAACCATTAGTGCCGGGGAAAGAATCTTGTCAAGGGGGTACATGCAGATGGGTAAACTCGATGGGAAGAGATAAGGCTACCAGGATGTGAGCTAGGATGATGATGGCACCCGGAGTAGAGGGGACTGTACTCAGATGTCTTAACTATTTTGTGTGTGTGTCTGGGGTGGGGGGAACAACGTTACTGCTTCACAACGATATTCATGTGTATTAATTAATAACAGCGTTTAGTGCGGGGTGAGCCATCAGCAAACTGATTGGCCAGCATACCAGCATCTCCTCAAGGGATTCTCACCTTCACTGCACTCGCCCTCTTTTCATCCATTGATCCCAGGGGGCCATGTGTCCTTTTGACTGAACAGCTGTGATGGAGTAGGGGCTGTCTGTGTGGGGGATGGGAGAGCAGGGGATGTCTTTAGGTGAGGGACAGGATCTTTAAGCCTGTAACCTGAGCCAGGCAGCGGGGAGGGGGGTCAGCACCTGTGCCCAGGGAGCGGGACAAAGGCCCCAACTGGCGGGAGGAGGGGCAGGTCAGTTTGGGTTTGGGGCTGTGTGGGCAGAATTCAGGGTATCCTAGCTAGGATCCAAGCACCCTGAAAGCCCAGAAGGACTCGATGGAGGAGTCCTGACTGTGCCTGCAAGCTCTGCTGTAACCTGTGTTCCTGTTGTCCAATAAACCTTTCTGTTTTACTAGCTGGCGGTAGAGTCCTGTGGGTCCAGGAAGAGGAGTGCAGCGCCGGACTCCTGCCCGGAGATCTGTCGTGAACAATGGCAATACCAAAATTTGAGGGCCTATGGGGTTCCAGTGCAAGCAGAAATTGGCAGTAGCAGTATTATTTGATGCCATCTTCTTTATTTCAAGGGATGGACCAGAAGTCCTCAGTTCTGAACACAGGCAAGAATCAGCCCAAAAGGAAGCGTTCTTATCTCTTTTGCAACATCACACCCTCTCTCTCTAGCTTTTTCCGGGTCACGACTGTCTTACAGTTCTGCACTGGTGTGGTTTCCTTGCCTCTCTGTCTTCCTCCGACGTCTGTCGCCTTTCTTTCTAGTTCCTTTCTGTGCGCTTCTCTCCATGCCTACACCCACCTGGACACAAACCCAGTGACCTCTGCCCCCATGGTGCTGGTTTCGGGGCAGCTCCATCAGGCTTTGCCATGGGTGTGGCCCCCTACGTCTCTCTAGGGCCGTCTATGCTAGCAGAATGAAGATCGACCCGCTATGTGCCCAGGCGTGTGAAAACAATCCATACATAGAATCAGACTATTCAGGGTTGGAAGGGACCTCAGAGGTATCTGAGTGCCACCCCCTGCTCAAAGCAGGACCAACCCCAATAGAATCATCCAAGCCATGGCTTTGTCAAGCTGACCTTAAAACGCTCTAAGAGAGGAGATCCACCACCTCCCTAGCCAACCCATTCCAGTGCTTTCACCACCCTCCTAGTGAATGTTTTTTCCTAATATCCAGCCTAGACCTCCCCCACCACAATTGAGACCATTGCTCCTTGTTCGTCACAGGTACCACTGAGAACAGTCTAATCCATCCTGTTTGGACCCCTTTCAGGTAGGAGAGCAGCTATCAACAGCTCCCCCCTCCATTCTTCTCTTCTGCAGACTAAACATGCCCACTTCCCCACATCTCCTCATAAGTCATGTGCTCCAGCCCCCTAATCATTTGGTGTGTGCCTCCGCTGTACTCTCTCAATTTTTCCACATTCCTTCTTGTAGGGTGGGCCCAAAACTGACACAGTACTCCGATGAGGCCTTAGCGCATGGTGCCGAGAGAAGAGCAATGATCTCAATCCTCGCATCTGTGGCAATGCTCTCATACAGCCCAAATGCCGTTAGGCTTGCTTGGCAACAGGCACACTGTCGACTCCATATCCAGCTTCTCGATCCACCTGTAATCCTAGTCCTTTTCTGACAGAACTGCTGCCTAGGCTGTAGCAGACTGCACTGGGGATTCTTCTTCCTAAGTGAGGACTTGCACTTGTCCTTGTTACTAATCGGATTTCTTTTGGTCCACACCGTCTTAATTTCTAGGTCACTCTGTATCACCCACCCTCCAGCGTATCTATCATTCAATAGGCATTATGACTAAGGTCAGACGGCTACTAGGTCATTATCTGCCATCCTGCACAATGCAGCCACAGAATCTCAACCATCCACTCCTGAAAAATCCCTGACCTATCTCTGAGATATTGACAGTCCTCAAATATTAGGGTTTGAAGACCATAGCTATGCTAGAGCTCCTCCAGCAAGGTGACCTGTGCCACACGCTTGGTAGAGGAGGGTGAAAACTCCAGGGCTTTGGACTCATTTCCCTGACGGGGGGGGGGGTGAAAATTCCCTCACGACCCAAATATGGCGATCAGTAAACGCACTGAACATGTGGCGAGACTCGACAACCACCACCCAGAAAAAGAATTTCTCGTATAACTCAGATCCCCCCCAGTCTAACATCCCATCACAGACCATTTGGGATATTTACCTGCTAATACATCAAACATCAATTAATTGCCCAACATTAGGCTATCAATCATACCACCCCTCCATAAACTTTCAAGCTTAGTCTTGAAGCCAAGATATGTCTTTTTGCCCCACACTCGCCTTGGAGAGCTGCTACCACAAAAAGAACTTCCACTCCTCTTGATAGTTGCAGAAGCTTCATCATTCAAGTCTAAACTTCCTATGTGCCGAGTTATATCCAGTTTGTTCTGTTGTCCGACTTGGTACCTAAGCTTAAATAATTCCTGTTGCCTCCCTGATATTTATCCTCTGATATGTATTTATAAGACCATCAGATCCCCCTCGGCTCTTTGCCACGGCTAAACAAGCAAGCTCTTCTGCGTCCGCTTTCATAAGAAGGCTTCCATCCTCGATCATTCCTATACCTGTCTCTAACCCGCCATCGATCAGCTGGATACCTTCTAAACATGGGAGACCAGAGATGCACACAGTATCCAGATGAGGTGCTCACCAGTACCTTATATAGCGGGTACTAAACGTCCTCTATCTTTACTGGAAATACCTTGCTCTATTTGTGGCATCCTGAAATCGCAATTAGCTTTTTATGGCCCGATGATCGCATTGGCGGCTCATAGTCATCCTGCTGATCAACCAAACTTCGAGGTCACTCTCTCCTCTGCCTCTGTACGTCGTCCACGATGCATCCCGAATTATAACTAAAGTCATTCTTGTTATTACTCTAAGTGCATGACTCTTGCACTTCTTCGCTACTAATCTAATTTCTCCTGTTACTAGTTATGACTCCCAGTGAGTCTACAGGTCATCCAGCATCTTCCTGTCATGATATCCCAGTCTTCTCTGTGTTAGTACAGACATCCTCCAGCTTCGTGTCTCCGCAAACTTTACTTAGCCCAGTCCACTCTTTGTGCGAAGGTCAGTAATAAAAAGGTTAATCACGAATGGCCTCAAACGCGATCCTGAGGAACCTCCACTGAGAACCTCCCTCCAGCTACAGTTACCCTTCAGTACAACCGCTTGTAGGCTCCCCTTTAACCAGTTTCTTATCCACTACCCTTTCAATTGTTCATATTGATCCCCCATCTTTTCCAATTTAACTAATAATTTACTGAAATCGAGGTAAATTAGATGCCATGTTCCTTGTCTAAAAATCTTTTACCGGTCTCAAGTAAGGGATCCAGTGGTTGTTGCTGGATCTACTTTTGGAAAAACATGTTGTATTATTGTCCAGGTTACTTGACTCATGGTCCTTACTACTTTCTCCTTCAATTTTTTTTCCAAAGACCATTCACAGTACTACCGATATCAACAGACTAAGTCAAGAAGCGCTATGTTACTCAGACTCACATTTGTTTCCCTTTCTTAAAAAATAGGAAACTAGTGTAGCATATTCTCCAGTCGTATTGGTACCGAACCCCTGACTTGATAGCTGTTCATTAAACAATTCTGCTAATGGGCTTGCAATTTCACTGTGCACAGTCCTTTATATTACTTGGATGAATTGTTCTGGGCCCTCGATTTCGTCCATATTAATGGTGTTCAAGTTGCTGGCTTCTACCTTGGATGTGGTAATATTCTACCTCCAATCCTCATCCCATTTGTACCTCCCACTAGTCCCGAAGCTCCTCATTAGCCGTCATTAAGAACTGAGGCAAGTATTTATTAGCATGTTGGGCAATCCTAGATTATCCTAAATCCACTCTGTCTCAATGGTTTAGGCAATCCAGTTTGAGTGTCATCTGCAACAACTTGCTGAGGGGCAGTTCACACATCCTTCACGATCATTAATGATAGAATTGAAGCAAAACCACAACCCCAGGACCGGACCCTTGGGGCAACTTCCGCTTGATCACAGCGGCCAACTAGACTTGGAAGCCATTGATCTACCTGCTAACGCCTGACATCTAGCCAGCTTTCTATCCACCTTTATATCCATTCAATCCTGCCATACTTCTTTAACTGGCTGGCAAATACTCGGAGACGTATCAAAAGCTTGCATAAGTCAAGGCCATAACACATCCACTGCTTTCCCCTCATCCACAGAGCAGTTTCTCGCTCATAGAAGGTAGTTAGTATATCAGGGTATGGTCTACACTACGGGATATTCCGATTTACTACCTAAATGTTTTGTAAAACAAATTGTATAAAATTGATGGCATGCAGCCACATCTAGCACATTAATCTTGTGGTGTGCGGCCAGTACGCGAGGCCCAGATGCTAATTTCCGGAGCGTTGCAACTGTGGGTAGCATCCCGTAGGCTATCCCATAGTTTCCCAGTCTCCTCCGCCATTGAATTTGGGTTCGAGATCCAATGAACGATGGTGCAACAAGCAGTGTTTTTCGCGATGATTCGGGTAAATGTCCGTCACTCTCTTCCTCCACATGAAAGTCAACGGCAGACAAACATAGTTTCAGCCCTTTTTTCCCTGGATTGCCCTTGCCAGGAATGCCATAGCATGGCAACATTGCAGCCTTTTTCCTTTTGTCACTGTCACCGTATGTTACTGGATGCTGGCGGACGAGGCATTGTAGTGCATGCTACCAGCAGCATTCATTTCCTTTGCAAGGTGCAGAGACGGTATACCATTCTATTGTACCATGCTGCCACGCGTTGTACAACGGCGATGAGATGAGGTTATCAGTTCATTCTGTACGCATCGCTGCGTCATGGGCTCCTGGCTGACCCTTCACTAGGGTCGGCCGGGGGCGCAAACAAAAAAATGGGAATGACTCCCCAGTGCATTCCCTCCTTTATAGTTGTATCAAAAATAGAGTCAGTCCTGCCTGAATATGGGCAAGTGTATAGAGAACCAGTTGTACCAGTGTAATCAGAGAGCAACGGCGCCTCTGGTCAGATCCCCGCAGAATGAGAGCTGCATCGCATTCTAGGGGATGCCACCGCAACAATACCCCACCCGTCTGCTTCCCTCCTCCGCCGACCTCCTGGGCT